>NC_134487.1:22339981-22939981 GCF_040206685.1 Ascaphus truei
TATATAACAAAAAAATATTTTATATATATATACATACATAGTTACATAGTAGATGAGGTTGTATGCTACATTTAGACAACAGATACTTTATCCTATATCTATACTTACTTATTGATCAAGAGGAAGGTAAACAAAAAACTCCAGTGTTATTTCATCCAATGATATCTCATGAGGGAAAAAATTAATTCCTTCCTGACTCCAAGAATTGGCAATCGGATTAATCCCTGGATCAACATTCTTCCCATGTATAGTTATTTGGTATATCACTGTATATCTTTCCTTTTTAAAAAGATCCCCAACATTTTTTTTAACAAATTTATTGTATCTGCCATCACAGTCTCCATGGGTAATGAATTCCACATTTTAACTGCCCTTACTGTAAATAACTATTTCCTTTGTTGCTGGTGAAATCTCCTTTCCTCCAACCTAAAGGGATGCCCCTGAGTCCTTTGTACTGCCCTTGGGATGAATAGTTCATTTGAAAGCTCTTTGTACTATCCCCGAAAATATTTATATATAGTTATCATATCCCCTCTTAGACGCCTCTTTTCTAATGTAAATAAATCTAATTTAGCTAGCCTCTCCTCATAAGATAGATTGTACATCCCCTCTATTAATTTGGTGGCTCTTCTCTGCACTCTTTCTAGTTCCAGAATATCCAGTCTAAGGAATGGTGCCCAAAATTATACTCCATATTCAAGGTTTGGTCTTACTAATGCTTTGTAAAGGGGTATAATTATGTTTACTTCCCTTCCATGCATTGCCCATTTAATGCAAGATAAGATCTTATTTGCCTTTGCAGCTACTGCATGACTTTGGGCACTATTGCTAAGCCTGCTGTCTACAAGCATTCCTAAATCCTTCTCCATCAAGGTTTCCCCTTATTTATCCCCATTTAATGTGTAAGTCGACAGTTTATTCTTGCATCCAAAATGCATAACCTTACATTTATCTGTATTAAAAATCATCTGCCATTTACCTGCCCACGTTTCCAGTCTCTCCAAGTCCTTCTGATGAGAAATTACATCCTGCTCTGATTCTAATTCCTTACACAATTTAGTATCATCAGCAAAGATGGAGACTTTGCTCTCGAGGCCAACCTCATGGTCATTAATAAGCAAGTTAAAGAGCAGGGGTCCCAGTACCGATCCCTGAGGTACTCCATTAACGACTTCAGCCTAACCTGAAAAGGTCCATTTATGACAACCCTCTGTTTTCTCTCTTTCAACCAGTTTTCAATCCAGGTGCATACATTATTACTGGTCCAATTTGCTTTATTTTGTACACCAATCTCTTGTGTGGAACTGTATAAAAAGCCTTTGCAAAATCTACAGTGGCGGCACTCTTTATTCTAAAGCGGCCGCCACCGCGGTGTGGGAAAATTTTCATGCAGACGGCGGCTCGTTTGGGGTTTTCTCTGGCGCGTGCCGCGCGTCACTGTGGCGCCGGTCACACAATCCAGGGTTCCCTGGCATCCCTGAAGGCCTGCAGAGGAAGCAGGGGTAAGGGGGAAGCTGCGCAAAGCTGTGCAAAGCAGGAGCTGCCAGGGGGAGCAGGCAGGGATTCGGGGAAGGGGAGGGGAAGTATTTTAATTTAACACGCGGGGAGGGGAAGATGCGGCTCGCTCGCGGCTCCGTTTGGCGCCAGCCGGGCGCCAGCCGAACAAATCCCCGGCCATTACGGGCAAATGTAAGAATAAACTCTGCCGGTACAGTAAGTAGACCACATCAACTGCATTACCCTGATCTAAATTCCTACTTACCTCCTCAAAGAAACAAACAAGGTTAGTTTGGCATGATCTATCCTTCTTAAACCCATGCTGACTATTACTAATGATTTGGTTTTCCATTAGGTATTCCTCAGTTGTGATCTAACTCCCTTTTTAAATATAGGCACCACATCTGCTTTACGCCAATCTTGTTGTACTGAGCCTGTGGAAATGAAGTCCTTGAATATTAAATGTAATGGTTTGGCTATTACTGAACTTAACTCCTTAAGAACACTTGGATGTATGCCATCAGGGCCAGGTGCCTTATTTACTTTAATTTTTTCAAGCCGCTTCTGAACTTCTTCCTCAGTAACCAATTGTTCATTAACATGGAGGCTGTGGCTTCCTCCTGCGGCACTACTATTGAAATTGATTCTTCACTGGTAAACACGGAGGCAAAGAATTTGTTTGATACCTCTGCTTTTTCTTTATCTCCAGTAATCTGCCTGCCCATCTCACACTGAAAGTGCCCTATATTTTCTTTTCTCATTTTTTTGTTATTAAGGTACTTAAATAACTTTTTTAGGGTTGACCTTACTTTCTATTGCAATCCTTTTTTCATTATCCATTTTTGCTAATTCGATTACCCTTTTGCAATTTTTGTTGCATTCCTTATAATTCTGATACTATGTCTCCGTCCCTTCTTACGTAAAGAATCTAAACACCTTTCTCCTCTTGTCCATTTCCTCCCCTACCTGTTTATTTAGCCACATTGGTTTTGACTTATTTCTTTTATACTTATTACCCAAGGTTATACACTGATAAGTGTCATTTTCTAACAATGTTTTAAAGACTGCCCATTTATCTTCTACATTTTTCCCTGCAAAACATCATCCCAACGTATCACTTGTAGATTAGACCTCAGTTTCTAAAAATCTGCTTTTCTAAAGTTTAAGGTCTTTGTTGAACCCAAGTAATCTGTTTCTTGATGATTTGTTTCAAATTAGACCATGTTATGATCACTGTTACCCAAATGTTCCAGGATTTGAATATTTGTTATTACTTCTACATTGTTTGATATTACCAAATCCAGTATTGCCCCTCTCCTGGTTGGTTCCTCAATAATTTGGGTCACATAATTGTCTTTAAGCACCCCCAAAACCTGTTTCCTTTTGTTGTAATGCTAATATCAATGCCCCAGTCTATTTTATAAATGTCTGGATAATTAAAATCACCCAATATGCAAATATGACCCAGTTTTGATGCCTTCTCTATTTGCAAAAGTATTTTAGTTTCCTCAATCTCACCGATATTTGGTGGTTTATAGCATATCCCTACAAACATTTTCTTATTTCCCATCATAAACATCTTCCCTTATTATAGGTTTTAGATCCGGTTTAACATATAAACATATTCCACCTCCTCTTCCATTTGTTCGATCCTTCCGAAAAAGGGAATAACCCTCTAAATTAACTACCCGTCATGAGTTTCATCCCATCATGTTTCAGTAATGCCTATGATATCATACTGCTCCCTTGCAGCTATTAATTCAAGCTCCCCCATTTTATCTGTCAGGATTATTGTATTAGCATGCATGCATTTCAGTTTTTTTTCAGCCTGTGCTATTATCTTTTCTGCTCTTTCCTTTCTGTGCCAACTTTGTTTAGTCTTTAAAAGTTTTTTAGTACTGTATTATCTTTATGTACTATGGGTGTCTCATTACTTGTGAAACTCGCACTTGCCCCCATTCTACCTCCAAACCCCTTGTTTCCTCTTCTATTGTATTTAGTTTATCTGTTTCATCCCCCTTCCCCCTTCATCCTAGTTTAAACTCTCCTCCAACCTTTTTAACATTCCCCCCCCCCTAGCACAGAAGATACATACATATACTTACATATACATACATATACATGTAACGGGTATTCCCCCACCCAACCGCATATAAAGTATGTGTGAGGGGGAACCTATGTGTTACCAGGTGAGGTGTGTATACTTGCAGGTTCACCAGGGGCCTGAGCCTCCGCTTGCTGGGAACCTGGGGTGCTCTCTGGAACGTCTCTTGATCAGCGCCTCCACCTGTGCAGGATTCTAGGAGTATAGAATGTACCCTACACAGGACCCGCATATCTTTCCTCTTTTAACCCAGTCCATAGGACTGACGTCAGTGAAAGTGGACTCACATAAATTGACTCAATCCCCAGCCAGCACGTAGTTGCCGGGTCGTGGTTCCACATCACCACTTGTTTCAATTGGGCCGCCTGATAGTATTTGATGATGTCTGGGACTCCCATGCCCCCGCCTCCTCTGTGAGCTAACATTACCGACCTTGCCACTCTTGGTCTTTTTTCTTTCCAAATAAATTGGAAAATTGTATTTGGGATATTTTTATATTTTTAAGTTCAATTAATGGGACTTTTATTGGGATTGTCTGAAACAAATATAATAGTTTTGGCAAAATATTCATTTTTACTGAGGCAATTCTGCCTATCCAAGATATCTGGAAGCTACAGTATTCCATCTTTGAAGATCTGCTTTAATTTTTTAAAATAGGGGTGGATAGTTGCTTTTGTATAAATCTTGATATGATTTTGCTATATTAATTCCTAAATATTTAATATGTTTGGAATTCCGTTTATATTTAACATTTCTTTGTAAATGTGACATCTCAGGTATTGTCAAATTTAAATTTAAAGCTTCTGACTTGTCATTATTGATTTTATATTCAGAAACTTTTCCAAATTCGGTTAGTTGATATTGAAGATTGGGTATGGAGATTAATAGAGATTTACTATACTCTCTCTCTCTCTCTCTCTCTCTCTCTCTCTCTCTCTCTCTCTCTCTCTCTCTCTCTCTCTCTCTCTCTCTCGGAAACACTTTGGGAAACACTGAGCTATACTATTAAGTTTAGATGCAGAAAAAGCATTTGATAGAATAAAATGGACATTTCTTGATCAAACAATGTTAAAATTTGGTTTTTCAGGCCCATTTCTAGAGGGTGTTAGAGCTCTTTATAGATCACCAACTGTCTATGTTAAACTTCCAGGAGGAGACTCAGTACCCATTGAAATATAAAATGGGACCAGACAGGGTTGCCCCCTTTGCATTAACAATTGAGCCCCTAGTGTCTACAATTAGAGAAGATATAAATATTAAAAGAATTCAGATAGGAGATATAAATTATAAAATATCTATTTTTGCAGATGATATAATATTGTTGTTATCTAATCCATTAATCTCCATTTACTATATGCAGCATCAATAACACAACACATTAACTATATATCAACAGGTCTAGAGGAGACACTACTACTGCGTCTTGCAGGACACGAGCCCCTTCCACCGGGTGATCCCACCCTGTGTCCAGTAACACCACACAATATGTCCCTTCACGTGAGATAGATATGTGTGACTGCACAGCCACTAGTCCCGTGTGAGTACTCTGTTGGTGCACTTTATAACGATACCTGCCCTGGCTCCAGCCACGGGTGCCGCTATACCCTTGGGTTTGGATCCGCCGTGACGTTCCACGCGTGGGGTGAATTCCGGCGTGGATAATATCACTGCAGCTCCGCACTGTCTGTACCTTGGCGGGGTCCCGTCTGCCGCCGGCAGAACGCAGTCCCTGCTTGGCGTGGCCTCCGGGAAGATAGTCTTTACATAATATATATATATAGGGGTCTGAGCCCAGACCTTTGGGGACGTGCAGCGCCCGCTGTGTCCCTAACTAACTTCTGAATACTACTAAGGGGGCAGGATCCCTAACCTGGGGCCTGTCCCTTAAACAACACAACACTACTGGTGGCTCAGAGCTATCTGGGGCCTAGGGAGCTGCTGACTCCTGCACCCTACCTCCTTCCCCTAGCTGCTCCGGTCGCCGACTGACTCGCTTCAAAAACCCCGCGAATTGTATCCATTCCCTGCAAGCAGGGAGCTCCTGTAGCCCTATTGGCTCCCTGGCGTCACATGGGGTGCTGCTGAGGTTCATGGGACTTGTAGTCCCTTCCAAGAGCCTTCCCGGGTAGGCTAGCGTTCACGCGGTTATCACTGCGCATGCGCAACTCTTTGGGGCCGCCGGCACTCACTGCGCATGCGCGAACTTGCGCAACATGGCGGCGCCCTGCACGGAAGCCGCCGGGGACCTCCGGAGCACTGGAGCACTCCCTGCTCAGCCCCCACCCTCCGGAATGGCCGTCGGGTCTGCCACTTGCCTCCGGCAGCACCCGCCATTGATCACGGCCATATGAAGGTGATGGGGGTCGCAGGGCAACAAAGCGTGACCTGGCTACATCCATACATAGAGACATGCTGAAGGAGTGGCTCAGTGAGTAAAGACACTGACTGGCACTGAGTTTCAAGTACTGTATTTTCTTTATGTACTATGGGTGTCTCATTGCTTGTCAAACTCGGACTTCCCCCATTCTACCTCCAAACCCCTTGTTTCCTCTTCTATTGTATTTAGTTTATCGGTTTCATCCCGCTCCCCCCTCCATCCTAGTTTAAACTCTCCTCCAACCTTTTTAACATCCCCCCCCCCTAGCACAGAAGATACATACATATACACAGTGTTCGACAAACCTATACATTTGCTCGCCCCGGGCGAGTGGATTTAACCCCCGGGCGAGTAAATATTGGCCCAAGCAGCACACGTTTGGTACTAGGTGGCGAGTAGATTTTTTTGTGTGGCGAGTAGATTTTTTGGTGATTTGTCAACCACTGCATACAGTATACATACATATACATACATAGAGACATGCTGAAGGAGTGTCTCAGTGAGTAAAGACACTGACTGGCACTGAGTTTCAAGCAGGGAAACCTGGTTCAATTTCTGGTGTTGGCTCCATGTGATCTTCCAAGTCACCTTATCTCCCGAAACCAAAAACTTAGATTGTAAGCTCTATGGGGCAGGGACAGTGTCTGCAAAATGTCTCTGTAAAGTGCTACGTAAAACTAGCAGCGCTATATAAGAAAAAACAATTATTATTATTATTATTGAGTGCAGGTTTTCTTGCACTTGTGAAAATCTGAACTAATTTCACGGATTGAATGCAGAATCTTTATTTAGTTGCGGAGGAAAACAAAACATGATCCTTTTATTGTTACCAATATTGAAAGCATAACTCACACCTACTGACATAAACATGTCTGGATATGTTGAAAGATTATTTATGATCTATGGAAACAATTCTCAAAATGACATATAAAGCATCATATACTGAGGAATATTTCATTAGCTGTGGAGAACAAAAATACTAAGTATTAGAGAGCAAACTGTGGATTTTATACAGCAAACCAAATTCAGCAATTTATTTAACAAAGTAGGGGTTTACTGCAGCTTTTTATAAATATCCACAATAAATCTGTCAATACAGTATGTTCAGAAAATCTGCATTGAAATGGCTTAAGAGAGATCAATTTCGGCAGAAATTCCACCAACGCAGAAAAGTATATTTCACAGGCTCTGTGTGGTGGTGTATAAGAGGGAGGGTGGTGCGTTGTTCCCGTTGCATGATTCTTACCTATTCCGGCATCCTCCATGTCCTGCCAAGTGGAGGAGCACCAATGCTAATGCAAAGAGAGACAGGAGTCAGACCCCACGAACAAGACAACAGATAAATAATTGGGAAGGGAATACGGGTAAACTTTATTAATGGGAAAGACTGGGCAAGGATAACTGGAGGATGGAAAACAAATCTATTTACTGCAAGCAATATATAAAAGCAATACAAATACAACATCAATCACAAAAATAGATGTGCGCAAACAAATATCAGCTTCAATTTAGTATATAAGTTGCGGTCTCTCGTGAGGGTGCAGAGACTCTCTGTCAGTCAGTATGTGGATTTCTCTCTCAAATTTGTGGTTACATGTTCTACTGTACCCGCAGCGTGGATACTTGCTGCATCTCAGGTCAGCAGCCCCTTCCGGGTTGCGGCTCACAGCGGGATTTTTCAGACGTTGTGTCACAGACCTCCTCTTCACGCTCTCCTGCTCTCCTCTCGTTAGTACCACCCTCCTACGCATTTCGACAATAGCATTGACTTCCTCAGGGACTCAATGCTACTGGCAAAACGTGTAGGGCACAAACTTCCTTCTTTATCAGGTTTGATTTTATTGTTTAGATATAAACAGACAGAAGGAAAGCAGTTGTAACTTGTCCCTGTGTAAGTGATTGACAAACCCTTTAAGATAGGAAACTGCAAAAGACACTGGATTAAGGTTGATGAGCAAGAGAGCTGTCGATAAAATGGGATTGAAAGTAGGTGGTACTGCACCGACACACTTTATTCGAGCAAATACCCAGTATGTACCTGGCAGATACCTGGAATGCGCCGCTCCTCACCTCTGACAAGCCCCGTTGCGTTTGCCTTCCCAGCCTGGGTTCATGCCTGGCTGACGGGCGGCTGATCTGTTAAATGATAATGATTAGGATTTAATAGGCTGCAATGCTTCGCGTGTCTACCAGATGGCATAAATTCATGAATTGTAATGCAGTATATATATATATATATACTGTGCAGTATTGCAGCCAGCGGGAATAAAATGCTTCAATCCCTGCCTGGAAAATACCTCAATGCACTCGGGCAGAAAACAGTCACAAACCTCAATACACCCGGGTATACCCGAATTCGTGGGACTAGCCGAGCTCGAATAAAGTGTGTCGCCAGTGTAGTTGGCATAGCACAGGTTACGAGAATTCAGAGATTTAAGCTGAAATGTACAAAGCAGTTGAGTCCTTATAAGGCCTTCAAGGAGAGAGGAGAAAAGAGACACAGGTAAAATAACATTTAAGAAAATACACAGGCTATAATTATTTTTTAAACGTTAAAAAAATACAAATTGTTGCCAGATCTCTCTATTTCAAAGAAACCATTGTGTTAATATTAATATTTAATAAAGACACAAAGTTTTAATGTACCTTATGACACATTCAATGTACATCTTTGCACTATTTAGTAAATCTGGACTACATCATTTAGTAGAATTGTCAGTGAAGACATGTTTGAATAACTTGAAAAGAAATAGAAATGATATGGATAAGCAATTCATCCTAATGTGTTGCAGGGACTTCAGCTGCCTCCGGACTCCTGAGGAATCTATAGCTTGCTTTCAAAATAAAATGTGTTTCTGCATGAAATAAAGTACAAGTGGAAAGTTAGCGGGAAATGACAAAGCCAGATCCTAGCACAGGAGTCATGTTCTTCCCACAAACCATCTATCTTTCTTGTTACATGCTGTTATAAAAATTAGATTATTCAAGTGTATAACCCTTATTTATCCATGTCTAAATTCCTGTAGTATATTAGTGAAAAGGTTGGATGGCCTGATCAACAAAAGATGGCAGAATGTCTCAAGCATCTAGCAGTTTATTGGTTTTACCAGCTGCTACCAACAATTTGTCTCGAATTTTCTTCAATAGTGACACCAATTAGAGCCCTGACTTATGATGAAGTTTCTAATGAAGACACGTCTGCAGTCTCAAAGTCTTATGCACAAAACAAACTTGTGCGATTGATATCTTTGTCCATTAAAATGTATCACAGCTCTCAAAAAAAATATCTTTAAAAATTATTATAAGGGAAGAGGATAGATTTAAATTTGCAATGGCTGTGAAATTAATATATTTAAAAAAAAAGTATTTAGTATGTGCAAAGAGGTACCAAATATTTGCAAACCTTAGGAACCCAAACTGCTTACACAATATATACATTGTAGCAAAGTTAAGAAAAGCTTTAATTATAAGCATTAATACCATCCTTTCTTTGACTTCAGTAGTGAAAATCAGTACTTTTAATAATAGTAGTATCCCAAAACACAATTATATGACACAAAAGGTCGAGGAACTGACTAGAAATTGTACATCATCTAAATGTAACCAATAAAGTAGAAGCACTAATACAAATTTACATAAGGCAACTTTTGGTAAGTAGTATTGATCATCTCGTTCAAATACATATATCAAGAGGCAGACATTAAGCAAGTAAGGAATATTCTACAAGGAATACATTGTGTTAAAGTAATTTTAGGAAACAATTAAATATACTGTATATTTAGTCATTAAATCAGTGCAGAGGCACTACATACAAGTAATGTAACCATATCTGTAAAAGGACAATCAGAACAGCAAAAATTAAGAATGAAAAAAAGCAGTACTTGAAGTATATGCAGAGGAAGCCCAATGGAGGCAAACGCCTTAGTGGAAGCCTTTTTTTAATTATTATTATTATTTAGTGACCACAGTTGTAGAGCTCTCCTTCCAAGACTCTAGAGCAGTTTTTTTCAACAGCAGGGGTTCCTAGGAACCCTTGGGTTCCCTTAGACATCCTGAAGGGTTCCCTACAATTTTCAGGTCATTTGAAAATTGGCCCAAATACAGAAGAATTTACAATGCATCTAATCTCAGACGCGCTATTAGAGAGGGTTGGGGTTCCTTACAATGCATTTGAGCTCAGACGTGTTATTAGAGAGGGTTGGGGTTCCTCAGAATTTCACATAGGGTTCCTTAACCAAAAAAAGGTGGAAACCACTGCTCTTGAGTCTTGCCTTCATTCGGTAATAGGAGGGGTGCGGCGGTGTAAAAAGAAGTGCACGACAGACACTGGGGTCTCCAGGCAGATGTATTAGGCTTAAGCTGTCTATTGTCTTAATTTTGAAAAAGACAGCTCAGTGATTGCTCCCTTTCACAGTCTCTTCTAATGCAAGCATTTCAAACACCAACTCTTCATGCCGTTATAGACTTAAAGACTCAACACAACAATTAAGATCAAAGCACTGCTGACACATTCAACACAAAATAATAGTTGAGATGTATATATATTATATTCAGTACAACAACATTATATAATCCAAACAGATCTTGTTGAATGGCTGTAACTATTAGTTAAAATGAATGTCACATCATATTTAATGACAATTACCTTTCAATTCTTTATGGGCAAGCTACCCAGCTATCTGAACAAGCTCCTCACCCCTACCACATGCAGCACTTATCATCTGAGATCAGACTCCAAAAGACTGTTCATGGTCCCTAGGCTCAACAAAGTATCCGGACGTTCCTCCTTCTCCTACCGTGCACCCCAAAACTGGAACAACCTACCAGAGACTCTCACATCCACCACCAGTTTACGTTCTTTCAAATCTAAGGCTGTCTCATATTTTAATCTGGTCTGTAACTGTTTCATTCGCCCATAATATATATTTTCTTTAACTGTGCATGCAATGTCTTGTATATAATGTATACCCTGTTCATTTATGTAACTGTATTTGTAACCGTGTATTATTTGTCTTAACTCTGCCCAGGACATACTTGAAAACGAGAGGCAACTCTCAATGTATTACTTCCTGGTAAAATATTTTATAAATAAATAAATATTAAGATAAAGGGGTCTATGCACTAAGCCACTTATCGCCAGCTTATCGCCAAAAAAGCCTACTGCTATTCAGTAAGCGGCGATAAGAGACTTTTTTGGCAAATTTTTTGAATGAAAAAAAAAATTGTCAGACACGCATTAGCCACTTTTCTGCACTTATCTGCAGTTTTTCAAACTCGCTCAATTCTAGTAGCCCCAATCCGCTTATCAAGGCTGATCGCCGCTCTAGAATTGAGAATTCCTCTCCAAATCGTCCCACCAGAAAAAGTTGGCAAGAAGGTGGGAGAAGCTGTCAATGAGTGGCGAGACGGCAATTAGAAAAAAAATGCATTTTTCCTGCATCAGATTGATGCCGGGAGACTCCGGAGCTGATAATAAAATTGAAATAATTTTTTTTTTATTTCGGCCGAGATTTGCACAGAGAGAGAGGAGGCTCTCTCTCTCTGCAGCAGTATCATCTCGCCGGGTGAGCCCTTTTCGGAGGGCAGATCATCTCGGCGCCCGCTACTCGCCATTTGTTCAAAAGCTGCTATCACTGGTAATCGGGCCTTTCTGCATACCGTGATAGGAACGCTGTCAAAAATGGATATTTAAAATTCCTGGTGATTTTTTTTATCAGACTTTAGTGCATCGGCCCCTAAGTATCACAGAAGCATTGATGTCAGGTAAATGCTCCAATGTAACAAAGATGCCACTGATGTGTGAAAAGATCATTAGAATATTGTCGGCATGTAGAGTACACACCACTGTTGTGCATTTAAAACATGGCCACTGATCCACTGCAATCTTATGAGTAGCTGGCTAAACGAAATAATGGCATAAAATATATTTTCGACATGGAGTGTAATATTTGAATTAATTTATTTGTCATGTTTGATTGATTTATAGTTAATTATCATTAAATACAAATCGATGCTGAATGTTTATTTTCTGTAGGCAGATGGTTACCAACTGAGATGGGAATTAGAGACATTTTAAATGTATATTTGCTAAGAAATTTGAATTATATTCTCCCAAACTAATAGTTCAGCACATTGTAAATGATCATACAGCTACAGTAGCTCCAAGAAATGTTCGGTGGCTCATTTTACTTCTTATTAGTGCAGGTCACTTTTCTACCAATTATACCAATATAATTGGCCCTTAATTGTCTTCCGTGTCTACTTTTAGTGTCCCAGCCATGGCATTTACAACATTAGCAATGCCGTTTTTTTCTTTCTCTTTTGTTATTGACAGTCTTTGTGGAAAATGACTGAAATAAGCTTAAAATCTCTATAAAAAAATCCTTTTCCCAGGTTAATGTCAGAACAAAAGGTTCAATTCAAATTAGTTTTACTACGTGCTTAAAACTGATGAATTCTCACCAAAGCTAGGAGGAGAACCAGAATTTCAATCTGATTTACCCTGATCAATCCAATTACATGGGTTTTTTAAATTAAGTGCAGTATTAGAGCTTCTCATGTTAAAGGCTGGTATAAAGGTTAACCTTTTTACTTCCTTCTTGTTCCAGTGCAAATTATATCTTTAGATTTTCAAATTGTACAGCTACAACCTTATATGTGTTGTTCTTGTTTGTTGTAAGGGGGTTGGAGATCCAATCAGTCCTAAAAGAACTCAAGGTGTACAGCTTGGAGGAGAGAAGGGAGGGGAGAAATATGATAGAACATTTCAAGTACTGAATGTCAAGGGTTTCAGAAAGGTACAAGATGGAAGGATATTTCAGAGAACGAAGTGGTAGAACGAATATTCATGCTGTTAAACTGGAGGATGGGAGGTTCAGAGGGAATGTAAGGAATTTGTCACAAGGCAGCTATTGCAGAAATAGGACGCCTGTGGCTGGAACCGTAGGGCAAGTAGAGGAGACGAAATTTGGGGGACACAAGTAGGGATCAAGGCAAGGTTCAAAATCGTGGTAGACATGCAGAAGGCCGAAGCAGGCAGCAAGAGGGGTAATCAGAATCATGAGCTGAAGTCCAGGACAGGCAGCAAGAGGCGTAGGCAGGGTCAAAAGCAGAGGTCTGGCAACAGCAGCAGGAAATGGATCTAAAGCAGGAACAGGTGCAGGAACAGCTAAAGACAAGTACTTTATAAACAGGCCAGAAATGCATAGAAAGGGGAAGTTTATATAGGGCCTGGCTGGGGAAAGGACAGGTGCAACTGATTAGGGAAAGCAGGCTTCAGACAGTCTATACAGGAACGGGCAGACTGGCTGAAGAGCAGTCCCAGTGGCCCAAATAGGCATGCTAGATGGGCCACATCATTCTTAATGGCAAACAATGTAAAAGTTTCAAGAAAGGGGTTAATCTTCCACAGTGTGTTAACAGTTGACTATTTCTTTCTGCAAGTCTTCACCAAGATCTTCTGATTTGTCAAACATTAAAATACCTATTACATGATCCTGAAATCTGCCGATGTGGATGTGTTGTAATTACTGAACCAGACAGGTGTTGGATTTGTGGACAGTGATTGCTTGAATAGTAATAGGAACTGCAGTTAATCATTTGATTGCCATTTATCAACATGTTCTGTTAAAAATATATATATTCTGTACTTCCTTTCTTTCAAATCATTTAAACAGAGCGCACATACACCACCATCTAAAGCTGCAGAGTTTTTCATATCAAACATAATTGAATCTGTTTAATCTGTTGTTGCAATACTTCATCCTCTTTTTATTTTCTAAGAAACCAATAGAGCTCTTAGAAATGATGCTTTGTGTACCCCCATTGCACAATCATGTAACAGAAACATGTCTACATGTGATTCTCACACACCACTTACTGTATCAATGACATCAACAAAGTTTAGATGAAGTACAGTATGGAACTTAGTGGGATAATATACATTATAATTTGCATAGTGCCTCCCTCATAAGACACTGAGCTTGTTTTACTTATCTCGACGGGCCATACTGTATTAACTAAGCAATATCCTGCCATAAAACCCCTTCTGGAGTTAGACGCTCACAGACTATAGACTTCAATGGGCTGTGAGTGTCTTCAAGCACCAGAAGTGTTCTTATGGCAGAAGATGGTTTATTAAATATTGCCCTATGTAATAAACATGTTGCAAACTGCGCTAATACCAGATGTGAATGTCTATGCAGTAGTTTTGCAATATTAAAAGCCTATTAAGCCTGTATTTTATTGGACTGTGTGTGGATTTATATGCTGACAACTTTGATTCCTGACATTGTTGGGATTAATATGTCTAAGAGTGGGGTTTTTTTTTCTTCTCAATGTTTCTGTTCAGAAACCTTACCTGCAAGTCAAATTCCGTCATCATCCTACTGGAAGCTACCTATACATTCTGATTATTGCCACCTTGTGCCTCTTTTCTTAAAAAGCTTCAAACACATTTACAAGACATGGAAACACATGGGAAATATTCAAGGAAAGTTTTCAATAAATGTGTCCCAGGTGTGCAATTTATTTTACATTTTTGACATTTCTAGAATTTTATTCTGGGCCCAAATTAATTTTCCTGCTCAGTTTCACTAACTCATGTTATCTTAAGGATTAAGCTGCCATCATAAGGTTTTATTAGGAAAAACTGCAATGAAAGCTGTTGAAAGTGAGAAACCAATGGCAGAATACCATGTGATTTCCTGGTTAAACTGGAATTTTTCTAAAGCTTAATATACGGTGGGTAATATAAAAAGAGCAAAACAACACCTTGTTGTTTAGGTTATTGTTAGAATATATCACTGTTACCTATTATAAACACACAGAACACAGCTGTAAGCTCAAAACCCAGACCCACCGCACAATATTTATATATTTATGTCAAAAAGGAGTGCTACAGGGTCTGTGACAATGTATATGTAGTGGGGTCCCCCCTGGGTCCCGCTTACCTCCGCTAACTTGCAGGCATTGCGGGGAGGTGTGGAGCAGCGACTGCATCGCCGGAAGTTCCCAGCGGCTCCCTTTGCCGGGCGTCGCCATCTTGCGTGCAGTCGCGCATGTGCAGAGAGCAGCGGAAGGCCTCCACGGGGACTGCAGCCCCAATAATGCACAGGGACAGGGGATCAGGTGCCACAGATAGGCCAATAGGACTGCGAGGATCCCCCTGCTCCAGAAAGGATACCATTTGCATGCTGGAGACCATACAAGTCGGGAGCTGGGACATCAGAGGGTAAGGGTGTAGGTGCAGGGTGGCAGTAGGCCCCTCCACTAGGCCAGAGATCCCCTTTAGGCCACAGCTTGGCCCCGACTCCCACATAGCATGTGGCTGCTATAGGGACAGGCCCTTAGAAAGGGATACTGCCCCGCTTAGCATCATTAGTGTCAGGAATGCTGCACAGCAGTTGCGGCCTGTGGTCTGGGACCAGACCACCACCGCAAGGCACAGAGATTATATTCACGATGGGACAGTCATACCATATACCACCCCACGTGGAGGTGGACACCTTCACTGACAACGACGCCGTGGGGTGGATGGTTCTTTTCTGTCGGTGATACCGGGTGCCGGAGCACCAGGCAGGTATCGCAATCTACAAGTGCACCAACAGTAACATGCGGGTATGGGCAGCGCTGTCACACACACTTTGGATGGGTTGACTCTGTGGACACTAAGGTGGTTGGGTGCCCAGGGGCACCTCAGTACTTTGGGGTAAACCCCACCAGGGTGTGCACATGTTGTTGGGGGCACGGTATGGATGTACGGCCCTGCGAAGCCTGAGTGGTTCTGTTATTATTATTATTATTATTATTACGCGTTCAGTAACTTGTTATACCATACTAGTGTGTATTACTTATATACTGTTATCCAACACTGTTAGGATCCCGCGCAGGTGGAGGTGCTGTCACCAGATGGATCAGATACACCCCAGGCTCCCGGGAGCTGAGGGTCAGGCTTCCTGTGAGCCACAGTTAACGCACAGAACAAACAGTAGCCGCCATATCTCCCAGGGGGTGGGGGAATTTGCGCTACATATACAACACAAGACAGAAAGCCCCAATGCTATATCGAACATGAATAATCTTATAGTTAAATACTTATCTGGTTTTCACTCATAAGTGAGGGTCAATAAGTTACATTCTTTGGCCAAAGCATTGTAAGCTTGCAGATAATGTCAAGGTCTGCCCTGTTTTTATCAAGTCCTAACACTATCTCTGCGAACATGCTCTTTACCTCTCTTACAGAGGAAGAAGTCTTAATAGATTGGTCATTCACAGCCCCATATCAAGACATGCCATTTAAAGCAGCAGTTCAAGTTGCCGTTTAAAGAAAAACCCATTTCCATTCAATATGTGCATCAATAGAATCCACACACTGACAGGTGATCAGCTAAGTTGCTGATCGATCCGTTCTCCTGTGATCGATTGGCGAAGATTCGGCTCAGGGGTTCACTAAATAGCGGTCATGATGTAGACTACTTACAAAGCTGCAAGCCACTAAGATTAGACACATTTTAGATAATATATGTTCTGATAAAAAATTTTAAAAAAATCTGATAGGGGCTATTTAAGAACGTGAGAACTGGACAAAATCAATTTCCTAGATTACCTTGCGCAGCTGCCGATCGGCTTTTTTAAAGCTTACTCTGATGAGTTTACTTCAGGGTTTGCATGTGTTGCATGAGGAAACATGCATTGATCCTCTGAAATGCCATTCCCCTTCAATATCCGACTAGCACCTTCTCTCTTCACTTTTAAGACCCATCTTAAAGCAACAGTCCAAGTTGCCGTTTTTTTTTTATTATTATTTATTTTTCCCTTTAATATGTGCATCAATACAATCCACACAATCATAAGTAATTAGCTAAGTTGCCAATCGATTCATTCTCCTGTGATCGATCGGTGAAGATTCGGCTCGGGAGTTCACTAAATGACTGTCAGTGCAGCAGAAGAGGACTCAAGATGCGAAGTTCTGTGGGGAAGATCATGTGACCAGACAGTCACTAGATACAATTGGTTCACTGCTTGAGAGAGGGCAGGGCTCCAAAAGTTGTGTGCCAGAGCCTGGTTCAGAAGAGGAAGGGGACGTGACTTTGTAAATGGTTGCTATAGAAACAAAAAAATGCTACTTAGATTATAATACATAAAATGTTTTTAAAAATGTTTTTCTACAAGTATTTTCTCATAGTACACAACTGATTTATAAAACAAAAACCACACACATCTAGGATATTGCTTGAACTGCAAGCTTTAACGGTGGGCAGGGCGAGCTGGGAAACAGGGAGGAGGGGTCCCAAAGCTCCAAACATCAAACTATGATACCATCCCTGTAAAATAAGATAGAAAAAGTTATCTTAAACAAATGTGTCTTCATAAAAATGGTGACCAAACATCACATTTTAGTGCAATTAGCTCATTTTCTGTATGACCCATTGTTAAACCATTAAATGCCATATTTACTAAGCACTGCCATGCCATAAGACACCTTCCAAGACCCCAAAGTAAATAATATAGCCTGCAATGCTTAATTATAGTTGACTTTTCATATTGTACTAATTCCTCTACGCAATGAGAGAAACAAAACAAAGAAAATAACCCCTCCAAAAAGCGTTAACCTACACTAAAACAAATTAATATGTGCTAACGATAATGTGCTAAACAATATGTGTCGTTGTGAACATCAAGGTGAGAACAAAATCTATAACATAAGCAGCTTGGTGACAATATGACAGGCTATTCCAAACCTGGTAACAAAAGTGCACAAACAAATATAAAGTCCCCAGCGCTATAAGTCCAAGATACCGTGACCTTAAAGGAAGTCTCTGATCTTTCAAGATGGTAGTTGGGCTTGATAAAGATGTTTCAGATGGGACGGTGTCTATGATGTAGATGATTACACCTTCTGAAATATAGATGACAGACACACCTGATTGCGCAGCGTATTTCTACAATCAGATCCCTATCTAAGATAATACAGAATCTTACTCACATGAGTTATGTCTGTAAGTTCATTGGAGAGAATCTGTGGTGGCTCCCCTTCTCCTCTGTTCCTCTCACGAACCCCCGTGTGGAGACAGCTTACTGGGATCAATCACAGTCCTCAATGACGTCAGGGATAGTTCCGTTGCGACACCCCCACCGACGTGAGATAAGATGGGCACAATATGGTGTAGTATGCAATTAATGGTGCAATGTGGATGATACTCCGCGCTAATGCCGTCCGCAGCTTGCAAATCCTTCCAACACAGCGGTATACTCCACCCCCAGTAGGAGTCTCTCTCCATTTGGGTTTGCATATAAGGTAGCAGCGACTAGGCTCCACCATCCCCTGACGAAGTGACCACGTGTCACGAAACGCGTAGGGAGGAGGAGCCTAGTGAATTGAGCCATCGCAGCACCTGTAGTCCTGGCACGAGGAGGGTTTCCTGTATCACTGACGTCACACGCCGAGTCGACAGCGTGTCCGTGTGCAGTATACCTCCCCGCTGTGTTGGAAGGATTTGCAAGCTGCGGACGGCATTAGCGCGGAGTATCATCCACATTGCACCATTAATTGCATACTACACCATATTGTGCCCATCTTATCTCACGTCGGTGGGGGTGTCGCAACGGAACTATCCCTGACGTCATTGAGGACTGTGATTGATCCCAGTAAGCTGTCTCCACACGGGGGTTCGTGAGAGGAACAGAGGAGAAGGGGAGCCACCACAGATTCTCTCCAATGAACTTACAGACATAACTCATGTGAGTAAGATTCTGTATTATCTTAGATAGGGATCTGATTGTAGAAATACGCTGCGCAATCAGGTGTGTCTGTCATCTATATTTCAGAAGGTGTAATCATCTACATCATAGACACCGTCCCATCTGAAACATCTTTATCAAGCCCAACTACCATCTTGAAAGATCAGAGACTTCCTTTAAGGTCACGGTATCTTGGACTTATAGCGCTGGGGACTTTATATTTGTTTGTGCACGCAATGAGAGAAGTATAAAGAATAAAGTATAAGTATTAATTCTTAGGGTCTATAAATCATGAAGAAGATACATTAAACTCCTATACAAAAGATAGGTTAGTTTCTAATAGATTTTGGGTATAATAGCACTAATTTTTAATCTTACTGTTTATTTTGAATTTATTGCATTGTGCAATTTCTTCCATGTATAAGTAAACATTTTATTATTTAAGCATTAGTCAGTGGTCATGCTTTTTTGTCCTGCCAAAGAGGATTTGAATAAAAAAAAAAATCTCTAGTCCTAAAATACTGGGCCTGGGTGAAATTATATTGTTTGAAAGAATTCAAGAATTGCTAAAACCATCTGAAGAAAGCTCTGGGGCGACAACAGTTCTATATTTCCCTTAACATGTGGCATGCTGGCAAAATGCCTACGTAACCAGTCTTCTTATAAAACATATTGTGTCCAAATGTCTATTTTGACCCTATATACATAGTTCTTTGTGTATTATGTATTATGGCATTGGGTTAACTATATAACAAAAGCAGAAGATAGACAGCACACTACTGAGATAAATAGAATAACTAAACAGTGCATAAGGGAACAAGGAGGAACCCTTATTTCGTCCACATAATGAGTATACAATAAAATAGGTTCCCAGCACTCAGTAATGACTAGTAGATAACGGAATAAGCCAAAACGATTTATTGTGTAAAGTAGAACAACAAAAGGTCATAAAGCCCGAGGGGTGTATGTGATGATAAAAACAATGATAACCAAACGCGTGGAGTAAATGACAAAAGGAGGGGAGGGAGAAACGGGAAGGTTGGGGGAAAGAAAGACAAAGGAATGGGTAAACACCGGGGGGAAACAAGGGGGAGATAAAAAAAAGGGGGTTATACAGGGGAAGGGGGGCAACGTTTTCGGGATGAGCCCCTTTTTCAAGTCCGTTCCCAACGTTCAAGGATGACCGATGGTACAAAAAGCCTACGTAACCACTCTTATAAAAACATTTTGTGTCCAAATGTCTACTGTGCCCCTATAAACATAGTTATTTGTGTATTATGTATTATGGCATTGGGTTAAATATGTTGCACACTTCTTCTGCAGTAATGCACTAAAGAATATATAAGCTTCTACGCAGAAAGATAAAGAAGATATTGTTTTTATTTTATGACTGAATTATGCCAGAATAAAAAGAACCGAATACAAGATCATTGTTCCATAGTAATAAGACTTATACTACAACAAACACCACTGCAAAATGCTTTGATAACTAGATTGGCTGTCCCTTGTGTTTAGGTGCAAGGTACATTTTTCCTGTACTTTCGAGTATGCCACACCGGTTATCCGAACAAGCTCCTCACCCTTACCACACACAGCACTTATCACCTGAGATCTGACTCCAAAATACTGTTCACGTTCCCAAGGTTCAAGAAGGAATCCGGTCGCTCCTCCTTCTGTTACCGGGCACCTCGCAACTAAATCAATCTACCAGAGACTCTCAAAGCCGCCACCAGTCTAAGTTCTTTCAACACTTCAGCTGTCTCACATTTTAATCTTGTCTATAACTGTTGCATACGCCCATAACCAGGGTATTTGGCAACCTAGGCAAACCTTCAGCCCTGCGCCTCCTCTTTCCTGAACTTTAATATTTTACAAAAAAAAATATGTTATTATAACCTCTCGTTGCCACTGGGCCCTGCTCTCCCCAGCTGTGGACCTCCATCACTGACTGCCCACGCCGAGCCTCTGACGATGACGCGCGCTGTGCCACTCTGAACGTCTGCGCGCACCGGAACCAAAGGGAGAGAGCTAAGGGGGGAAGTGAGAGGGAGTGTAATGGGGAAACAGAGAGAGAGGGAGTGTGAAAGGGGGGAAGAAGGATGAACGAGGGAGGGGGGGAAGAGGGGGAGGAGTTTCCCAGAATTTCTTAATCTATTTCTAGGGTTCCTTAAAGCTGCAGTTCAGCCTTTTTTGTTTTTTTCATTTATTTTTTTACTACTTATTGTTTCATGTGTGCAATCTCTAATTACCTAAATAACTGTATAGCTGTGTTACGCCGGTGCTGCCCGCAGACCAGACCCGTTCCTTTCACTGAGGTGAGGAACGTATAGAAGCACGCACCCGCAGCAAAGGGAGCGTGTCCGGAGTGTGGTGATTTTGGCGTTGCCAGGCCAGGTGTATTTCGCTAGCAATACTTGCCGGTACCGGTGTAGAAATGCCGTTGTCGTTGCCGTTAGCCAAGGTCTGGGATTGGAGAATACTGGAAGGTCGTTTGTCCAAGCAGGGGTCTAGAGCCAGAGAGAGACGTCCGCCAAGCCAAGTCGTAACCTGAGTGAATGAGAGGGAAAACGCCAGAGTAGTAATCCAAGTGAAAACTATGTCGAGCAATGAATGATAGGAAGGACTGGCATTATAAAGTGTGGCTGACCAATCAGAAGTGAAGGCAGACCTGGAGGACTGCGTGGAGCCATCCTGGATAGGTTCCCTTGATTGGCAGACAGGTGAGGACTCTTGTCTTGACAGGAGATCATATTCCTGTATTGGGGGCGGGTCTTCACTGCCAGAGCAGTGAATAAATTAACTTCGCCCGGCGCGCGCTGTTCAGGCGCGCGCCCGAGCAACATGGCGGCCGCGTGAGGTACTGCTGGAAACCGGGGACGCCGAGGACGCCGGGGAACCCCCAGAACCGACGGAGGTGAGTGGCGCTGGCGAGGTGTGCGCGCCACGGCAGCAGGAGGGAATATATCAGCAGAGGAACCAGGGCGCGGGCGCCGCGATCCCTGATTCCTCACAGTACCCCCCCCTTCAGGATCGGCCTCAGGACGATCCTTCCATGGTTTTGATGGAAACTTCTTACGAAAGCGTTTGAGGAGTCCTGGAGCATGAATATCTTTCAGGGGTACCCATGACCTCTCTTCGGGTCCAAAACCTCTCCAGTGGACCAAGAAGTGGACTTTACCTCTTGAAAGACGGGAATCCAGTAGAGCCTGTATTTCATACTCTTCGTTACCCTGTACCATCACAGGATCTGGTTTCGAAGTGTGATCCGGAAAGAGGCTACTGGAGATAAAAGGTTTGAGAAGTGAGGTGTGAAAGACATTCGGAATTCTCATGCTTTGAGGAAGTTGGAGTCGAAAAGAAACCGGATTAACCTGCTCCAAAATGGAAAAGGGACCCAGGAACCTAGGAGCCAATTTGAGGGAAGGCGTTTTGAGACGGATGTTCTTGGATGATAGCCAAACCTTGTCCCCGGGTTTGTATTCGGGTGCCGGACGACGGTGACGATCAGCCTGATTTTTAGATGTCAAGGATGCTTTTTGTAATGCAGATTGTATTCTGGACCAAGAGTCTTGTAGGAGAGCAATATGTTCGTCCACGGCTGGTACCCCAGAGGATTCTTTAGTAATAGGTAGGCGAGCCGGATGGAATCCGTAGTTGATAAAGAAGGGAGTCTCGTGGGTAGACTCATTCCTGGAAGAATTGAATGCGTACTCAGCCCAGATAAGTAATTCTGCCCAGTCATCCTGAGAATTAGAGACGAAGCACCTTAAGTATTTCTCGAGGGATTGATTAACCCTCTCGGTCTGTCCGTTGGATTGAGGGTGATATCCAGAAGAAAAGGAAGACGAGATACCTAGTCTCTTGGTGAAATTTCTCCAGAACTTGGAGACGAACTGGGAACCCCGATCGGACACGATGGATGTAGGAATCCCATGGATCCGGAAAATCTCTTTGGCAAAAATATCCGCAAGGGCGGGTGAGGAGGGTAATCCTTTGAGAGGGATAAAGTGTGCCATCTTGGAAAACCGATCTACTACCACAAGAATGGTATTCATGCCATTCGACCTAGGCAACTCCACAATAAAATCCATCGAAATGTGGGACCAGGGACGCTCCGGAATAGGTAAAGGTAAGAGAAGACCCTGAGGTTTCTGACGAGGAATCTTGTTACGCGCACATACCGGACAGGACCGTGTAAATTCCAGAATGGTTTTAGCCATATTGGGCCACCAAAAGGTACGACGGATGAGGTCCAAGGTTTTCTTGAATCCAGGATGCCCTGCCGAACGGACGGCGTGTCCCCAGTCCAGTATTTCAGGGATAAATTTGGGTTCCACATACAAAGAGTCTTTAGGAACCACAAGACCGGACGGGATGTTCTCTTGAGACTTGATGATCCTCTCCAGATTCTTGAATGCCACAGCTGCTAAGATTCTTTGTTTAGGGAGGATGGACTCAGTGGTTTTCTCTGATCTCTCTTCAGAAGAGTATTGCCGGGAGAGAGCATCCGCCTTGACGTTCTTAGTGCCGGGAATGTATGAGAGAACAAAATTGAATCTAGAGAAAAATAACGACCAGCGAGCTTGGCGAGGACCTAAGCGACGGGCATTCTCAATGTACAATAAGTTCTTATGGTCCGTAAGGATGGTGAATGGCTCTTTTGACCCCTCCAGAAGATGTCTCCATTCTTGAAGAGCCATTTTGACGGCCAAAAGTTCCCTATTGCCCACGTCATAATTCCTCTCTGCCGATGAAAATCTTTTGGAGAAAAACCCGCAAGGATGAAGTTTATCCTGAGAAGAAAATTTCTGCGACAGAACCGCCCCAGCCCCACAGTCCGAAGCGTCAACCTCTAAGGTGAAGGGGAAATTCGTGTTAGGGTGTCGAAGGATGGGAGCAGAGACAAAAGTTTGTTTCAGTGTCTCGAATGCCGTGACAGCTTCTGGAGACCAAGATGAAGGGTCTGCACCTTTTTTGGTCAGTGCCGTGATAGGAGCGACAATGGTGGAAAAGTTGCGGATAAACTTCCGGTAATAATTAGAAAAACCCAAAAACCGTTGAACAGATTTGAGGGAATTGGGTTGTGGCCAATCCATGACGGCCTTTAGCTTCTCTGGGTCCATGGCCAAACCTTTGTTGGAGATGATGTATCCGAGAAAAGAAGTGGTAGACTGATGAAAAATGCATTTCTCCATTTTAGCAAACAACCGGTTCTCGCGGAGGCGTGAAAGCACAAACTTCGTATGGATGATATGATCCTGTAAGTTTTGAGAAAAAATAAGGATGTCATCCAGGTATACAATGACAAATATATTAAGAACGTCTCGGAAGATGTCATTGATGAAGTCCTGAAAAACTGCTGGTGCGTTGCATAACCCGAAGGGCATCACTAGATATTCGTAGTGTCCGCTACGGGTGTTGAAGGCAGTCTTCCATTCATCGCCCTCCCGGATGCGGATGAGGTTGTATGCCCCACGGAGATCCAGTTTAGTAAAGAGATTGGCCCCCTGAAGTCTATCAAAGAGTTCGGAGATGAGTGGGAGTGGATAACGATTCTTCACCGTGATATGGTTCAGACCCCGGTAATCAATACATGGTCTGAGAGTACCATCTTTCTTTTTGACAAAGAAGAATCCAGCCCCCGCAGGAGAATTGGAATGACGTATGAAGCCCCGCTTAAGATTCTCACGAATATATTCGTCCATAGCTTTGGTCTCGGGCAACGAGAGAGGATAAGATTTGGCTTTCGGCAAGGTATAACCAGGTACCAGATCAATCGGACAATCGTAGGAACGATGAGGAGGTAGAAGTTCAGACTGAGCCTTGCTGAAAACGTCCAAGAATTCGGCGTATGGAGAAGGCAACTCCCTCAGAGAACTTGATGTATTGGCTAATAGAAAGGATGGTTGCTTGATAGAGGAAAAGGGTTTCTCTGACCTTGACCTCCAGTTAATAGGGTTAGGAGACACCCAATCGATGAGTGGATTATGCTTCTGTAACCAGGGCAAGCCAAGCGTGATAGGTGTTCCTGGGGCATGAATAACATCAAAACCCAGAGTCTCTTTGTGAGAATGAGTAGAAAGGGTGATAGGTCCGGTCTCTAAGGAGATATAAGCTGGGGTGAGAGGTCGATTATCAATCCCGACCAAGGCAACGGGAGAGTCCTTCCTGGAAAGCGGAATTTGATTTTGCTCAGAAAAGGTTTGATCTATGAAATTCCCTCCTGCGCCGGAATCGATAAATGCGGCAGTGGAGGTGCGGAAAGTCAGTCCTGAAAGGGAGACGGGAATAGTCAATCTTTTGGGAAGTTCCCTTCTGGGAGGGGGACAAGGAGATTCAGTACCCAGAGAGCGCCCCTTTGTACTCACTGGGCTTAGTCGTTTCCCGGAGATGGAGGATGGTTACGGGTACGCTGCTCAGAAGCTCCGCAATGATGGCACGATTCCCCAGTAGAGCGAAGTTGTCGTGACGGTACCCGAGGTTGCTGAACTCCAAGTTGCATCGGCTCTGGAGCCTCCAGCGCCGGTAACGGGGATACGACGGGTCTCTGGTTAGTAGAGAACCTGGAAAAGGAAGCACGGAAAGGCGTAGCCCGGGGAAGCTGACGCTGAGCGCGGCGTACCTGAAGGCGCTGATCCATACGAGAAGCCAGGGTGATGAGATCCTCCAGTAACTCTGGCCTGGTGTGGGAAGCAAGTTCATCCTTCAGAGACTCCGATAGACCTTTCCAGAAGGCGGCGACTAAAGCCTCCTGACCCCAATGAGTCTCAGCTGCTACGGTTCTGAATTCCAAGGCGTATTGACCCACAGGCCGACATCCCTGTGTAAGCTCTAGCAGGGTATCAGAAGCAGTCTCTTGACGTGCGGGGATATCAAAAACCTGTCGAAAGTCCCGTCTGAAGGCCGCGTAATCGCGGGTAATATCAGGGCGTAGTTCCCAGATCGGAGAGGCCCATGCCAGTGCATTACCTGTGAGCAGACTATATACGTAGGCTACCTTTTTCCGGCCAGTAGCATACAGCTGGGGAGCCATCTCGAACTGGATCTCGCACTGGTTGAGAAAGCCACGACAGGTGTGTGGATCCCCTGCGTAGGGCCTTGGAGCCGGAATCTTCGGAACTGAAAATGAAGTGGAAGATAAGTCAGGCTGCGCCGGGGGTGCAGCCGCAGGCGGAGCCTGTAAAGGGCGGTCCGATACCTGTTGGGAGAGGAGAGCCACTTGATCCGTTAAGGCCTGTATTTGTTGGTACATGGCCGTCATCATAGAGTCCACAGTCTGGTCTGCGTCTTGTGGGCTCGACATAATGTTACGCCGGTGCTGCCCGCAGACCAGACCCGTTCCTTTCACTGAGGTGAGGAACGTATAGAAGCACGCACCCGCAGCAAAGGGAGCGTGTCCGGAGTGTGGTGATTTTGGCGTTGCCAGGCCAGGTGTATTTCGCTAGCAATACTTGCCGGTACCGGTGTAGAAATGCCGTTGTCGTTGCCGTTAGCCAAGGTCTGGGATTGGAGAATACTGGAAGGTCGTTTGTCCAAGCAGGGGTCTAGAGCCAGAGAGAGAAGTCCGCCAAGCCAAGTCGTAACCTGAGTGAATGAGAGGGAAAACGCCAGAGTAGTAATCCAAGTGAAAACTATGTCGAGCAATGAATGATAGGAAGGACTGGCATTATAAAGTGTGGCTGACCAATCAGAAGTGAAGGCAGACCTGGAGGACTGCGTGGAGCCATCCTGGATAGGTTCCCTTGATTGGCAGACAGGTGAGGACTCTTGTCTTGACAGGAGATCATATTCCTGTATTGGGGGCGGGTCTTCACTGCCAGAGCAGTGAATAAATTAACTTCGCCCGGCGCGCGCTGTTCAGGCGCGCGCCCGAGCAACATGGCGGCCGCGTGAGGTACTGCTGGAAACCGGGGACGCCGAGGACGCCGGGGAACCCCCAGAACCGACGGAGGTGAGTGTCGCTGGCGAGGTGTGCGCGCCACGGCAGCAGGAGGGAATATATCAACAGAGGAACCAGGGCGCGGGCGCCGCGATCCCTGATTCCTCACAAGCTGCAGGTCAATTCGTTCTCCATGAATACATGGAGAACGAATTGACCTGCAGCTATACAGTTCTTTAGGTTCTTTAGGATCGGTGAAATTTGGTGATATCATTAGTGAAGGGATCTGTTTTTCTTCTGCTTCTTTCTCTCAGTGGAAGCTCACGAATATTCATGAGCACTCCTGCACTGACATGTGCTAGAGGGAGGGCGGGGCTGACAAAGGGGTGTGCCAGGGCTTGTGACAGGACATGAAGGGGCAGTGCCTTAGTAAATGGTTGTTAAAATAGAATACAAGAAAATTGGTCTTTCAAAGTTGTTTTTTTAAAAACAGAAAATTCTAAAAGTATTTTTTCTTACTACAGAACTGATTTATTAAAAAAAAACACACATGCAGGATATTGACTGAACTGCAGCTATAACTAAATAAGGTTGAAAACCACTGATATAAATGTCGTATTTTCTCAGTATGGCTATTATAAATAATTTACACTAAATCATTTATATTTTCTAATACTAGTTACAAATAAAACTACACAAACTGTAATTCGGTTTAAATTGTATCAAACTTAATTTCATACAACGAACTAACAAACAAACAATATACAGGTATGTATGAAGTACCGTAACAACCTTCACACATACAATGCAGATTATGATGGTTTGTATGACTGTTACGAAAAAAACATTGGAAAACACAAAATCTACAATGGTCCCTTTAGAAACTGGTAGTTTCGTTCTCATGAATACTGTTTGCAGTACGTCTGTAGCATTTTCCATTCCTGACATGAAATTCCTCAAAAACAGACCTGCAGGTTTTAATACAAATGGTTACCAGTAATTGTTGTCGAAATCAAACAAACCTAACAAAAATAAAAATATCAATAACTGCTTCTGCTGGAAGAGAAATAATAGGTTATGCCTGGGAAACCAGACTGCATCACCAAATGAACTTGCTGTAGCTCTCAATGTATTTTGGAGGATATCACTGCCTGAAAGCAGCAGCCTTCTTGTTTTTCAGGAGCTTGGTTTTTTTTTTGTTTTCTGCACAATCTGGTACAGCTCCACTCGGGCCTGTAGCAAGGTACGACACCCTGCCCCATGTTAATAATATGCAGACTGCCACGGCCTGATTCTATATCCGTCGAAGAGGCCAATCGGTCTATTTTGGCTGAAATTCCCCATTATACTCAATAGGAAATCTTGGCCGATATAGAAAAAGTTCCTAAGCCAGTTATCTGTTTCCAGCATACCTGGAGCAGCAGCGCTGATTTCTCAGTACAAGATAAGCCCTTCAATTCAAAAGCCCATACATATAAAAGGGAGGAAAAAAATATATATTTTATTTATAAAAATGGTTTTACCAGGAAGTAATACATTGAGAGTTACCTCTCGTTTTCAAGAATGTCCTCGGCATAGAGTTATAACAATACATGGTTACATTAAAAGAACAGGGTTATACTCTCAATTCACAGACATTCGGTGGACAGAGAGTTGGAAAATTGGGTACAGGGGATAAAAGGGCTGGTGAGTATGTATATACAGTATATATATATATATATATAAATATATATATATATATATATATATATATATATATATATAGTACCTGTATCTGCAAAAAGATAAAGAAAAAACAGGCGCACTCTTAGTGTATTAAAGTATATAACAATTTTATAGGACTGGAACAAATATAGAATGTTCACCCACAAACAAAGCTATAACATCAGCATGTATGATATATACTCAAACCCCATCACTGCAGCACGGATCCAAACAAAGCTTCTTTCACAGATGTGGTGCCTCTCTCACTGCACAAGCTGGTCCCGGTAAGTGCTTGGTCTCTCTGTATACCGGATATGACTGCTGCACACCATGTGTCCTTTAGCTGTGGTTCCTACGGCTACAGGCACTCTGCAAATGGTAGTTCCCGCTCTCTCTAAACCTCACGGTGTGGATCAAAAGCTTTTCCCTTGCCCTCTGCTGTTTGGGGTTTTGCTCGTTAGCTCTTCTGCGGTCACACAATAAAATCAATGGTTGCTGCACTCGCCGCTCCAAGACCACCCTACACGTTTCGTCACAAGTGACTTTGTCAGGGGGTCCTAGCACCACCATCAAACATTACTATATAGAGTGCCAGCTGACTGACTCTTTGTTATATATATATATATATAAAAAAAAACAAACAAAAGAAATTGAAGTAGCGCCTCTATAATATACTGACTAGAATGAATTCTAAAAGAAACAATAACTAAACATGGAAGCGTTTAGTGGGGCAGCTAGATATGGCTGATACACTATGATAAGACAATGTTAATACAATGTAAAATGCAATTACTCAACAATTGATCCCTAAAAAATGAATATATAAAGCTAAATTGTTTAATAAAAAATATATAAAAAATGTGTTGTGCCAAAAATTGAAAAGTAAAAAACAAAAAATGAAAAAACCTTTAATTCTGCAGCCCGCTTCAAGGGATCACCAGTCCCTAATGATATCTGAAAAAAGGAAAGAAAAAGAAACAGGCGCACACCTAGTGCATTACCATAATAAAAAATTGTATTAGAGGAACATAAAATCTATAAAATGCCCACTCACAAAAGTACAGCAATCAATAGCGTGTGTAACGGGTATTCCACCCCACCCAATCGCATATATCGTGTGGGTGCGTAGAACATGCGGTGTTACCGGTGTGGTGCGTATACCTGCAGGCTCACAGGAGGTCTGAGCCTCCGCTAGTGAGAGCCTGGGGTGAATCCTCTGGAACGTATCTTCTTTCAGCGCCTCCACCTATGTAGGATTCTAGGGAAGTGTAGAATGACCCTAACATAGGAACCCACTCAGAAACCACACACACAGTGATTATATAACTAATGACTTTACTAACAAATAATAATAACCTGTGTCCCTCTCACGAGGAGACACTAACAGTGACGTCTCGCAGGACGATTCCCCAACACTAGGTGATCCCACCCAGTGTCCCAAGAACCCCACCCAATGTCCCGTACTCCTACAGAGATAGTCAATGGGTGACTGCGCAGTCACTAAGAACCTCTAGGCCTGTTGGTGCACATATGATGGTATAATACCTGCCGAGCACTCCGGTGCTCGGGTCAGCAACAATCTTCTCAAAGGGTCAGACGTGTGATGAATCCGTCTGATCCTCCAACCGAACTCCTTGCACGTGCGGACCGCCAGGGGCGATCCTATTCGTACGAAAGTACCTGTGGACTCCAACGTGGGTCCAACCGCTCCACTTGCTGTACTTTTGTGAGTGGGCATTTTATAGATTTTATGTTCCTCTAATACAATTTTTTATTATGGTAATGCACTAGGTGTGCGCCTGTTTCTTTTTCTTTCCTTTTTTCATATATATATATATATCGTGTTTTTATTGTTTACAAAATGAAGAGTTGTTCAATCTTCTGTTTGCTCTGCACTTACAGGGGTGGATCCAAAGAAGGTTGTCACCTTTGTGCTAACACTAGAAGTCTATGGACAGGGGAAGGGAGCAGAGGAGGGGGGAGAGAGAGGAGAGGTAACCAATGTTTATTCTTTTTTAATCATTCCCCTTTTGTGTTTTTCTATAATTAAATGACCCATTTTTAGTATCTACAGCCTGATTCACCCAGCCTTCTTCATTGCTCCAAGTGAGAGCTCTACAATCAGGGAGCAACTCCCTCAGATGAGCCACCCATAGAGGAATACCATCTATAATCACACGCATTGATTAAAGACTCTCAATGTGAGTATTCATCTTTATTCACATCTATCTTATATTGAAGAAATGAAAAAATGGGGTTAACGACGTAACTGATGCTCATGAATAGGTAGGATAAAGGTAGCATAATCGTCATATATAAATAATCCCGATAAGGCTGTTTAATTCATATATTAGTTAGTATAGTTCATAAGCCTCCTTGTGTGTCTTGGACTAACTGAACAGGAGGGGGGGGGTGAATATAGCGTGATGAGGACCTGGAGATGCCGGTGAACCCGCCGTGAGGCGTACATCCTGGCAAACACTTGAATCGCTGCACCGCAACCCCCGGAAACCCTTGTGTCCCACACAGTGGGTGCCTGTCGGCAGGAACGTACTCACAGTAGAGATGCCTGATTGCCTATACACTGGCGACACACTTTATTCGAGCTTGGCTAGTCCCACGAATTCGGGTATACCCGGGTGTATTGAGGTTTGTGACTCTTTTCTGCCCGAGTGCATTGAGGTATTTTCCAAGCAGGGATTGAAGCATTTTATTCCCGCTGGCTGCAATAATGCACAGTATATATATATATACTGCATTACAATTCATGAATTTATGCCATCTGGTAGACACGCGAAGCATTGCAGCCTATTAAATCCTAATCATTATCATTTAACAGATCAGCCGCCCATCAGCCAGGCATGAACCCAGGCTGGGAAGGCAAATGCAACGGGGCTTGTCAGAGGTGAGGAGCGGCGCATTCCAGGTATCTGCCAGGTACATACCGGGTATTTGCTCGAATAAAGTGTGTCGGTGCAGTATGTCAGCCGTAGATCGGATCCAAAACAGCATGCTCCTGCTGAGATATCCGGACGTAAGGTAGTAGCAAAATGCAGTGCACTGCTGATCGGTAGATAATAACTTACCCAAGCGCAATCATTCAAAAATAGAAGATGTAATGTGCAGTAGAATTACACATAACAACACACTATAATTGTTATGTGCAATTCTACTACACATTAAATTTTCTATTTTTAATGATTGCGCTTGGGTAAGTTATGTGAATGCGAGAAAAAATACAATAGTTACGGGTTCATTATTTTTCAGAGTTGAATCAAGTAAGAGTTTATTTCAGTACGAGTATACAAGGAGAAAAGCTCAATGCAAGAGCTCTTCTGCCCTACAAGGAGAAACACATAATCTTTATACCCTGCTGAGGTACAATACATGCCCCTAGATGGGCTGGCTTACAGAAAATTATAATAATACGCCCCTCCAGGAGGGGTTGACCTTTTAATGATACAGATACCTAATCAATACCAGAAAATGCAGGTTTTTAATACATAACTTTTACCCTACACTTTGGCTCACCTTGGAGGGAGTATTTCCTGACAACACAATTATCACATTCCTACGTTTAGTGCTGTTATTCAAAAAATAAGAAAAAGCAGGAGAAGCAGGTTTTTATCTCTTCTGCTCCTAACTTCCAATTATTTTGCAAACACATCCACCCACCAAAATTGGAGTTTTACATGGGAATAGCTTTTTATCTCAAACTGGTTCTGCATTCCATTAACCCCCCTTTGCCCCTGGCATATACAGAGATTAGTTTTGGGAGAGAGAAAGACCCTGAGGGAATCTGTGACTTACAGAATAGCAAGATCACTGAGGTCAAATCTCACTCGAGCTTCTATCATACTACATAAAAAACAAGATGAAGGACAAACAGAGAGAAACAAAATGGTTGCATATATCCTAGTGCACCCTCCTACACGGGCTTTATATCACACTTTCACAGGTATTACCTACCGATCAGCAGTGCACCGCTTTTTGCTACTAACTTATATTGAAGAACAAACAGGATGCACAATGGTCTTTTTCTCTTGTTTATTTCCATCTAAGATGCAGATCCCGATGAAATAGAGGACCTTGGCTAAGACAACACACCTTTCCACAGTAACAGCGGGTTATGCATAAAACTCAACACAGGCAGAGTGTGAGTGTAAACTCTATAAGAGTCCTAGCTTATTGTGCCTTACCTGAACTTCTTCTTCTTCTTCTTCTTCTTCTTCCTCTTTTTCTTCTTCTTCTTCTTCTTCTTCTTCTTCTTCTTTCCTCTGGAACACCCTACGCCTAAAACAGCCTATACCAAACAATGTTCTGATTTGGGTTTCTGAGAAAACCTAGGCTCTTTAGGCTGCAGGACATTTTTTGTTTCTATTAAGAGACATTTCTTCAGACATTTTATTCATTGTATAGTATTTTTACACTGTATTATTGTTTACCACTATTTGTGTTGTACGCACAGTGTATTGGGAAGCATTAGCGCTTATTAATTTTTCCACATTAGATGGATGTTTGCATGATTTTTACAATGCTATAATAATAACTTTATTATGAGATCATTATGAACTTATTATTGTCAATACTGAGAAATTCTCAAGTGGCAAAAACACTTCATTTGGGATTCAATTAATAAGAGTGCCTTAACCTAAAATGAATGCAATTCTGTGACCTTTTCACATGCCAGTTATTATAAATACCCTCTTGCTGGATTCCAACATAACACACTGTACATTAATTGCAATTTGTAAAACTAAATAACGCTTAAAAAATTAAATTAAATACAATAAAGACCATTTGAACATTCTGTTTTCTACAGCCACCCAGAGGTAAAAAATGTAATTAATGTTGTGTACTGCATTTTGTTTGTCACATTTACATTGAAAGCATATTGTTTTTAATGAGCTAAAAACATGCTTGCAATGCAGTATTTGCAAAGTTTTATAACATTGCTAACATCAATGATATTGATTTGAATAACCTTTGTTATGCCTATAAAATACTGTTAATGTGGCGATAACGTTTGATAAACACACATTACAATACATTCTATAAATGTAGGTATGTATTTCAACTTAACATTAAAGATCAATAATCAATATTCAAATGTTAAAAATGCACCCACAAAATGTTAAAAAATACCCTATTTATTCAGTATTGCATCACCTTAAGACATTTTCTGGAACCAGTACTGTAATTGCAAAATTGTCCTCAAGTTTAAAAAATATCATAGTCAGTAAATATATATTTCTATATATTTATCGCAAAATCAGTCTTGGCTGCGGCCACGATACAGCGACACACGCTCATGCTTGAGAGCCGTGACGTCATCAACTCTCTGAGCATGAGCGCTAGCCTGTCCTGCAGGAATTTGTGAGAGCGAGCGGGGGTGGGGGGGCGTGTCATTGCCTGGATCAGGGTTTATGTATTGACTTGTACTGATACGTTATTGAAGGGTCATATGACCCTTAAGCGCGCTTGGAAATCAATTTTCCCTGTCTCCCCAATCGCTGAGCATTGCAGTGTGGACATGCGCATCGAATAACATTGACTCGATCGCGCCAAATGCCAAGTGTGCATCGCTGCACCGTGGCTGTAGCCTTAAGGTGAGTTCGATGAAATCACTGCCGGTCTGACGTTTGTTTTGTTACGGTATTTAGAAAGAGTTAGAAGCAAGTCATAAACCGTGAGGTAGGAAAATGTCATACCGCTCGCGATAGTAGGGTCTTTAGCCGTGTCTTTTTCTATGTTCTGCCCCTGCGATCTGCCTGCGGTCTGTAAGAGCTACACAGAGAGACCAGCATCTCCCTGCACAGCTCTTACAGGCGATCGCACTGTTTTTATTTTAATAACACAATATTGAAGCAGGGCGTCTCCGGAGCTGGACCGCATTAATTTCAGCCTCGGGGACCCATTGCTTCCCGAGTTACAGGCCCTGGAATAGGGATCCGGTAACTCCGCAAAGTTTAAATGTCCCAGTCACGTAATGCAGGAGATTTAAACAATGCAAGGAGATACCGGCACCCCATACCGGGGCCTGTACCTCGAGAAGCAGGTGTTCCTCAGGGCTGATATTAATGCGGTTCAGCTCCGGAGACCCCCTGCTTCAATATTGTGTTATTAAAATAAAATCAGATTCATTACCTATGAAGGGGTTAAACCAGAGTAACTGGTTTGTTGGGGTAAAGGGGTTGGGTAGTAGTGGGTAGTAGGGTATCCATTCATTGCTATTGAGGTTAATTTTACTCCCATTGAGGGCATAGGTAACAACACTGGCAATCAATGGGTGCCTTGTATAGTATTGGGTGTAGTATTTTAATGTTTATTGGGGGTAGAGGGGGTCGGTGGAGGTGGTATTTTGTCAGTGTTTGGTATCTAGGCCTAGCGGGTGGGTAACGGGAGGGGTAGTAACCAGTAATGTAATGAAGGGGTTAACTCCTCCCGCAACCCTCCTGGTAAATCTAAACACCCACTCTGGGGGGACAACTCCAACCTTCACCTACCCCCTCTACTCCCAACTAACTGGGCACTGGTAGTTAACCCCTTAATTGCCGTAGCCTTACGCCAGTAACCCCTCCCCCTCCAGACAGGAGTTCCATGCAGGAATGGAGAATACTAGGACCTCACCACCTATATTTCACAGTGAGTATATTCCACCTACTCCCTGTGAGGGTTTCCTGGTTTGTCTCCTAGCTAGGGTTGGTCACCTAGCTCCTAAGACCCTGCATCTTGGAAACTCATCCCTGCCTGTTAACCAAGGCCAGGAGGACTTTCCTTGATTCTAGCCAACCTTGTCTGCTCAGCTCATACCTTAGGCTGGGGCCATGGTACCGCAGACTGTGCGGAGGCGTCTGCACGCTGAGCGAACAGACTGCCTTAAGGCAGTGTTCGTGTCCATGCGGTATATGGGTGCATGCGGGAGGGGGCGCAACAGGCTGGTCACGCCAGCGGTTCATCCACCGAGGATGAACCAGCTCTGTGATGTCGCTGGCACGCCCATAAACATGCCCACGGATGGCGCGCGTACCATGGCCGTAAAACGCACCCGCTTCAAGCGGGTGACGTCCCGGCCGGTCACGCCTCCGCACGGGCGAAGGCACCATGCATGGTGTATCCCCTGGGATATCTCTATCATAGAAGGATCCACGGAGGGAACTTCTCTGGGATCCTGCTCTCCCTGGATATTTATGGATGCTTTGCCCTGGAAGCCAGAGGTCTTCGGTGGATTGGACACGCTTATATCCTCCCCCAATTGGGGAAGACTGTCCCTCCCATCACCCCCTATGGGGTAAGGCAGGACTCCAGAAGTCAGCACTGAACTGAGCTAATTTGGAGGAACCCACATATTTATACAGGAGAAGGAGCCAGGCTATTCTGCCTCAATAACTGGGCAGAATCCACTGTAGCAAGGCCCACATCCTGTCATGTGGTCCCTGCAACTTACAGGCCCAGACATGGCCCTGGAAGTTGCAACATATTTGAAACATGAGGGGATGTGATCTCACCAGCTTGTGACTTATTAACCCTAGCACTGCCTGCTATTACCAGGATTTATATGCTAGGCCATAGAAATATAGCAAGGTGCTACATATATAAACACCAGATAAATTCATAATTGTATGCCCTCCTCTAATAAATATCAATTATGTATAGAGAACATTTCTAAAGAGGTATAAAATTGTCAATATAGTTTATGAACCCGGTGAAATGTTGCCAATTTTTGGCAAAACATTTAGTAAAATTTTAAATCTTTGCAAAAAAAAAAGTAAATGTGTAGGTCACATCACTCTCCATCTAGGTCAAAGGAAATGACCCCTTTATATACTGTCATTTTCACAAAAGGTTTTGTAAGTGTAAGGGGGTCACCCCCGGTTCCCCTGATCTTCCTTTGCCCCCTGCCTTACCCCTGTGGCAGTGGAGGAAGGGGGTGGCGACTTCTCCCGGCGGGCCCCGCCCTCTTGGTTATGGCGCGAGCTTCGCCCATGCGCAGTAAAGATCGCGGACGCGGTCCCCATAGGAAAGAGCTTTGCCAAGGACTACAATTCCCAGCAGCCTCTGGGGACTGCACTTTCACCCTTGTCACAGGCAGCATTGAAGCCAATAGAGCTGGTAGCTTCTCATGCTGCAGAGTTGCAACAATGTTGTGTGCAGACAGGGTTTATGTCAGTTGGAGCAGGCTAGTCAGTCAGAGACCGGAGCAGCCCAGGGAAGGAGGTAGGGTACAGGAGTCAGGGACTCCCTGTAATAGGCCAGTACCCCCAGGGCCCGAGATAGCTCAGCTCCCCAGTAAAGTGAGTGTTGCCAGGGACAGCCCTCAGGTTAGGGACCCTGTCACTTGCATTAGTGGGAGCTGGGGAACAGAAGGGAAGAAAGGCAGCAGCGGACTTAGTGTTAAGTTGCAGGGTGTTGCTGCATGCGCTGATAGTTATCAGTTAAGTGAGTTGGAGTCAGGGAGCTGTGAGGGAAGGAAGGGTGCGGGGAGCGAGTGCAGCTCCTGCACCCATATAGGTACCCACACCCAGGTAGGCCCCAACTCCCCACTAGGTTAGTGGGTAAGTGCTGAGGGAGGCCCGAGATAGGGACGCTGCCCTTAGTGTTAGAGTGCTGTCTTGTCAGAGTCACGGCTGTCAGTGCTGTGAGGTCTGACAGGCAGGCACCTTGTTGCGCAGCACGTTGGCTGCCAGCATCCAGTGGGTCACAGCTTGTTGCTGCAGGCGCTGGGATTAGTTTAGCAACAGTCAGGACTGGGAAGAGTTAGGGGAGTGGGGCAGGTTATTTAACCCCTGTAGGCCCCTAGGAGTTTTCCCTAAAGCCATTACAGGTTGCTGTGCTGTAGGGACGGCCTATAGTATAGCGCGTGTCACTTAGTGCTGTAGGGACAGGTCCTATGTTAGGGATCCTGTCACGCTAGGGTAGATTAGACAGGGACACAGCGGACGCTGCGGTTCCTGCTAAGAGGTTCGGATCCAAGTTGGGGTCCTCAGAGACTGTTTCCAGGTTGGGATCGCCCCGGGCGGTCCGCGTGCAAGGAGTCCGGTGTAGGATCAGACGGAACCATCACACGACTGATCCTTTGTGAAGCAGTTGGAGATCCGAGCACGGGAGTGCTCGGCAGGTACTATCTAATACACAAGTGCACCAACGGCCCTTAGTATAAATAGTGACTGCGCAGTCACCCATTGCCTCTCTCTGCAAGAGTGCGGGACATTGGGTGGGGTTCTTTGGAAACTGGGTGGGATCACCTGGTGTTGGGGAAGCGTCCTGCTATACGTCGCAGTAAGTGTCTCCTCGAGAGAGGGACACCTGTTCTGATATGTTATGGTATTGATGTGATGATGTGTTGTATGCTGTTCCCAGTAAATGGTATTTGTTAATATATAAATCACTGTGTATGGTATTATTGATTGTCCTGCGAGGAATCACTCCCCCTCTGGTGGGAGCCATCGCAGGTGGAGGCGCTGCATCGTTGTAAGTGAGTACCCCTAGTATAATTGCCCCCGTGGCAGAAGCTCAGCCCTCCTGCGAGCCAACAGGTAATGCACCACACCTATGGTAACCTTGTATGTTCCCTTGCACCCCACACTATATCTGCGATTGGGGGGGGGGAATACCCGTTACATAAGTTTCTTGAGAATTTTTCCAAAAATGTTGCAAAGCACCTTTCAAGTCATTTATTCTACCACCTATACTAATACCTCAGGGGAGCAATGAGATACAGCGGTTTCTGAATTTGTCATCAGATAACATGACTGTTTTCTGCATGTAGATATGCTTGCAGCTACTATTCTCCACACACACGCTACGAGGAAATGTCATCTATTAACTACTACACAGGCATACCCCGCATTAACGTATGCAATGGGACCGGAGCATGTATGTAACGCGAAAATGATAAAGTGAAGCACTGCCTTATTTCCACTTATAGATGCATGTACTGTACTGCAATCATCATATACGTACATAACTGATGTAAATAACGCTTTTGTAACAGGCTTTATAGTCTCCCCGCTTGGGCACAGCTTCGGTACAGGTAGGGAGCCGGTATTGCAGTTCAGAATGTGCTGACAGGCGCATGCGCGAGCTGCCGTTTGTCTATTGGGTGATAGGTCCTTACTCGCGAGTGTACTTAAAGTGAGTGTACTTAAACCGGGGTATGCCTGTATATTGTAATTACTTGTTTTCTGGGAGTTATCTCTGCATATTCATTTCACTGATTTAATCCTGCTTAGTGAATCTGGGCCTTTGACCTGTCAGCCTAAGAGATATTTAAAAATGAAGAAAGAACAGAACACCAAACAAACCTTCTGCTTTGTTCATTGATGCAGCGTTAGAGACATTTAATGTTAAAACTTGTTTAGCTGCTATTTTGTATGAGGTGCAGACATGCACTCAAAGTACCAAAAATCAGGAAACTGCACGGAACACCAGAATCAGAGCTTGGGAATCATTGCTTTTGGGAATACCTTAACTACCTACTACTGTAAATACAGTAATACTAATACCTTTCCTGCTCCCATTCGTGTTTCCCACCCTTTGTTCGTCTTCCTCGTCGTTCCCCTAAATGTTTTCTTTCAGTAGATCTCAATTGTGGGTCTAGGATGAGTATCCTCCCTAAGTTTCTACATGTGCTCTGGTATTGATTTTCTTGGTGAGAATTGGTTAGAAAGATTGGATTGGTTAGAAAAAAATCCTAAATAAATACGTTATTTGTAATGTGTAGTATTGCACCAGACTTACCCCCGGGTTCCTCGTGATGTAACGATAGCTTTGTGCCTGCCAGGCACTGTGGATTCATTCTTAGCTGCTCCAGAATCAGGCTCAAATTCGGTTTAGAAAAATCGGTTACATTTATCAAAAATACTAGGTACTATTTGGATATTTATGTTTGTCTCTTTTTATTGTAATTATTGTTTACACATTGTATGTATTATTTTGTGATCATTTTAGTTCTTGTGACTGATCATATTACAATATGCTAATTACAATAATAATAATTATTAATAATTGTTTGTTCTTGTATAGCGCTGCTAGTTTTTTATGTAGCGCTTTACAGAGACATTTCACAGACACAGTCCCTGCCCGTAGACCTTACAATCTATGTTTTTTGGGTGCCTGAGGCAGAAGGAGATTAAGTGACTTGCCCAAGGTCACAAGGAACCAACACCGGGAATTGAACCAGGTTCAAATTCAGTGCCAGTCAGTGTCTTTACTCACTAAGCCAATACAGAATATATCATCTCCTTGGAGCATCATTTGGTGTCTTGTGATTTTTCATATGACTTACTGCTCTATTTTTTATGCTCATGTATTGTCAATCCAGAAGTGACAGTTTGTTATGGCTATTTCTATTTAGCCGCATCAGGTCTCCATATCACCGAGCTGTCAAGGTTCACCCAGTCCTGAGCATGAGAGGGGGCCTCACACACGTGGGACATTTGCTTGAGACCATTTCACACCCCGTAGTGGGGATCCAGCATCTGCATTGGTGGGACAATGACACATGGGAGTGTGGGGGTAAGAATATGTGGGGTGGAGTTAGATACAATATGCTTGGGTGGGGTTAAGAATTGAATGGGTTGGGTTATGATATGATGTGAGGGGGCGGGGTTAAGGACTCAGGACCAAGTTTCTCCCGTCAGTGTGAGATTTTGTTCGCTTTGCGTGAGAGAGTGAGGCAGAACCCTAATGCATGAGATTTGGCAGAGCTGCATACTAAAGCCAAAAATTCTGGACACAATACTGGACCCCCACGCCCCTCGAATATATATAAAAAATACTCCCACCTCCCCAATACATTATTAAAATACCCCCACCTCCCCAATACATTTTTAAAATACCTCACCTCCCCAATACATTTTTAAAATACCCCCACCCTCAATACATTTTTAAAATACACCCACCTCCCCAATATATTTTTAAAATACCCCCACCCCCAATACATTTTTAAAATACACCCACCTCCCCAATATATTTTTTAAATACCCCCACCTTCCCAATACATATAACATATACCCCCACCTCCTTCCCATCATCACCACAGCTCATCTTGGCCCCCCATCATCCTCTCCTCACCTCATCCTGGCCCCCATCACTTCACCCTGGCTCCACCATCCCCCTGGCTCCCCCATCACCTCACCCTGGCTCCCCAATCCCTTGGCTCCCCCATCACCTCACCCTGGCTCCCCAATCCCCTGGCTCCCCCATCACCTCACCCTGGCTCCCCCATCCCCCTGGCTCCCCCATCACCTTACCCTGGCTCCCCCATCCCCCTGGCTCCCCCATCACCTCACCCTGGCTCCCCCATCCCCCTGACTCCCCCATCATCTCACCTCACCCTGGCTCCCCCATCCCCCTGGCTCCCCCATCCCCCTGGCTCCCCCATCTCCCTGGCTCTCCATCATCTCACCTCACCCTGGCTCCCCATCACCCCGCAAATTGTGTTCTTACCTTATTGCCAGGACGGACACAGACTTCTCTGGGCTGCCGTGGTGTGGGCTCCGCCCCCGCTGTCCTCTGATTGGCTCTCCGCTCCTCCAATCAGGGACAGGCTGTTCAGACACTCACACCGTCGGCCCCTGCCCCCAGTCTCAGCACTTCCAGCCGCGCCTGCTGTCACGCCGCCAGCCCTAGCATGGGGCCCCTATGCTCATGGGGCCCCCGGGAAACTGCCCAGTGTGCCCATAGGTTAAGATTGCCCTGGTGCCATTGTTCTTCTGGCACTCCCAATCATGTGACCGCTTCGCTGAATTACATACACTTCTCTGACGTGGTCACATGATCGCTCCATCATGGATGACGAAGCAGAAGAGGATGAGTTCTCCTCCTTCCTTTCCACTTGCACAAAGATCGCCTTCTGCGCTTAGGTCAGGATCAATAGAGAAAAACGAGCAGGAACCTTATGACATAGCTACTACGTTATGGGGCCCCTGGAGTGCCGTACCCCATGACGTAGTAGCTACTTCTAGAGGGCACACAAATGGTTAATAATGTGTAGAACACTTCCCCCCACCCTAAGGCAGATTTGTCAGCTACTGTGTGAGTGGTGCGTTAACTGTGGCTCACTGGAGGCCTGAACCTCCGCCTCTGTGAGCCTGGGGTGTACCGTGTGGTGACAGCGCCTCCACCTGTGCTGGATCCTAATATGTTGGGTAACCCCGTCACAGGACCCAATCCAAATATACACACATGTGTGTGTATATATATATATTTATATACTGTATAAACCTTTACTGAATACACAATAACAGATGTCCTTTTCCCCAATGTCAGGGCCCACCCAAAAGTGTAGGAGATAGCGCTATCCCATGGACTATTGGTGCACTTAGTTGGGTACCTGCCCGGGGCCCCAGCATGCAGGTACTGCAGATTAACAATAAGGATCCGTCTGATTCAACGTTGTCATCGTGAGCGATGGCGTCCACCTCCACGTGGGGTGAATTCCCATGTGGATAGTATCACCATAAAGAGTCTCTTACGGTGAAGGTGGTCTGGTCCCAAATCACAGGCCGCAATCACCGTGTGGAGTCTTCACTTCCCTGACACTAGACAGTAAATGGGGAAGCGTTCCTATCTAGGAGCCTTCCCTGAAGCAACCACAAGCTACTATGAGTTGGGGCCTAGCTGGGGCCTATGGGGTCTCTGGCCTAGTGCAGGGGTCACAGACACCCTGCACATACACCCTTACCCTTCTCTGTACCAGCTCCGACTGGCGTGGTCCCTGCATTCACGCTAAAGGCCTATCTCTCCTGCCATGAATCCAAAAGCCCTATTGGCCCTCTCATCCCATGTGACTAGCAGCCAATGGGGCTGCTGGGGATTGTAGTTCCCCTTGCAGAGCACTTGGAGTAATGGCCGCCGCTCCATAGTGTACTGCGCATGTGCAGGGTGTAGAAAGATGGCTGCTGCAACTTGGGAGCTCACTGCGCATGCACAGCTATTTCTAAAATGGTGGAACCATTCCCGGCATCCCGCCGAGGCGCTCTGGCGACTGGGTCGCCCCTACAACCTCACTGACTGCCTGGCAAGTTCCCCGCTTGTAGCGGAGGTAAGTAGGGCTTAAATGAGGACCAAGCTACATCTGTAATATTCATTTACATAACAATTAAGTGAAATATTGTGTAAGCTGCAATTTCCTGTTCACTTTAGAAATATATCCCACTTTTCATACATTTATGCAGAAAAGTTTACCAGTTTAAATTCTTTTTGTTTAATAAATTCATTTCTACAAGCTCTAATGTATTGCTCGATTAAACAAATACATTGGAAGTGAGAGCTTTTCTCATTGATCTTTTCAGTAGCTACTCTATTGATATTTAAGTAGATAGATGATGTAGGTAGATTCTGTTTGTTTCTAGAGCTGGGTCAGAGTATTTAATTATCCTAGTTTATCTCATTTGGCAGAGGAAAATATGCAGTTTAGAAGGCACACAATGTGGAACATTTACAAGGGGAAAGGATACCTCAGCACACAAAGGAAAATTAAAATCATTAAAATACCTTCAATCTTTAGTAGCCTTCTGGTCAAAGGTGCACTGCCAGACCCATGTAGATAAGCACGAGCGCTGGGGTACAGTCACTACTACCAGGTTGATAGTACCAGGTGCAGTCAGTGTTATCACTGTGGATTACTGGGATGTAATCACTAGCCACCAGCACAGGTATGCAATCCCAAACCATCGCTAGTATCACATTGATTCAGAGGGCATATGGAGCTTTTGTATAATATGAAAGAGTGTTTATTGAATATTAGCAGCAAACAGTAACTTCTCCTTATAAGTCAGTCTTGGATCCAGCTAACCAGAGATACAGTCCTTGGGGAGGTCAACTGTGGCCCTGATAGGGTCAGTCTTTTTACTGTTAAGGCGAGGCAGGGGCAAATTCCTTCAGGTCTTCTCTACTAATGGATTCCTTACTGATCCTAATCTCTCTTGTGATGGACTACCCTTTGACCTGATGACCTGACAATCAGGCTGGGGTCTTGTGCACACACTGTTCTTGTCCTTATCTCTTCCCCTTTCTTGTTCCTAACTATCAACAGTGAAATCACTATTTATCATCCTTGCAACTATCTAGTACACTAGGGGCACTACACTAGCGTTCGGAGGTTAACCCTTTAGACCGAGAATGGCTGGCTAAACTTTCATAAGATCACCGTCTCCTCAGTCTACATCAGCCTTGAGGCAACACATTATAAACGATAATGTTTCTGGCCACTCAAACTCTTTATCTGTTCTGCCTTAGGGATGACATTGCATCCAAAAATATACCCAATAAAAAGTTAGAATCACATAAATCATCATCACACTACATTAAAGAAAGTCTATTAAAACTTGTTTCAAATTCAAAATATATATATATAAAAAAATAAACACCACAGAATGCCAATAATGTCAGTGGGATTTCATCATCACTTCCATTCTCTAGCAAAACAAAACAAAAAAATCATAAATGATATTTAAAAAAATAATAACACTAAATAAACATACAGATACAAAAAATCTATAGAAAATAGCTACAAAACAAACATTCTAAATAGTTTAGGGATGAAGTACTCATACAGTATGTACAGTATACACTTAGACAGCAACAATGATTACAAAAAGATCTTTAATACCAACAAATATATATAATAATAATCCTTTATATCCAATTAATAAAGACACACAATAGAAAACAAACATAAACTATTAAATAGTGTAAAAAAAAAAAATCTCCAACACATATTAAATCCCCAGCATATATTAAGCCTCATATAAAAGTAAAGATATTAAAGAAAACACCAAAATAGTATTAAATATATAAATATTAGAAAATGTAAAAAGTAGGACCAACACGTGTAAATATAACTCAGAAATAGAAGTAATAACTCATTTAAACCCATATCAATTGAATACTAATATAAATAAAACAAAAAACAATAATATTAATAGAGAAAGATAAATTTAGCCTATGATAAAAGCACTGAATGTAATAAGTATTATAGAGTAAGTTAAAAAAAATAAAAATCAACAAAATATAATACAAAAAGGTATATACAATCTTCCCAAACATTAATGAAAACACGAGAAAGTTTCCATAAGGTACCACTATTAAAAGGAACGGATAAGACCGCAGAGCGAGGATATCACCAGTACCCATGCCTTATTTGTCCCAAGTTTCAATAATGGTCACCAAGTGTTGTAACCGAGTTACAGTACAAATAACAGGGAAGATCAAAGCACTTATTAAGAACCTCAAGGAATAATTGTATCAAGTGTTGGTATCGAGGACATTTTACTTTGATTAAAAACATGCACCCCTGCTCCAAAGAGGGGAATTTCCTCTATAACCTAGTACCTCAATTGACTTACCCCACGTCCAGCCTGTGTCAAATTATTGACAACTTGTGCATCAGTGCATCAGTGAACTTAGTAAACTTATGTTCACTAATTCGCTCTTTAATAAGTCTACTAGTTTTACCATTGCAAGTTAATCCACAGGGACATTTAATTAAATACACTGTATGATCAGTACTGTAAATATAATACCATGTGATCGGGAATCTCCTACCCATATCTGGGTGAGTAAAACAATGTCCTTTTGTTACATATGACAATTTCCAAAGCCTACATAAGGAAATGTGCCCACCTGGGTAGTACTCCAAAAATCTCTGTGTAGTATAGATAGAGGTACTTGGATCGACCCTAAACAATCTGAAATATTTTCCTCTGCTACAGTACACCCAAGGTGGATCACTAGTTTGTCATCTTCCACTAATAATGGCCAATGTCCTTTAAAGGGCAGTCCCGCTTTGCTCATTTAACACCAACACATTAAAAATAGATTTGTATCCCTGGCTACAAAATGTAATTTTTCTTAAAACACAGTTATTCTAATAATGTAGTGTCACTGAATGATGTGACAATTTGGTGGAAGACAGGCAAGATACCATCAGGACTTCTCTGTCATTTTGCCACTTTCTTACCCGTAATAACCTAATTGTCCGGTTTAAAAGCCCCGTGACTTTGGACACCACAAGGTCTCAGTAGGACGGGAAGGAGTCTGCAGGATGACGATCACTCGCACCGTCAACTAGAGTATTTGGCAGGTTACCTTGCTATTATGTGTAAACTAGTTTAATATATAAAGTAAGTTTTAGTAAACTCAATGGCCCTTATTCTGTAAGGTGTGATAAGCTCAGATGATGTGTTATCGCATGAAAGGCCCCATTGACGTTAATGGGACTTTTACTGAGATAGCATGTCATCTGCGCTTATCACATGTCAGAATAAGGACCTATCTCTCTACAGATTTTTTCTATGGAGTTAAAACAGCAATTATCTGTGTACTTTTCAACTCTACTCCCACAACTCCTAAAAATTCCCACTTCTCTTCCCCACTGCTATCTGTGTCAATGACCAGAATATCAATCCTGTATGAGATTCATGGTCTTTAGACTCCACTGTTTCAATTGCAACACTTGCTACACTGTTGCTCTGGAGCTCATTCAAAATACAGAAATGTACTTTTACTTACGGTAGCTTCTCTAATCCAAATAGTATAGGTAGCGAATTTACCCTATTACTTCCCTATTACTTCTGAGACCTTCCACTGCACTCAGATAAACTACTCTAAGGTCCTAACCATTTTATATTTTTGACATTGTGTTTCTTGATTTCTGTTTTATATTTTCACCGGTCAATATTTGCACACTTATTACGAATAACTATTTTCTAAAGTATATTAATTAAAAGTTCAGTTTTATAATCAATCCTGATCTGCAAGGATTTCAGTAACCCATTAATTACAGTAATTCTTGTGAGCGGCGTTTCCCACTAATATGATTTCTTTGATTGTTTGTTTTTTGTTCTCTTGACATTTCTTGATATATTCATGTCAATTCCTAGATGGCACCTCCTTTTAGCTTTGAGAAATACCTGATTTACACCAACAGGTAGAACAGACTCAGGAGGAGAAAATGACAGCCATATTTTTACTTGGGAAATCCCCTCCCGGTCAGAGAATTGCACATTGGAGAAAATTCACCAAGATTTGATAATGGGCGCTCTATGGATCAAGCTCGATACCCCATTTTGGAGCTTAGAGAATTCCAGTCTCTGGGTATTGAAGGGAAAGACAATGTAAAGAAAAGAAGTCATAAAGGAAGTTAAACTCCTTTCATGTTTAAGTTATGAAGCTCACATTAAAACTAATTTTGAAATACTAATACTTTAAATATTAATAATATAATATTTACATAGAAGCCTTATATCATTTTTTTAAGTCCTCCAGTTGGAACCCTTTAATTTTGTTGGTGTTATTGGTTCATTTGGTCCTAAAATCAATTGCCCACTAGTGTGGCAGCTCTGTTTATCACCAAGTGGAATAACACCATTAGGACGTTCCCAAAATACCTTCCTCTATGCTTTCTCCTACTGCTATTAACCATGCTTCTCAGACTCTGTCCACATCTCCTCCCCTTCAGTATTGAATTCCACTCTTTCATCGACTTCACCATGTTATCTATACACTTATTTAGCAGACAGTCCTTGAAGTATAGTCTGTCTTTAGGGGAAGCTCTTAGCAAGCAACTGGGAGATAATCAAATCACTGGATTATGTCAATTACAGTTAATTAATTAGCAGAATCTGTAACACAGAATTGCAGAAGATTAGGGGCTCTAATTATAACCAATATATCTAGTTAGAACAGGTGTTTTTTGTCTGTAGTTACAACAGCAAAATTAATGACATTTGAACTCAGTCCGGAGGTGGGTTTTAATGCAAACTAAAAGACTGATTGCCACTCAATGTGATGTTCTGCGCTGGCAAACAGGTCTTCTGACATGGACTAACAAGACCATGGAAAATTCTGTTTCAGGTAAATAACTTGAATTAAAAGCATTAGAAACCATAGTGTGCCAGCGCTGAAAAGTACAACTTTCTGAAATGTAAGTGTTGACTCTGATTATGAGGACATATAATTAAAAGGCAGTTGTATATTATCCTTCAGTTGGGACCTACATTAACCTTTCAATGGAGTGTCCATGTCTATAAGCATATTTACCTTTGAAAATATGATCAGTCAGATTAGCTTAAATTGCTAGACATTGCAGTCATGCTTTTCAAAATAAATATGGGCACTGTACCAAAATTGAAATGTATGTCTTCCTCCTTAATGTTTGAAATAAAGAGCAGAACTAAGTGTTGCAGATCTCTGCCACTGGATATGTTCTGTTTTCGCACATCGATTTGCCTATCTACTCACCACTACTCTACTAGATGAATATTCAGGTGGTTTGCTATGAATATATGACAGGTAAGCCACTGAGTTGTTGCGGGCAATGAAGCAAAGTAGGTCTTTGGAAGCTGCTCATCTCCCACCCTCCTAAATACGTTGCTTCCAACAAGAAATGGACAAACTGTTCCAAATCCCCTTCCCGGATTTCCCCAGGCTTTTCATTCAAAATCTGATCCGTGCGTGAAAATCCGATTTGGGATTGTACCAACTGAATCCACGCTGTTTATTTAAAATCCGGCCACAAAGCTCGGTTTCTCGGATATTAAATAATCTAACGGCGGTTTTCACGTAAATCCTCTGTTTATATCGAATCCTACATCGGATTGTAACAAAAACAGACGGTGAATTCATCTGCAAGATTATATATATAGCTAAATACTGTAGTGCCTACAACAATTGGCTTCTGCTTGAGGCTGCACCACTATTTATACTCCTCCTCGGCTCCTCCTCCCCTTATCATAATTAGTTTTTTCGGATTCGAATTCAAGAAAGGGCCGATCTGCGTCAGGTTCGAATTCCAAGAAACAATCCATCCATCTCTACATCCAACCCAGTCGCCCTACCTCCCCCCATATAAATGTCTGCAATCTTCCCATGCTGCAGTTCCGTTGCCCTTTAATCATGATGTGGCTCTTCCCATATTTAATTCATAATCTATTAAATCCCTTTACTGATGGAATTTCTAGCACTCGGTTGCAAGGTCAATGCATTGTATACCTTTGCAGCAATAAGATAATAGATGCTTTGAATAATTGTTCTTTATCAATGGTTTTCCTATTTATGTACTGTTAAATAAAAACTTTTAGTAGCGTTATAGAATTTCAGGTAACGCGAAATGCTTGAAATTGTTTTTTGTTCAGGTGTCAAGGATGGATATTAGGAGACCATGTTACGCTCTCAAGTTTGCCCCCTCAAGCAATCAGCCATGCTATCCCAAATAAGAAACTAGAGATAAAAGTGTATCAGGTATGCAAACGATGCCTAATTTAAGTTCTACAATTCTCGTAAGAGAGGATATTTGTGCAGGAGGCAGGTTTACCTTCTTTGGTTTTTGAATACTGTCTGTGCCTCCCTGTTTGAACTTTGAAATGAACATGTGGTAGCATGATTCTACTTAGCTCAGCACCTAAATCACTGAGCCTGAATCAACCAAGATAGCACAAACTAGTCTGGAACAGAAAATATGCAAAAGCAGTAAAATAACAAAAGTTGAAGAGAAGGTCAAGATACTTATCTGCAGTCATCTTGTTGGGTCACGTTTGGATTAGTGTCTATGTACTTGAAACTATTCCCACCAGGGGACAGCAAATACAATGACATAGCAAATATTGGACAAGAAAGCTGACTCATCCAGTATTTAAAATGCAGATACAGGGAAATGGATGTAATTATATTAACTTTAAAATTGATTATTTTCCTTTAGATTCATTGTAATTGTACACTTTAAAGGTATGGTTCCGCCTAGGCTTTTTAACATTTTCTTGTTAAATAAGGGTCGCTTGTAGCATCCCCAGCTGGGTGAACAATGTGGTGGTTTAAATCTCCCACTGCATGGGAGCCAATAGGAAACTACTACGTCATCCCTTGTGGCTTTCTATTGGCCCACGGAGAATTATGAATGATTTGAGCACCAGCTGCACCTCAGAAAGCAGGGGATCCTCTGAGCTGAAATTATGGCAGTTCAGGTCCTGAGAACCTCTGCTTGGTACCAATTAAAAAAAAAAATATATTGGAATGTTGCTTTAATAATAAAAAGTTCAAAATCTTGCCAAATATGGGTGTAAACGCTAAAATACACAAGTCAACAGAGGATTTAGGTTCATATTTTCTTAGTATTGTAATCGCCTGCCATAAGATACCTTCTGGCGTTGGAACACATCTTACAGCCACGATGCCTTCAGGCTGCGGATGCTGTCTTCTGGCAAAATATGTCTCATAATCAATAACTGCTTATTTGTACCAACTGCATGATAATCGAGCATCAGACTGGAAAAACCTCAGCAGTTGGTTACTTAAAGATAATGTACCTGGAAGGTGCTGTACAGAAAAAAGTATTTCAGAGCAACAAGTCACTCAAGAGGTAAAGTGGATTTAAGTACTTTACCTGGGACCTCCGGAAGTAAAGCTGCACGACCTACAGCTGGTACACAATGCTGCAGCCGGGCTGTTAAGTAACCAGACCCATTCTTGCCACATGACACCTGTTCTCTGTTCTAAGCACTGGCTGCCTGTAACATGGTACATCTCTTTCAAGAATGGCTCACTGACATTCAAAGCCCTAAATAATCAGAGTTCTGGTTCCCTATAAGCTAAACAGTTCCCAGAATCTCCCCAACTTAATTTGGGGCCCCTAGCTTTTAGCCATGCTGCCCAACTCTTTAGAACTCTCTTCCTCTTATGGTCTGAGAGGACCCTTCCTGGGAAATCTCAAGACTTAAATCTTTACCCAGGAATTTGATGAATGAACCACAGCCTAACTGGCATTCAATACCTTTCCACTCTATATTCTGTTCTTCCTATATTTTTTATATATTTATCTTGTGTTTGTTTCTTTTATAGCTGTATATGTTTTGCTTTTATTTTTTGTAACTGTTAGCTTTAAATGTGTGACGCCCTTTGTCTCATTTGGTGAAAAGTGCTATGTAAATATAGTGATGATGATGATGATGATGATGATGATGATGATGATGATGATGATGATGATGATGATGATGATGATGATGATGATGATGATGATGATGATGATGATGATGATGATGATGATTGTTATTATTATTATTATTATTATTATTATTATTATTATTATTATGTAAGGCAGCTTGTGACAAATTTAATTAAAAGATTAAAAAAATGGTGAAAGTAATTATTTTTTAGGTCTTTTTTTTTTAATCAGACTATACTGCAAGAGTGTTTGATTTTTAGCTCACTCCATGTGACTATATTGAATTACAAAAGAGAGAAATCCAGGTTATTGGATTTGAATTCATCACATGTGTCTGTTACAGTGTAATTCGGGTAACACCTTTAATTAAATAATCAATAAACACAACAAACCCATCTGTAATGCTCTTTAATTGCATTGTTGACATGTTTAAGCAACACTTGGGAACAATCAAAGCTATTAAGAAAGTCACAGTTGTGGTTTTCAAAGAACAAAGAATCGCAAGATCCACTTTATACAGAGGAGACCAAATGTTGCATTTGTATTTAAAGGCAACGATGTACTGAACAGTATCATATAGTACGCACATAGTAAGATGAAGTAAGACTTGCTTTCTTCGGTGCAGCTGCCATGTGCTGTCACATGACCAGGCACCGGAGGATCAACGCTTGGGAGGGTCCCATTCAGAAGCATTGACCCCTCGCACGCGATCATGGCAGACACTGTCCGGCGCTACAGACCTTTTCCTTCCTTGTCTGTGGCACCGAGAACAGTAAGTCTGGTTATCACGCAATGCAGTATATTATATGCATTTCTCTTTCTGTCCTTTTTCCGATTTCATTTGTTTCATGGTTTGTTTGAAACTCCCAAATGTTGTTATCTGGTGAATCATCACAAACAACAATAATAAAAGCTTCAACCATGTGATTTTCTCCTATTTGGACACAAAGTGCTTCCCAATTACAGTATAGTGCGTGGTAGGCAGCACACAGAATTTTTTTTACAGACATGGTCCTTGCCCAAATGAGCTTACAATCTATGAGGCACAACGAGATAAAGTGATTTGCCCAAGGTCACAATGAGCTGACACCAGGAATCCCTTGACTCAAACTCAACATTATTGTTTACAAAGTCAGGGTCTTTACTCACCGAGCCACTCCTTCTGGTGTGGTAATATGTGATAAAATGTGGTAACATAGGCTAACATGGGCTAACATGGTACTAAATCCCGTTTTTTCTGCCTTCTCCATGGGCTAACATGAGCTAACATGAGATAACATGGGCTAACATGGTACTAAATCCCTTTTTCTGCCTTCTCCATGGGCTAACATGAGCTAACATGAGCTAACATGGGCTAACATGGGCTAACATGGGCTAACATGAGCTAACACGAGCTAACAATATGTTAGCCCATAGAGGAGCCAGAAAAAAAGGATTTTGTAACAAACGTAAGAATTGACACCTTTAATGGCAAACCAATGCTTTTTTTTTTTTTAATGAGAGCCATATTGCTTCTAGCCTACTTCTGTTCTTTCTTTTAATTGCAAAAGCCTTTTTTTTCTCTTACAGTATGTCATCCTGATTCAAATTTACTAGAATGGTAGTGGAAGAGGAGGTAGGGATGGTAAAGGCTTGGCATATACCCAAGGCAGCCTTAATTATGGGATAATGTCAGAGAGCAAATTATATCTGAGATTTTAAATTAAGGAAAGAAAAATGTAGTGGTGCAATTTGTTAAGTATTCTAATTGCAATAACTACTAGACAAAATACTAACATTGAGTCTTCCAAATCCTTACATCAAAGATTTATTTATCTATTAATGCAGCTTAACATGTCTTATCTTTTTGACAGCTGATGTTACTCTATGATTGCTTACTTTTGAGTTGTTAATATTAATAATAATAATAATAATAAGCCCTACATACTATTCTCAGTATTTCCTTTGCTATTGTGTGTCACATTATTCCTAACTATAATGTATTTTTTGCTTGTTTGTGCAGTATTGGCAATTCTCAGTAATATTCTGCCATCAGCAAACTTAGCACTCTGCTTGTTATTCAGAGACGACACTGCATACTGTAGATGTAATAGAAAAAAAAAACCCCACTAAAAGTGCACTTAGTGACAGTAGACATAAATAGCTGCAATCTTTAAAGAAAGCTGCAGAGAAACATGTGCTTATTATCTAAATGTGTGAAATACACAGAAATGTCCTCCTCAGCTTGATCTAAAAGTAGAAAGTGTGTTGTCCTTGACATGGTTTATGTCAATATCTCTCCCTCTCTCCCTCCCCTCTCCCTCTCCCCTCTCCCTCTCCCACTCCCACTCCCTCTCCCTCTCTCACTCTCTCCCTCTCTCGATCTCGATCTCGATCTCGCTCTCTCGCTCTCTCTCTCGCGCTCTCTCTCGCTCTCTCTCTCTAATTCCATTTTCCGGGTTTTTTTTTTTAGACAAAATCCGTCCCCCCTACCAAAATCCGTCCACGGATTGGGTACTAAAAAATTCATCCAAATTCACTATTGGATACAACCCGGGTGGATTTTAAAAAATCCGCACTCAGATTCCATATTGAATCCGAAAATCCGCTTTGCGGATTGTTAAAAGTCTGCTATTATTCCCCCCTCGGATTTAATATGAGTGCGGATTTTTAACAACCCGACAGTGGATTATTAATTCGCCATGTGCATTGTCAGCGATAGAAAAAAATATCAGAAAGGCGGATTGCTCTTCTTGAGTATGATCCGCAAAAGAAATGTGTCCATCTCTAGTTAAATGTACATAATCCATATGCTCTGATTGACAAGGTACCACAAAATACAGGGCATTACTGACTATTAATAATCAGAATTTTGACATCACAGAGTAGCTTTCAGTAATGCCCTTCTTTGTAACCTACACTATTTCTTAATAAAAATTAGTATATAATAATAATACATGTTTCTCTTCTATAGCATTGACAGTGAACACTGTGGTGTACAAATAATTTGGCAATGAACTGTTGATTTTACTACCTAATATCAGTGCCTGAGGCACAGGGAGATGAAGTGATGTGCCCAAGGTTTCAAGGAGCTGGCACTCTGATTTGAACCAGGCTGTTTCAAATGTAATATCATTGGTTTCATACTAATTGCCTTTATTCACTGAGTCACTCCTTAAGCATTTGTGCTTGTGTGTGCGTGTGTGTGCGTGTGTGTGCGTGTGTGTCTATTCATTACTGCTGTCCTTCAAGTGCATCCAGATAAGATACAGCTGTGCCACAAACTCACTTCCCATAATTAAAGGGCTTGTAACCTCATAGTTACATAGTAGATTAGGTTGAAAAAATAAGTACATCTATCAAGTTCAACCTATGCTAAATTTAGACAACAGATACTTTATCCTATATCTATACTTATGTAACGGGTATTCCCCCTCCCCCCCCCCAATCGCAGATAGGGACCATGTGGGGAAATCTACATATGTTACAGTGTGGTGCAATACCTGTTAGGCTCACAGGAGGCCTGAACCTCCGCCACTGGGAGCCTGGGGTGTATCCTGGAACGTATGCTTACAGCACCTCCACCTGTGCAGGGATTCCAGGTGTATAGAATGACCCCTGACACAGGACCCACAAATAGGAAACACATACAATGAAGTATATATATGTAACTGATTACTATATGGGCAAAACAATAACATCACATCACATCAACTCAATAGCAACACAGCCGTGTCACCCTTAACCTGGCCTCAGTGGCCGCAAACCCCAACGCTGTACCCAAGTGTCCCAATAGTCCAGCAACCCACCCACTAGGCGTGATCAGCTCCTGAAGGAAACCGGTATGTAGGTTACAGTTGGTGCACTTGTAGAAATACCTGCCCGGGGCTCATGCGCCCGGGTTCAGCAACAACAGAAAAGGACCCGTCTGCGTCCAATGCTGAATCCGCAGCAAAGGCGTCCTCTCCCAATCCAGACCCTCAAACTGAAACTAAGCAGCCAATGTGGACCTGACTTACTACAATCTAGGTTCCTACGACTTGGTGCCCCAGCCATTGCCAAACCAATTGCTTCCATAGTCAACTCTATCCTGTCTGCAGGCCATAACCCGAAGACCTGGAAAACTGCCAGAGTTGTCCCAATCTTCAAAAGTGGGGACAAAAACACTGTCTCAAACTACAGGCCAATCTCACTTCTCCCAATTCTATCCAAAGTCATGGAAAAATGTGTCCACGCCCAATTAAGCGATTTCTATACCAAGACAAATTTCCCTAGCCAATTCCAATCTGGGTTTCATCCCAAACACTCCACCGTAACTACCCTGCTAAAAATTTGCAATAAAATCCAGTGTGGAATGGAACGGGGACAACTCACTGGTGCAGTATTCCTAGATTTTGCAAAGGCTTTTGACACAGTTGATCATGCTATCCTGCTTAACAAACTCCAGAGCTCTGGAATAGGGAAGCATGCTTTAAACTGGTTTCAGTCCTACCTATCAGGAAGATCCCAACATGTGTCCATCTCAGGCTCTAACTCCAACCCCCTGGATATCACCTGTGGTGTCCCGCAAGGCTCTGTTCTGGGGCCCCTACTCTTCTCAGTGTTCATTAATGATCTTCCCACAGCTTGTAAGGAAGCCTCAATACACATGTATGCAGACGACATAATCCTATTTGCACACAGCCATAGCCTCTCTGACCTTCAACACATAATTCAATCTGACTTTTTGAGACTTGAAAACTGGATTTCCCAAAACAAACTGTTTTAAAACACTGACAAGACTGTAACAATGGTATTTGGGACCAAGACTAAATTTTTAAAGCTTCCAGTGACTGAGCTCCTGATTAGAACCAACGCTAACACCACCCTAACCTCTGTCACTAGTTTTAAATACTTAGGCTTATGGTTTGACTCCCACTTAACATTCGGGATGCACATTGATACCCTGACAACCAAGACCTATGCCAAACTAGGGGTAGGAACAAATCCTCCCTAAGTCTCCTGGTCAGAAAGCGTATCGCACAGCAGATGCTAATGCCAATTATTGACTATGGAGACATAGTATATGGCTCGGCACCTCAAACCCACCTTAGCAAACTTGACACCCTCTACAATGCAATTTGTCGTTTTGTTCTCCAATGCAACTACAACACACATCACTGTGATATGCTCAATGAACTAGATTGGTCATCACTAGAGTCTAGGCGCAAAGTTCACCTTTCCTGTCTTGGCTTTAAATTCTTCATGGGCAAGCTACCCAGCTATCTGAACAAGCTCCTCACCCCTACCACTTACAGCACTTATCACCTGAGATCAGACTCCAAAAGACTGTTCATGATCCCAAGGCTCAACAAAGTATCCGGACGTTCCTCCTTCTCCTACCGTGCACCCCAAAACTGGAACAACCTACCAGAGACTCTCACATCCACCACCAGTTTAAGTTCATTCAAATCTAAGGCTGTCTCACATTTTAATCTGGTCTGTAACTGTTTCATACGCCCATAATATATATTTTCTTTAACTGTGCACGCAATGTCTTGTATATAATGTAGAAGGGGGTAAGATGGTCCGTGGTTCACAGCAACTTCAGCAGCCAACGCATGGATGTCTAAAAAAACTTTATTGATCGCTAGCAGCAAACATCAGGCAACCACTCTAACATGTTTCGTCCAGGCTATGGACTTTTTCAAAGAGTGCTGATAGTGTATGGCAGCCAAATAGATATAGGGAGTGGTGAGTGTATGCCACCAATAGAAACAGGGAACGTATTTAAACCTCACCTGTGGTAGATTAATCATTAAAGTGGATAACTATCTCCCCAACAATCCCCATAGCAATGGCTGCACAACAAGGTATTTACAACATACACATGAAAAATCTTAAAAACAAAACAGAACATATAATGGATAAATTTAAAAACACAACTACTGATGTTTTAAGTTACCAGCATCATTATTATTATATAAAGCTATATCAATTAATGGAAGTATACAGATGTATAACAAAGGATTTCATATATCTAGTACTTATAAAATCTTTTTTGTACTTATAAAGCATTTTCAGTATCAAGATTCACTTTAAAGGGATATAAACATTTTATCAATTTATTCACATAATTCATATCCATGAATACAGTGGCAACCGCATGACAGACAGTAACTTAATATGTCACCTCCCAGATCACAATGTAATTGGGTGAACACTGTGAACCCACCCCAAAACTTAGCCATTACCCCATCAGGAAGTGTTTCAGTTCCCACTCCTGATTGATGCCGGCCGGATGGAGTGTGTTCAGAGTGTACACCCAATACATTTCCTGTTTATTTAATACCCCCTCTCTATGGCCTCCTCTAGCGTTACAAGGGATATGTTCAATTGCCATATAGGAAAAGTTGGCTATTCCCCCTTTAGGGCATCTGGAGAAGTGTCTGGGAACTGGATGAGACACATCATTCTTTTTAATAAGTCTGACATGCTCGGCAATGCGGGTCTTGACTGGCCGAATGGTTCGTCCCACATATAATTTTTTGCAACCACATCTCAAAAGATAAATGGTGTAGGATGTATTACAATTCAAAAATTCTTTAATAAAATATTTTTTTCCATTGATGTCAGTTTGGACAAATTTTGTACTATGAACATATTTACACATGGAACAATTTCCACATGCATAAAAACCTTTAGGAATACTACCAATTCTTTTAAGATCAGTTTTAGTTTGAAAGTGACTTGGCGAGAGGTGTGATGCTAGTGTCTTAGCCCTACGGAATGAAAATTTTGGTCCCTTCAAGGTAAACTCAGCAATATCCTTATCAAGGCACAGGGTGTGCCAATGTTTATGCACAATGTCGCATATAAGCTTGGATTGGCGACTATAAGTCGTGATGAATAATGGACTCATATCACTATACTTGCTCTTAGATTGTATGTACCCCTTATGATGTTTGTCTTTTTTCTTTTTATCGAGGATTCCAGGGCGATCCAAAGTCATAGCGTACTCGTATGCTGTCTGGATATCTGTATATTTGTAACCCCTGGCTTGGAATCTCTCAAATAGTGCTTGTGACTGCAAAGAGAAATTCTCGTCATCAGAACATATCCGTCTCAACCTTACAAATTGGGCCCTCGGAATACTTTTGATTAAAGATTGTGGATGACAACTTTTGGCTGACAGTAGTGTGTTTCGGGAGTTTGGCTTGCGAAATATGTCAGTTTGGATTAGCATGTCATGGTCTATGTAAAGGAGCAGGTCCAGATAATTGATGCAATTTATATTTTGTTCATAAGTGAATTTGATATTAACATTATTGATATTAAGTGTGTTTATAAATGCTACAAGTGATGATTCATCGCCGTCCCATATAATAATGAGATCGTCGATGAATCTTTTATAGTAAATAATTTGTGAACGATAAGAATTATTACTGTGATATATATATTGTGCTTCCCATAACCCCATGAATAAGTTTGCATATGATGGTGCAAAACTTGTGCCCATTGCAGTGCCTAATAATTGTAAATAAAAACGTGAATCAAATAAGAAATAATTGTGAGTTAATAAAAATTTAATAGATTCTAATAGAAAAGTGCAAAGTGAAGTGGACAGATGTGATAAATTTAAAAAGTGCGTGATAGCTAATAACCCGTGATCGTGATTAATGATGGAATACAGAGAGATCACGTCAAGGGTGACCCATCTGTATTCTTTTTTCCAGACCAGATCCTTTACATCTACCATGAGGTCCGTGGAATCCTTAATGAATGACGGTAATGCCAGTACCAATGGTTTGAGATAAGAGTCCACATACCGCGATAACCCATCTCCCAAAGATCCAATACCTGCCACTATAGGACGACCAGGAGGGTCGACCAGTGACTTATGGATCTTTGGGAGATGGTGGAATACCGGAATCACGGGATGTGGACTTCTCAAAAATTCAATCTCATGTTTGTCTAATGTACAAAGTATCTTTCCAAATTCAATAATTTCATCTAGTTGACTAATAAAGTCCTGTGTTGGATCCTTTTTAAGAAGTTTATACTGATCCGGATTCCCTAGCTGCCGTAATGCCTCCTGTTTGTATTGTAGGGTGGATAAAACCACAAGGGCTCCACCTTTATCAGCATTTCTAAACATGATGTCTTTGTTATGCTTCAAGGTGTCTAGTTCATGAATCTCCGTGTATGTCAGGTTATTGGCATGCATAGATGAGCAGGAGAAACCTTTAGATAAAATTTGAAGGTCTCTTTCTACCAACCTTTCAAATGCCGTAATGAAAGGCCCCCTATTGGCATTGGGGCAGAAGATAGACTTCTTTTTAAATCCAAAACTGTATTTGTAACCATGTATTATTTGTTTTACTCTGTGCCCAGGACATACTTGAAAACGAGAGGTAACTCTCAATGTATTACTTCCTGGTAAAATAGTTTATAAATAAATAAATAAATAAGATAGTCTCACCCACAGATAGTCTCAATCTGGAGTGATGCAGATCTGATCCCAGATACACTTGTCACCCTGCTCCCTCCTTGACAGAGCACGCAGCAGCGTCTGTCTCACTGACTAAACTACTGCTATAAGGGTAAAGTCCCTACCTTAGGGCCTTCCCTACACCGCAGCTACACATCTACTGGTGAGTTGGGCCTAGCTGGGGCCGGGGGTAACCTGGCCTAGTGTAAGAAGCCACTTGCTCCCTACACACTACCACCCCCTCCCTTATCCCAGCTCCAACTAACTCTTCCTGTCTGTAAAACAACATTGTATCCATATGCAGCATGAGAATCTGTCAGCCTTAGTGGCTGTCTGACTGCATGTGACAGGGATCATAGGGCAGTCCCCAGAGGCTGCTGGGAGTTGTAGTCCACTCTGGGGCTTTTCCCTATCAGGACCGCATGGGCGCCTCTCTAATGGTGGCCTACCTCTCTCTATCTGCACCTGCGCTAGACTAATGGCCGCCGAACCACTCTCCTGCACATGCACAACATCTAGGGGGCCCTGCAATACAGGTAATGGCTGCCGCAACTCCTCATACGTACCGCGCATGCGCGAACCCCGCGCCAGTTGCAACATGACCGCCAGTACTCCTGAGGCTACACTGCGCATGCACGACTTCCCGCGCATGCGCGAATGTACGCAAAATGGCAGCGCACTGGCACTGATGTTGCCGGGAGCCCTTGCAACTGCCTGATATGGTGCGGGGGTATCCGCTACTCTGCACAGGTGAGGAGGGCCAGGGGGGACCCTGCTACACACTCCCCCTGGTGAAATCCCCAACGGCCTCGCTTGGGACAGTGTCATACAGTACACAGTTATATAATAAAAATGCATTGCATAGTATATACAACTTATCGTATAGGCTCTCTCATCATTGGTATACATCAAAATTGCATTAATGGTGCATAGTAGATAAACCACATCAATCCCTGAGGCCAGCTGAGTCCCATCGTGGAGTGCCCCTAACTGATCGAGTGGGGGCTCCTCACTTTGGCTCCTGTAAGTCTCTTGGAAATCACGAATGGATGCTACAGTCTCTAGTCCCCAGGTGGAAAGATTAGTACGGCGTCTCTGTGCCAGACCCTTACCCAGCCATCTGTGTCATGGATGCGGTAGGGCAGGAGGTCTTGACCTTTTTCTCTGTCCACCACATGGTGAATAGAGCACTCCTTTTTGCGCTTAAGGGAGGCCAATTTCAATGGTGCATTCACAACACAGTCTTTGTCCCTAAGTTCTTGGGAGACTTCCACTGGGAAGCGAGCAATTAGCAATATCTCTGTACTCAAAGTCTCTGTTACATCCTGCAGGGGGTAAAAAGTTGATACCTTACCACTGCATTGATTCACGGTATTCAGCAGGTCATCAGGAATGCTAACTGTTACCACTTCAGCTGCACTGGACATCAGGGTAGAGTTGAATGGTCCCTCCACTTGGCAGATGGCCGGTACACACTGTTGATCCTGTACCGCCTGGTAGCGATCATCTGTGGGAAACACTGCAGCCTGGCTAGTGGGGATAGCACACCCCTCAATCTCCTGGGGACCTGCTATTGACACTTCTGGGGCAGTCCACTCACTTTCTGGAAACTCAGGAGCATTGGATCCCAGTACTGGGACCATTTGAATTGGAACGCACGGGCTCCCAGGTTGACGAGAGCCACCATTTTTGACTGGGTCTGGCACCGTAACTTCCTCTTCTTCTACTTCTACGTCCGGCGCCACCATCGGAGCCTGTGGGGAGTAAGAGGGTATCTCACCACTCCGCTGGCTTGCGATGGGATCCTCTTCCTCCGGTCTCATTTCCGACTGTTCCTCCGACACACTGGGAGTCGCCACGGCTGTGGAACTCTTCCGCGGTTCCGGCCCCCCAGCACTTTCTGTCGGGGAATGTCAATGTACAACGGGCCCACCGCTAGGTCTTGAGCAATCTCACCTCAGGCCCATGGGCCCACCGCAGAGCACGCGGCAGCATCTGGATACATCTCATATAGGGCACACGGACCCACAGCAGGCTCTGTATCCGCCGAGATTGTTGGCTCTGTGTCTTTGCAGGAGTGGTCCGCCGGAGGGCGCATCACCCCGAGTTGTTGGTCGCTGGAATCACTAAGAGAGGATGGGGGTAGAGACACCTTACCCTGTGATTCCGGAATCTGCGGTTCTGGAATCTGTGGTTCTGAGTGTGGAACCGAGTCTAGAACCGGGGTGCACGGACCCCCTGGAACATCTGCTATAGCACACTGACTCGGTGCGGCCACAGCGTCGCAGCTGTCCATTTTGGTCAATGTAGCTTGAAAATCTTGCCATTCTAGAGCAGAGTCTAGAACCGTGGTTAGTGCACACGGGGTCTCCGAAACCTACGTGGTTGCGCAAGAGGGGTTAACAGCATCGATCCCCCCGGAGGAGAGGTCATTCACACCTTTCTCTGCTGGTTCCGGCTCTAGAACCGACTCTGGAACCGGATCTGGAGCCGCGGTTAGAGTGTTCGAGCCGTCCAAAACTTCTGTGAGGAGGGTAAATTGAGTACCTGCATTGACCGGTCCAGTATTAAAGTCGATCGCCTCTTCCTCTGCGGTTTCTGTAGGCTGCAGCAGCTTGGGAAGCAGGAAATGTGCCCCGTAGCAGGCACACTGGGGTCCCCAGGTCAATGCACAGAATGGGCAGTCACACTTGGTACTGACATATTGTATGCACACCTCCTCGCCACCTGTGTCATCCGGACATCTATGGGTAGCTGAAATAGTTTGCCATCCATACCATCATATATAATCAAGCCTTTTTGTAAGCACGGACAAAAAAGAAAGGGTACATTCACTCTTGCGCTCGCCAGGTTCTATACAACTGAGGGTGTGTTTCGCTGCACCCCGTATTTTTCTTATAGAGAACAGAAATGGCTGATTGCTGATCAATGTGCTCACTCCCCCTGGTGGAGAGGCCAATCGCAACTTTCTTGGTGGGTTCTGGAGTCCGCAGCAGCACGGGTTCCGGAAACTGTACTCCGCAGCAGGTACACCTGGGTACCCAAGTCATTTCACCACCTGGGAAGTCACAAGTGAGTAGCGTAGACACCTTTTCCCTTCTATGAACACCTCATTGTAGTCTAGTAGCAACAGGTCGGGGTCATTGTTCATACTACCAGACAGTCTCAATACATTTTGTATACAAGGACACAAAAGAAAGGGTACCTTCCCCATAGCTGGTAGCCAGGCTCCATACACTTGAGGATGTGATTTACTGCATCTTATACTTCTATTATGAAGAACAGAATTTGCTGACTGCAGTTCCTCGTACAATCTCCACTTGTGGTCATCTGGAGATGGGGCACATTCTACAAGGGAGTGGTCCTGGCTCGGCTCTGCGCCGCTCAAGTTGTGGGGGCGGAGCTCTGGTTTTCCCGCCAGTCCTGGACAGATTTTTGCAACATTTTCCTGTGCAGGCTGGCAGTCAGCACATGTGCTCTCCTGACTTGGCAGGGGAAGCCATTTTAGGTGTGCCCCCCAATTAATATTCACAAGGAAAGGATTCTCCTGCAATGAGGGCACAAACATGGTGGAAATTTAGATGAGCAAATTGACAAAAAAAATATAGGGCACCCAAGGTCTGAGCTCTCAGCAGCACCTCCAAAATGTAATGGTACCCCCCCCCCCCCAATCGCAGATAGGGACCATGTGGGGAAATCTACATATGTTACAGTGTGGTGCAATACCTGTTAGGCTCACAGGAGGCCTGAACCTCCGCCACTGGGAGCCTGGGGTGTATCCTGGAACGTATGCTTACAGCGCCTCCACCTGTGCCGGGATTCCAGGTGTATAGAATGACCCCTGACACAAGACCCACAAATACAATGAAGTATATATATGTAAATGTTTACTATATGGGCAAAACAATAACATCACATCAGATCAACACAATAGCAACACAGCCGTGTCACCCTTAACCTGGCGTCACTGGCCGCAAACCCCAACGCTGTACCCAAGTGTCCCAATAGTCCAGCAACCCACCCACTAGGCGTGATCAGTGCCTGTAAGAAAACCGGTATGTAGGGTACAGTTGGTGCACTTGTAGAAATACCTGCCCGGGGCTCATGCGCCCGGGTTCAGCAACAACAGAAAAGGACCCGTCTGCGTCCAACGCTGAATCCGCAGCAATGGCGTCCTCTCCCAATCCGGATAGTCTCACCCACAGATAGTCTCAATCTTGAGTGATGCAGGTCTGATCCCAGACACACTTGTCACACTGCTCCCTCCTTCACCGAGCACGCAGCAGCGTCTGTCTCACTGATTAAACTACTGCTAAAAGGGTAAAGTCCCTACCTTAGGGCCTTCCCTACACCGCAGCTACACATCTACTGGTGAGTTGGGCCTAGCTGGGGCTGGGGGTAACCTGACCTAGTGTAAGAAGCCACTTGCTCCCTACACACTACCACCCCCTCCCTTATCCCAGCTCCAACTAACTCTTCCTGTTTGCACACAACATTGTATCCCTATGCAGCATGAGAATCTGTCAGCCTTAGTGGCTGTCTGACTGCATGTGACAGGGATCATAGGGCAGTCCCCAGAGGCTGCTGGGAGTTGTAGTCCACTCTGGGGCTTTTCCCTATCAGGACCGCATGGGCACCTCTCTAATGGCTGCCTACCTCTCTCTATCTGCACCTGCGCTAGACTAATGGTCGCCGCGCCACTCTCCTGCACATGCGCAACATTTAGGGGGCCCTGCAATACAGGTAATAGCCGCTGAAACTCCTCATACGTACCGCGCATGCGTGAACCCCGCGCCAGTCGCAACATGACCGCCGGTACTCCTGGGGCTACACTGCGCATACACGACTTCCCGAACATGCGCGAACGTACGCAAAATGGCAGCGCCCTGGCACTGATGTCACCGGGAGCCCCTGCAACTGCCTGATATGGTGCGGGGGTATCCGCTTCTCTGCGCAGGTGAGGAGGGCCAGGGGGGACCCTGCTAAACTTACTTATTGATCAAGAAGAAAGCAAACAAAAAAAAAACCCCAGAGTCATATCATCCAATGATATTTCATAAGGGAAAAAATTTGGTATATTTGGTATATTCCTGTATACCTTTCCTTTCCAAAAAGAAGTCCAACCTTTTTTTGAACAAATCTATTGTATCTGCAATAACAGTCTCCATGGGTAATGAATTCCACATTTTAACTGCCCTTACTGTAAAGAACCCTTTCCTTTGTTGCTTGAGGGATGCACACGAGTCCTTTGTACTTCCCTTGGGAATGCTCCCTGTACTGTTCCTGAATATATTTGTATACAGTTATCATATCCCCTCTTAGACGCCTCTTTTCTAATGTAAATAAATCTAATTTAGCTAGCCTCTCCTCATAAGTTAGATTGTCCATCCCCTTTATTAATTTGGTGGCTCTTCTCTGCACTCTCTCTAGTTCCATAATGTATTTTCTAAGGAGTGGTGCCCGAAATTGTACTCCATATTCAAGGTGGGGTCTTACTAATGCTTTGTAAAGGGGCATCATTATGTTTACTTCCCTTCCATCCATTGCCCATTTAATACAAGATAAGATCTTGTTTGCCTTTGCAGCTACTGCATGACTTTGGACACTATTGCTAAGCCTGCTGTCTACATGCACTCCTAAATCCTTCTCCATCAAGGATTCCCCCAATATATCCTCATTTGATTTGTAAATGCTTGTTTATTCTTGCTTCCCAAATGCATAACCTTTTAGCTGCAGCGGCCGTTATTCAAACAAATCACGCGTTGTGTACATCGGAAAACCGATGTCATGACGCGGGATGGCTTCCAACCGTACCGCCTTAAGACGCGAGTGCTGAAAATGACATTTTAGTGTTCTGGTTTTTAAATACCAGTAGCACAGTACTGTACACATTGCAATTCATTCATTTCATTGCACCCAAAGAAACAGAATCCATGAAATTCAATAAAGCAATCGCGATAAGCGCGGGTGCTTGGGGCGATTGGCTGCGTTCATGCTGCGTGGAATACAGCAGCGCACACGAAATCGTCGCTATGATTTGTTTGAATAACGCCCACTGCAGCTGTACATTCATCTGTATTAAACCTCATCTGCCATTTACCTGCCCACGTTTCCAGCCTCTCCAAGTCCTTCTGGAGAGAATTTGCATCCTGCTCTGATTCTACTACCTTACACAATTTAGTATCGTCAGCATAGGTGGTGACTTTGCTCTCTATGCCAACCTCAAGGTCATAAATAAACAAGTTAAAAGGCAGGGGTCCCAGTACCGATCCCTGAGGTACTCCACTCACGACTTTAGCCCCACCTGAAAAAGCTCCATTTATGACAACCCTCTGTTGTCTGTCCTTCAACCAGTTTTCAATCCTTTAGTAATTGTACAATGGGCAGTTTATATAGTGTCTAGCATTTTAATATTGTCTGCTTATTCGTTTGGAATGTGAGGTTCCAATTGATGGGATTATTCAGAAACTGATTTATAGCGAGATAACTATTATTTTTTGGCTGCTTACTGTTTTTGAATAAAGAATTTTGCAGGTGCAAGAATAGGCCCCATAGACAACTGATCTCACCTGTTTATTTATAAAGCATTCTGATTATATATATATATATATATATATATATATATATATATATATATATATATATATATATATATATTTATATATATATATATATATATATATATTTATATATATATATATATATATATATATATATATATATATATATATATAGAGCGAGAATGAGAGAGAGAGAGAGAGAGAGAGAGAGGTACCCAATGCTACATGCAATTGACAAAACATATAGAGTAATAAGTATAACGTTTAAATACTTAAATAATAATATTTACTTGGTTATTTAGTTAAACCCTTTGCCCAAAGCGTCATAAGCCTGCATATATATATATATATATATATATATATATATATAATCAAAAAAATATTTAAAAAAATAGATGATACCGTTCTGTGGCTAACGAAATGCTTTTATTTGTGCGAGCTTTCGAGATACACTGATCTCTTCTTCCGGCGATGTTACAATGAATGAAGCAAAAGGTAAACTTAAAAACAGTGTCTCTTGGAATGTTATCTGTGCTGTTCCTTCCCCCGGTGTGGATGTGTTTTATGGCTAGAGGTGTTAAATGGTTACTGAAAGCAAGTGAAGAAAGAGTGTGTATGTGTATCAGTGTGAATAAAAATGAATGGAGAGCCCACAGTATATACAGTGCTTTACACAAGGTGTGTGTGGAGTGGGACTGGATATAAATGGTGTGGGTGGGTGTGGAAATGTGAGAGTTAGTAGCACAACTAAAAGTGTGTGTGTCCATCCCTATACACCAATAGGGACCACTAAGTATCCACACACACTTTTAGTTGTGCTACTAACTCTCACATTTGCACACCCACCCACACCATTTATATGCAGTCCCACTCCACACACACCTTGTGTAAAGCACTGTATATACTGTGGGCTCTCCATTCATTTTTATTCACACTGATACACATACACACTCTTTCTTCACTTGCTTTCAGTAACCATTTAACACCTCTAGCCATAAAACACATCCACACCGGGGGAAGGAACAGCACAGATAACATTCCAAGAGACACTGTTTTTAAGTTTACCTTTTGCTTCATTCATTGTAACATCGCCGGAAGAAGAGATCAGTGTATCTCGAAAGCTCGCACAAATAAAAGCATTTCGTTAGCCACAGAACGGTATCATCTATTTATTTTTTTATTTTTTTGATTATTGAAGCTCGGCTAACACGGTACTGATACCTCTACATATATATAGATATATATATATATATATATATATATATATATATATATATATATATACATATATATACAGTGTTCGACAAACCTATACATTTGTTCGCCCTGGGCGAGTGGATTTAACCCCCGGGCGATTAAATATTGGCCCAAGCAGCACACGTTTGGTACTAGGTGGCGAGTAGATTTTTTTGTGTGGCGAGTAGATTTTTTGGTGATTTGTCAACCACTGTATATATATACAGTGGTTGACAAATCACCAAAAAATCTACTCGCCATATATATATATGTAGCCATGCATAATAATGGACTGCAGACATCTTCTCTGTTGGCAGTAAACCCTGGTAAGTACAGGAATGCCAGCAGTAGTTATGGAGGTTTTCCCTCACACCCTGGTGAGGTGCCCTATGTATGGATGAGAGTGGCTGCATGCTCTGAGTCCCATTACGGGAGTTCAGGCTGAGCAGAGAGTTTCTCAATTAATGAGGGTTTGGACGATAGGGCGCAGTATCTACATGCATAAAGTAGTGTACCGCAACGAGCGAGGTCTGCCCCGAGAGTACAGCGTTACGGTGACTGATGCAGCGGGATTGGACGTGAAGAAGCCAGACCCTAGATACTATTATTAGGTTGCCTAACTAGATAGAGTCTGTGTTTAATCTAGCGGTCCCTGCTGGTCAGAGTGTGCTCTGCGTTACATTATTATGTGAAATCAATGATGTTCTGAAACATAATTTGTGTTTTTTGCAGTGTTTCCTGGCGCAAGGTACACCAAATTTAGGTCCCAGCTGGGACGGTGGGGATTCATCCGGGGGTAGTATGTAGCCATGCATAATAATGGACTGCAGACATCTTCTCTGTTGGCAGTAAACCCTGGTAAGTACAGGAATGCCAGCAGTAGTTATGGAGGTTTTCCCTCACACCCTGGTGAGGTGCCCTATGTATGGATGAGAGTGGCTGCATGCTCTGAGTCCCTGGATAGTGACATCAGAGATGTGCCTGGCCCCTGAGGTATATAAGGCACAACACTGTCATGTTAGTGTGGTTGTTGCTGAAGTGTTTGGCTCCTGTGAAAGGGATTGCAGGATAGCTTTGTGACCCTAGTGCTGTATCTAGTGGCACGAGTTTCCAGATCAAGCCTGTCAAGGCCACACTGTGTCCAGGGACCTGGCACAGGGGTGATCTCCCTACGGGGAGAGGGGATCCCACTCCAATTAGGAGGGCAGTACCTGGCAAAGGGACAGCACGGAGAAATGTGCGGCTAGAGCTGAAAGCTGCATGGGGCAGTCTACTACACCGAGTACATCAATAAAGATGCCCTGTTCAAAGATACCCCCACTGTGTGAGTGTGAGATTACTCTGCAGTGACAGTCAGCACCAAGAAGGAGTTCCTCACCGGGACCATCTCCCTGTGGAAGCACAGATCCTGGTGAGGTGGAGGCGCTGTACATGATATAGGTAGGACTCGCACCCACTACCTCAGCTACCTGTTCCTGATGACATCCCCTAATACCATCGTGCGGGAGACTCAGGAGTCCTGTTACTTGCAGGTGCACCACCATACACGATCATGTAATGGGGACCGGTGAGACCACACGGGCCAATGTGAGATTGGGTGGATCAGACAGGAGGGAATACCCGTTACATTTGGAGGCGCTGCTGAGAGACCTGTCAACAGGACAGGCTTTTGCTAGGCACACTAGGAAACAGGGAGAGTGTCTGCTGCCACTTTGTGCTGCGTGGGACGGAGCCAGGGGTAGTCGGGGAGCTGCTGGAGCTGCAGGCCACACAGACGCCCTGGGATGCTGTAAGGGGTTAGTGGGACTGGAGAAGGGGGCTATTGCTGTTCTAGTCGCCTTGAGGTAGCGCGGATTGGGGACGCCTGAAGGGGTAAACTGGTAACTTAGGGCAGGAATTCTGGAAGGGTCCGCGCTAGGCAAGCCAACAGTAGGTCGACGCCCAAGTACTGCATGGAAGAGCCAGAGTAGTCTAGTCTCCATTCCAGACCACTTACCAAGAGAGGAGATCAGACTGGGAGGAAGGAGATACAGTAGACACTGAGAGAGTGAGCCTAGCCTGAGGTAGTGCAACACGAGTCAGATCTACGTTAGGTACACAAGGTGGTGCACAAGGCATTTTTATTGTATCGATGTGGTAGCTGCCCCACAGAGCGGAGCTCCATGTACAAGAATCCTATATTCAGTGATCGAGAGAGAGAAGCAAGAATGGAGGATCTGCAAAGCGCAGAAGGTCCTTTATGGCAGACAGAGGAAGAGACTGTTCTGTGCGAGTATGAAGAACAAGCTACAGAAGAGACTTTTGTGAGTCTGTTGTGGACTGGCGTGAAAGCCGTGGCTGCGCCGTGTTTGTCCTGCTTGTGCTCTTGGGATAGAAACCCCGAGGACAGTGAGGACGACAGTGTTATCAGATGGGAGGAACGAAATGGACTTGCTTATCAGTCGATACACAAACAACCAAACGCTACCTCAAATATGATGCAAAAAGATAGTACTAACCAAGATGGCGGTTCCCGCGTTCCCGGGACACCACGTGGGCCAGCTGCAGAAAGTCTTGCCACTTTGCAGTTTGCTGATTGTTGGCCAGGATTGGCGCCAATGAGAAAACCCCACCCTGTTGGGGAGTGTGGAGCAAAAGCTGGAGCTGCGCCCTCATAGACTATGACTCACGCCGCCCCTGTGCTCGGTCAGCCTACAAGTCTATGAGACCTCCCCCTAGTTTCAACCAGGGGGAGTAGTTTGCAGTTCCACCGAATGCAGATGGAGAAGGTAGGAGGAGGGGTTGCCAAACCAGCCCCTGCACTCCAGTTGCCAAGAGCCATTGACCAGTAAAGACCCTTGAAGCGAGTCCCTCCACTGGTGAATATGGCTGGTGTCTCTGAGCAAGTCGAACAGAGTCCTTTGATTACAACACATCCCTACTCGGCTCCAGGAGGCTTCCTGATCCTCCGGGTAGAGGGTGAAGAGACTGTGGCGTGTCTCTGCCTGCAGTGCAGACTGCCTGGTGGAGCCGTGGGCACTGCGGCCCGATGCCCTCATTGTGGACTGCAATATCTGTGGCCCATGCCGACCTTTGTGCCGGTGCAAGCTGTGGAGGCAAAAGAGGATGTCCCTGTGTTGGCCGCTGAGCTTCCGGGTACATTATGGCGAGAAATCACAGGTCCGAAGAACAGGGACCCGGGCCTGGTTCTCAAGAAAGAGAAACCAAGTCATCGACGGGGTGACAAGAGAGGGGCACACCGGTGATCACCTCACGGGATGCCCTGCCCGAATGCGAAACTAGAGTCCTCGGACGAGGAGTGTGCAAGGCTGTCGGATGTGATGGATCTGAAGACAGAGAACCATACTATCGGTATGCCTTGGCGAGATGCTATCCCTAGTGGTGTGGAGACACGGAGTCGAGTGTCACCAGTACCGCGACAACCCGAGCAGCGGACTCCCACTGGCGTGGCGACTAGCGGTTCGGAAGGAGGTCGATCCACTATGACACTACGAAGTAGTAAGCCAAAGCAGTGTTTATCGCAGGCTCCGAGGGTGGTGGTGGTCAAGGAAGAGAGGAGCCAGGCCCAGATGGGATCGCGCCGGAGCAGGGCGTTGCCAGATGTCCTGGTGGAAGAAGAGGTCTCGATTGGGGACCCAACCCAAGATGGCAGCGAGGCACATGCGTACACGGAGATGATTTCTGGTGACCAGAGTAGGGTCGAGTGGGAAATGATCGCGCCTCTGCGGTCAAGCAGCGGAAGCCGATCGCCTACGTTGAGAAGGAATGGGCGCTCGAGTCGGAGAGTAAAGAGTCCCAGCACTGGTGAAGAGGAGAGACTTTGTTGTGAAGCGGAGTCAGGTATTGCCAAGGAGCAGGTCGTAACCCTGCCGATGCCTACTGTCCGGCCCCGTCCCCAAACCCCGTCCACTCCCAAAGTTAGCCCCAAGGCCCTAGATAAAGTCCCTGCCCCAGTCGTTTTCACGTTTGGGTCAACTTCTAGTCTAGGGATGTCAGGGGATTCCCGAGGCCCTTCCGAGGAACGAACTGGAAGCCTGGACTGGGGAACGTCCGATGATGGATCAGTGGGAGGAGGGAGGATTTCCCGACAAGTGTCGGTGTCTAGTGACTGTCCTAGTGCCATGAGTGTCACCATTGGGAATAAGTCACGGCGCCGGGGAATTGCAGCACCATCTGAGGGTACCTCGGGTGTATCTTCTGGGAGGCCCGAAGAGGAGGAATCCCTAGAGTCAGGTCAGGAAGAGCTTAGGGAGACCAGATGGTGGGCGCCTCTGTATGAGGGATATGTAGCATGGATTGACCGCACCCGATTCATTCTGGAAAGAGATGGGGTTGTGGATCATTGGTGGGCTACAGGCGAATTCGATGATGATGCTTACCTTAGAGAGTTGTGAGTGAGGTGGGGTAAGATTAAGAGAGGTTTAATTACGCCAAAGAGTCCCAAGGGATTAGAGGATCCTGTGGGACCAGACGAGCCCCTGTCATGGGTGTTGCCGGGGAGGGCGGGATATGCTAAATTGACCCGGGCCTGCCGGGCCGAGCGAGCTATCGCAGCTAAATATAAGAGGTCTCATGGGCTTGAGTACCCTTATGTCCCCGAACCTCTGATGAGGGAGATCGAAGATAACCGGGAAAGGTGGCTCCGAGCTGACATTGAGTACTATATTGTCAACAAGGGGGGTGCCATTACGGGAGTTCAGGCTGAGCAGAGAGTTTCTCAATTAATGAGGGTTTGGACGATAGGGCGCAGTATCTACATGCATAAAGTAGTGTACCGCAACGAGCGAGGTCTGCCCCGAGAGTACAGCGTTACGGTGACTGATGCAGCGGGATTGGACGTGAAGAAGCCAGACCCTAGATACTATTATTAGGTTGCCTAACTAGATAGAGTCTGTGTTTAATCTAGCGGTCCCTGCTGGTCAGAGTGTGCTCTGCGTTACATTATTATGTGAAATCAATGATGTTCTGAAACATAATTTGTGTTTTTTGCAGTGTTTCCTGGCGCAAGGTACACCAAATTTAGGTCCCAGCTGGGACGGTGGGGATTCATCCGGGGGTAGTATGTAGCCATGCATAATAATGGACTGCAGACATCTTCTCTGTTGGCAGTAAACCCTGGTAAGTACAGGAATGCCAGCAGTAATTTTGGAGGTTTTCCCTCACACCCTGGTGAGGTGCCCTATGTATGGATGGGAGTGGCTGCATGCTCTGAGTCCCTGGATAGTGACATCAGAGATGTGCCTGCCCCCTGAGGTATATAAGGCACAACACTGTTAAGTTAGTGTGGTAGTTGCTGAAGTATTTGGCTCCTGTGAAACGGATTGCAGGATAGCTTTGTGACCCTAGTGCTGTAACTAGTGGCACGAGTTTCCAGATCAAGCCTGTCAAGGCCACACTGTGTCCAGGGACCTGGCACAGGGGTGATCTCCCTACGGGGAGAGGGGATCCCACTCCAATTAGGAGGGCAGTACCTGGCAAAGGGACAGCACGGAGAAATGTGCGGCTAGAGCTGAAAGCTGCATGGGGGTAGTCTACTACACCGAGTACATCAATAAAGATGCCCTGTTCAAAGATACCCCCACTGTGTGAGTGTGAGATTACTCTGCAGTGGCAGTCACCACCAAGGAGTTCCTCACCAGGACAATCTCCCTGCGGAAGCACAGATCCTGATGAGGTGGAGGCTCTGCACATGATATAGGTAGGACTCGCACCCAGTACCTCAGCTACCTGTTCCTGATGACATCCCCTAATACCATCATGCGGGAGACTCAGGAGTCCTGTTACTTGCAGGTGCACCACCATACACGATCACGTAATGGGGACCGGTTAGATCACACAGGCCAATGTGAGATTGGGTGGGTCAGACAGGAGGGAATACCCGTTACATATATAAGTATATATAAGTTATAAAGTTAGGTGCTTGTCCCATAAAGTAATAATAAGATATACGATACCGTTTTGACGCGAAATCAGAGGGCAGCATTCAGGTAAGTAGGTAAATAAGTATTTGTATTAGAAAATAACACAATAACCATTGTGTCATTTTCTAATACAAATACTTATTTACCTACTTACCTGAGTGCTGCCCTCTAATTTCGCGTCAAAACGGTATTGTATATTTTATATATATATATATATATAAAAAAAACAAAGAGTCAGTCAGCTGGCACTCTATATTGTAATGTTTGATGGTGGTGCTAATCACATATAAACAATATGAACCATATTACCATTCTTGCGTCCGGTAAGGAGAGACAGCACTCACATCCAGTAGTACAAAAATCAGTTGTATTAAGGCATATACAAACAGGCGCCTAATCCAACGTTTCGGGAACGCAACGCATTGTATATGCCTTAATACTACTGATTTTTGTACTACTGGACGTGAGTGCTGTCTCTCCTTACCGGACGCAAGAATAGTAATATGTATATATATATATATATATATATATATATATATATATATATATATATATATATATATATATATATATATATATATTTATATATATATATATATATATACAGTAGAGGCAGCGATTATTCTAACAAAAACCAGTGGCAATTCCCCAAAAGACCCAGGTACACCCAGGTACATTCTGAATACATTTCCTTAAACTAGCCCCAGCATTTTTGCATTGATTAATGGCCTATCAGATTAACAGCGGGGGTCCCTGGCAGTCCCATTCAAACTGAATGGGAATGCCAGGGATCCCTGCTGTGTTAATCCTATGGGTCGTTAGTCAATGCAGAAATGCCTTAAACATGCCTCAAACTAGCCCAGAACATACCCAGCACATACCCTGAATGTAACCCGGCTAGTTTAAGGCAAATGTTAGAATAAGCGTTGCCTCTACTGTATATATATTTGTAGTACCCTGTAGTAGTACCGCCTTAAGAAGCGAGTGCAGGCGAGTGCAGAAAATGACATTTTAGTGTTCTGGCTTTTAAACACCTGAGATTGACAGAGTAGCACAGTACTGTACACATTACAATTCATTTATTTCATTGCATTTAATTGCACACAATCCATGAAATTCCAACAAAGCAACCACGATAAACACGTGTGCCTGGGGTAATTGGCCACGTTCATCCACGTGGAATACAGCAGCGCACATGAAAACGACGCTGTGATTTGTTAAAATAATGGCCACTGCATCTGTATCTAAGGTCTTCTTCTCTGTTTCCTTTTATTTAACTGGGTAGAGCTTCTATTCGCCATCACAAATGACAGTAGTAAGGGTAGTTCTTGTACATACTGTATACTTTTGCTTCTAATCATTGGGGTCTATTCTAGTAGCTTTGAAATGGGATTTAACGCATCCAGAGTCCATATTACAAGTGAATTTGCATGTTTTGATTTTCTGTAAGCCCCTTTCGCTTGTCCAAACAGCTTTTTTCAAGCGTTTTCATTCCGAACGTGCAAATCCATAAAGAATAACCAAACATTTTTTTTCCAAACTCGCTGTATTCTAGTAGCTTTAAAAACTGCAAAAGGCTAAATCACTTGTAAACAACTCACAATTTTTTTCGCCACCTCAAAGCAGGTGACATAGGAGTTGTGAGTTCCCTCCAGAACCTAAAACAGGGCTTTTGCATGGTGGTGGGAAAATGAACATACCCGAGGTACCATGGGAGATGTGCTAATGTCTATGCAAAGTATATATAAGTGAGTCACACATCCTAAAATATATCCTTACAACTAATTAGTTTAAAGACCCTTTAATGAAAGGGGTATCAGTGTCAGACCCAACAAGATTAGAACCAACAACCCTGTCATGTAAGGCAGCAGCTCTAGCATTGAACTAATCCAGATGCTGGGGGATGGTGTTGTCACATCTTAATTTTGAGATCTACTACTCACATCTGTAGCTCTCCTCCCCCTGGCTTCCTTAAAAGCAGCAAAACATGTGAAATCTTATATGTTTGTTTGTTTTTACATAAATCAGTTCTGTATTATTAGATAATAGTTACTTTTTAAAATTCAACTCTTAATGCAATTTGTATCCGTTTTAAAGCATGCTTTGACTTCTATAGCAGGTTTTAGCACACTTCCCAAGCAGTGAAACATTTCCGCAACACTTTCCTGTGTGTGATAACCTGTTGCCAATATTCCCAGCCGTTTACGCTGTAAACTGTAACCATAGATAATGTTACCTTAGTAATACAAGAATACACTGTAGTTGCTGAGTTACACTGACTGAAGGATTGATTGAAATTGAAAGCCAGCCATTTAGTGAACCCTGTCAAGTAGGATCGATTGAAAATGAAAGGCGGCCATTATGTTAGGCACACAATCAGGATTGTTACACAATTATAACAGTAGCACCAAACGATTGCCAGCTTTGGTAAGAATGTTGAGTTATACATTGTCACATGCTTTCCATATAAAAAAAGGGGGGAACCTAGAATTGTTGCTTTTAAAGCAGACCATTTCCACTTACTGGTTGCCAGTTCAATATTCCTTGTGCAAAATAATGACATCTGGGTTAGTTCAATGCTAGAGCTTCTATGCTCCTCCTACTCCCCCACCTACTCCCCCCACCTACTCCCCCACCTACTCCCCCCACCTACTCCCCCCACCTACTCCCCCACCTACTCCCCCCACCTACTCCCCCACCTACTCCCCTCACTTACTCCCCCCACCTTCTCCCCCACCTACTCCCCCCACCTACTCCCCCCACCTACTCCCCCCACCTACTCCCCCACCTACTCCCCTACCTACTCCCCCACCCACTCCCCCCACCCACTCCCCCCACCTACTCCCCCACCTACTCCCCCACCTACTCCCCCCACCTACTCCCCCACCTACTCCCCCACCTACTCCCCCCACCTACTCCCCCACCTACTCCCCCACCTACTCCCCCCACCTACTCCCCCACCTACCCCCCCCACCTACTCCCCCCACCTACTCCCCCCACCTACTCCCCCCACCTTCTCCCCCACCTACTCCCCCCACCTACTCCCCCACCTACTCCCCCCACCTAGTCCCCCACCTACTCCCCCCACCTACTTCCCCCACCTACTCCCCCACCTACTCCCCCACCTACTCCCTCACCTACTCCCCCACCTACTCCCCCCACCTACTCCCTCACCTACTCCCCCCATCTACTCCCCCCACCTACTCCCTCACCTACTCCCCCCACCTACTCCCCCCACCTACTCCCCCCACCTACTCCTCCACCTTCTCCCTCACCTACTACCCCCACCTACTCCCTCACCTACTCCCTCACCTACTCCCCCCATCTACTCCCCCACCTACTCCCCCACGTCGTCATTGTCATTTCACTTGTAAAGCAAGTACATCATTGGGCAGTTTGTCACTTCTTATACACGTGGTTTAGAAAATGCGATTTGCAATAGAGAATATAGTTTTCTCACACGTTTCATACCGGGAGTTCTGTACATGCTCAAACGTGCGATTTGGCCATTACAAATTGGAAGCTACTTGAATAAGCCCCATTGGCTTATCAATCATATTGCTGCCATAAACCATATACTTTACATAACTTAAAATGCTGCAATATATTATAATTAATACACACTGACTATTGAAATATGTTAGGATGTCTGTGTTCAATGGAGCTTACAATCCCCATGTTTGTAAAACCTTACTTGTAGCACTTTTGGTGGTAAATTAATATTTTGCATATGAACAATTAGCCTTGAGTATTTCATTCCATGCAGGTTAATAGTCCTTTATAATATTTAAATGCGCCCCATCAAATCATATCATTTTAATGTAGTTTAATTAACATATCAGTGAAGAACACCATCAAACAAATGTTTTTCAGCCTTTATGGACAAAGATGTTTCACTGCAGTAACTGAGCTGTTAAATAGTCTGTCTTATCTGATTGCTAGGTTTATTGATGAATGATTTTACTACCAGATGCATTTGAATAAGTGCCTCCATACACACTCCTGCTAGATGCACCGTGTATGCAAATAACTGAATGGCAAGAAGTATAATTATTGGGTGTTATAACCCTTTTAACTCTGTTGACAGCTCCCAATTTTGTGAGAAACCACTAAGCTCATATTCAGATGTTTAAAGTAGTACATTCTTTTTGATTTATTACATAACCCCCATTTGTCTAATGCAGCAATCCCTCATTTTTGTATTCCTTTTTCCTGAGATACTTACTTTTATATGTGCTGGTTATAATAAAAGATTATCGCCGGTCTTGTCCAATAAGAAGACCGTACATTATGCTCTGAAGATACTGTGCTTTAATATTGACTGGTAGGAGTGAGGACTGGATGGCGGCCATTTTGATTTCCTGACACATAAAAAGGTATTGGGAACCCAACATATGGATTCTGTTTACATTGACTGAGGACAGGGTTCTGTGACAAACTACAACACCAGACTGTGCATCACAGGCCCCAGAAAAACACAGCGTGCTGCGGCCACGCACGTGGCTGTTCCCCTCCACTCCCCCCAACACATACACACCCACAGGGGCCCTGGTGTGCCCACACACATGTACCCAACCAGTCAGCCAGTCAGTCACCCAGCCAATCAGTCAGTCACCCACCCAATCAGTCAGTCACCCAGTCAGTCACCAATCAGTCAGTCACCCAGTCAGTCACCCACCCAGTCAGTCAGTCACCTACCCAGTCACCAAGTCTGTCACCCACCCAGTCACCCACCCAGTCACCCACCCAATCAACTCACCCAGTCATTCTCCCACCCACCAAGTGAGTCACCCACTAGTCAGTCACCCACCCAGTCAGTTACCCTCATCCAGTCACCCAGTCAGTCACCCAGCCAGTCACCCACCCACCCAGTCAGTCACCCACCCAACCAGGCAGTCACCAACCCACCCAGTCAGTCACCCAGTCAGTCAGTCACATGCCCAGTCAGTCTCCCAGCCACCCATCCAGTCACCCACCCAGTCAGTCGTCAGTCAAACCCAGTCTGTCAACCACCCAGTCAGTCAGTCAATCAGTCACACACCCAGTCAGTCAACTACCAACCCACACAGTCACCCACCCAGTCTCACACACTGTCACAGACACACTGTCACACACACACATACACACTGTCACACACACACTGTCGCCGGTCTTGTCCAATAAGAAGACCGTACATTATGCTTTGAAGATACTGTGCTTTAATATTGACTGGTAGGAGTGAGGCCATTTTGATTTCCTGACACATAAAAAAGTATTGGGAACCCAACAGTATGGATTCTGTTTACATTGACTGAGGACAGGGTTCTGTGACAAACTACAACACCAGACTGTGCATCACAGGCCCCAGAAAAACACAGCGTGCTGCGGCCACGCACGTGGCTGTTCCCCTCCACTCCCCCCCAACACATACACACCCACAGGGGCCCTGGTGTGCCCACACACATGTACCCAACCAGTCAGCCAGTCAGTCACCCAGCCAATCAGTCAGTCACCCACCCAATCAGTCAGTCACCCAGTCAGTCACCCACCCAGTCAGTCAGTCACCTACCCAGTCACCAAGTCTGTCACCCACCCAGTCACCCACCTAGTCACCCACCCAATCAACCCACCCAGTCATTCTCCCACCCACCAAGTGAGTCACCCACCAGTCAGTCACCCCACCAGTCAGTCACCCACCCAGTCAGTTACCCTCATCCAGTCACCCAGTCAGTCACCCAGCGAGTCACCCACCCACCCAGTCAGTCACCAACCCACCCAGTCAGTCACCCAGTCAGTCAGTCACATGCCCAGTCAGTCTCCCAGCCACCCATCCAGTCACCCACCCAGTCAGTCGTCAGTCAAACCCAGTCTGTCAACCACCCAGTCAGTCAGTCAATCAGTCACACACCCAGTCAGTCAACTACCAACCCACACAGTCTCCCACCCAGTCTCACACACTGTCACAGACACACTGTCACACACACACATACACACACTGTCACACACACACTGTCACTCAAACACTGTCACTCACACACATTGTGTGACACACTGTGTCACACACACACACACACACACACACACACACACACACACACACACACACACACACACACACACACACACACACACACACACACACACACATGTAACTATGCGACAAGGAGTAATTGTAGTAAAGTATAAATGTAATACAATAAACAAACTGTTATGTCAAAAAAGAATGTTATTAGTTATTAGGAATTTATTCAATTTTTTAAGTGGGGCAGGGCTAGGGGAGGGGCTAGGTGGCAAGTAGCTTTTTTTGGTTGGGCGAGTAATTTTTTGGGTAATTTGTCAAGCCCTGTGTGTATGTATATGTAGTGGGTATGCTGCTTTCACCTGTGAGGCTAGCAAGAGTAAAGTAGTGTGGAGAGTGACGCTCAATATAAGTGTATACACTGTTGAAGAATCATCATAATATTGAAGAAATAATTGGAGATGGGAACACTATGACTTATCTATAAGGTCATATAGGTATTATCCATTTAAGGGGTGGGGGAAATATAGACCTAGCGGTCAGTCTGCCAGACTACCGCAGTTATGGTCAAAATGCACACCCCTCTCAAAATATAAACTTCCCCAATACAGGGTCAGAGGTAGTAGTATAAGGGCTATTGCCCATTACCTGCCCTTGGGGGTATCTAGAAGTCCAGAAATCCAATGGGAGCCTGGGGTATACTTAAACTCGGCGCAGCGCCTCTAGTGATGAGGGATCCCAACGTGGTGGGAGTGTGCCCTCACCAGACCAATCATACAGTAAATACACACAGTGGAACGAAACAGTATTTACTGAGCATGTACTGTAACTTAGGCAAACTTATCAGTGCATAACATCATTACATCAAAAGCATCAGGTATCACCCCACATGTCAATCATGGCATTACATCACATATCAGTCCTTGCATCACCCTTTGTCCTTGTGTACCAATGTGCCAGGGCATTTAAACTCTGAGTGTCCACCAGCTATACAGTTAATGTGAATGTGAGGGATAGCGCTTCCCTGTGTTGCGGTCCGTTGATGTACTTATACTACCTCACTGGTTACTGTCCTAACCAGGATGATCCTTAGATGATAAGCAGCTCCGCAACGTGATCCCACTGCGCGATGCGCTGCTCTCTGCAGGAATGGATACACACGCTGACTCCCCAGGGGAGGGATCCCAGCCGGATGATCCCTTTGCAAATAGTCTCTGCTATGAAGTCAGATGCTCTTTCAGCTACACACTGTACTGACAGTCAGGCACTGTCCTGCAGCATCCCTCTCTTTATGAGTACAGTGAAGGAGTCCCTGTCTTAAGGCAGTTCCCTACACCATACAGTTACTTCTCTACAGTGGCTCAGGGGACTAACTGGGCCCTGGGGATTTACCTTTGGCCTAATCCCTGGAGCACTGCTCTGTGGACCTGCACCTTCAGGTTCCCGGTCTTGACTCCTGACTTCCTCTCCCAGCAGGCAGTAGTCCTTCCTTCAGAAGCAATCCAGCCATTCCATTGGCTCTCGTGAGTCACCAGGCAGCTTTCTCCCTGAGCATCATGGGAGTTGTAGTCTCTGAGCTGCCTGATTAACATTGTGACCGCGTGCGCATAGGACACTGCACATGCGCGACTCTAATGTCCGCCGCGATCTTGCCCCGCTCATGCGTAACCTTCTGTGGCTCTTCCAGGCCCTCGCTGCTTCTGCGCATGCATTACTCTGCAGTCGTGCACGCACACGCCCAACATGGCGGCGCCCTGGGGCGAGAACCACCGGCAACTCCTTTGCCCTACATAACATACTGAGGGTAAGGAGGGGGAAACGGGAGTGCAGGGAGTCAGGAGGGTACCTGGCTACATATATATATATAGTAGTTACCTATCTGTTACTCAAACAATCATAGAGAGCTGGAGCTGGTGTGGAGAGGATGTCTGTGAGTTGTGGGAGTGATCCCCCAGATGCTTTTCTCAGGTTACTCAAGACTCAATGACCCCACTTGTATTGATCCTCACTCACAAAATCTGTCAATGGCGCCAGCTCTTCCACACAGTCTCCTACAAATATTGTCCGCTTGAGCCTTGGATTGCTGTCTTTCTCCTCCGGACTGGGGAACGTGCCCTGCTCACTCTCTCCTCGTGGGTCGGACTCACATGCAGCCCCTCCCTGCCTATGTAGCTCACAGTTCAGTTGCCATAAGGTTAATACTCATCTGGGCCATAGACCCTCACTGCTATCCTTTGTCCATAGTGTTTGGCAATAGATACTGCCTGTTAATGTTCTCAGCACTGAGTTGCCAGCAGGGCAGTCAGGTACATTACATCTCTTATACACATAACTATATATATGGATTGCTACAGGAAAAAAAGTGAATAGAATGAGAGTTTGGGCTTTCCATACTGTATCTGTGGATTTACAGTAGGTCCCTAATGATGAGGGCCCCTTCAAGGAAAGGTACTGAAGAAGGAAGAGGTACATCCCGCTATATGTGACTCCCCACCATTGTGTGTTTCTTCACTTTAATGCAGATTTATTGAGTGACATATTTTGGATTCAAAATTGAAAAGCCTGCCACCATGCAAAATAAATGGGATGTTGAAAAAAACCCACACTGTCTGACACCTCCCTGTTAATGACTCCAAAGACAACATGAGCCCTTCTGAGTTCTAAACCTCTCATCCAGATGAAAGAAAAAAAAATTCTGAGGAAGGTCACGTCTTGCTGACCGAAACGTTGGATGCAGTGCCGTGTATTTCTTATGTGAATACAGTTCTTTTGTACTTACCTGGCTGTGTGCTGTCTCTATTTCCCGCACCAACATCTGGTAAATATTCATTATATATATATAACTTGTTTTTTTAATCTACAGCCAAATACAGGAATACGCCTACTGTTACATTATCTCCGTGTAAATGACTTATTGCGACGTGATGAAGTTAAAGTGAAGAAGTTACCATTCAAAGCAGAAGAATTTCAACTTGCTTTTTTTTTCTTCCTTTTTGATCCCTGCTCAGTTCTAGAAAAACAGGCATACGAATGTATCTGAGAATATTTGTGTCCTAACTACAAAAGAACAATTAGTTCCACGAAAATACCACATCTCCACTAGTACAGTAGTTATGAAGAGGAGCAAATTAAACTCTGCAATCACCTGAGATAGTGCTAGAAAACTCCGGTATACATTATCTCATCCTTGAAAGGAAGGAAATGACAGGTTACAGACTCAGTGGCACTAGGAAGAAATTGCCCATTGCTTCTGAAATTGACAATTCAGGGGGAATCAAAGCAGCAATCCCCCCTAACTAACCGCTCTTCTATATATATATTTTTTTTTGGATGTGGATGTGCACTTTTCTCAGCACCAGGGACTACGGTTCTTAAACTACTTGCAGGTAAAGTTAGCTGCATTACTTCTGATTTTTCAAAGGGATTTAGCACTGTGAATAATACTATACACATGATACATAAAGCTTGGCCCCCTGCAGATGCACTTACCAGAACGCCCTCCTACTGTCTCTGTACGTTCTACCTACCTACCAATAAGATTGTAAGCTCCTCGGGGCAGGGACTCCTGCTTCCTTAATGTTACTTTTATGTCTGAAGCACTTATTCCCATGACCTGTTATTTATATTATCTGTTATTTATTTGATTACCCCGTGTATTACTACTGTGAAGCGATATGTACATTAATGGCACTGTATAAATAAAGACATACAATACAATACAATTGCATTCCAAAAATGGGGGAGTGGGTTAAAAAGAAAAATGGGTGGGGACGATTTCCTATTTTAAATGTGTTTGTAGGCTTGTAGATTTATGCACTTATTCATTAAACGAAAGCACAATTTCCAGTGGTATTTAGACATTTTTTTCTGTTTCCGGCAGTGCCAGATGCTTTGTTTTATCTCCTAGACGCTGCTCTTCATAAACTCTCCATGAAAATTGGTTTGAATCAACAATGGATTTCACCTCATTCTTCCTTACAAGTTCTGGCAAGACAACAAGTCTCTTAATAATTAAAGAGCATCCTGAGTATCTCAGACCTTGTCTGCTAAGTCAACACAATATGAAAATGAAATGTGTAGCTATAGTTCATTGGAATGTCTTTAGTGGTTTGTTTTTGCCTCTTTGTGTTCAAGTGAGGATAAAAATATGCATCATCAGGAATGACTTGGTGACAGGTGCACAATATTCTTCCGTGATTCTGTCAATTAAAAATTCATTTTTCTTTTTCTTTCTGACACTCCCAATTCTACCATTTGAAAATAAATATAACATTTTCCTGCTCTTAAGAGGGAAAATAATCTGGAAACTGACTATAAGCAGCTTGATTTTTGGTGGGTGGATGAAGGAAGGCAGATAACGGGAGAGTAGCAGTCCAGATGGGGGTTAGATGGGGAGCAGCAAAGAGTGGATTGAGGGGGCAGGAGCGAGTAGATGGGGGGGCCAGCAGGTGGCTTAGCAGAGGTTATATGGGGGGGAATCAGAGGGTGGATGGAGGGGAGCAGCAGAGGATATATGGAAGGGGGCAGAAGAGGGTCGATGGAAGGGGCAGATGAGGGTTGATGGAGGGGGGTAGCCGGGGCTTAGCAGAGGTTAGAAGGGGGCATCAGAAGTTAGATGAAAGGGGGGTGCAGAGGGTAGATGAGTAGGGTGGCTGAGGGTACAAGGAGTGGGGCAGCAGAGGGAATATGTTGGTTGCAGAGGTTAGATGGGGTAGCAAAGAATGGATGGAGGGGAGTATCAGAAGGTAGATTGAGGGGGCAACAGAAGTTGGATGACGGCACCAGAGGGTAGATGGAAGGGTGCAGCAGAGAGTGGATGGAAGGGGCAGTGGAGGGTGGAATTACCTCATTCTCTACAGCTCACACCACCCCTCTCCAACCACTCCAGAATGGATTTCCATGGACTTTCAATACTGAAGGATTCCTTGAAATGTACACTTTTCTCCTGTGAGGCTGGATAACGATTTGAACTACCTTTATTTATGTTTTCATGGTTATGGTGAAATACAGTACACAAGGATATCAATTCAATATTCATTTACACGCATGCAATGTTACAAAGTAGAATCTCAAAGGTTTCTACACATAGAACTGGAGAATTTGCTCACTCATCCTACCAGGCCATATCTGTATGATAGGCAGAATAAGAACCTCAATATGAACACAATGGGAGAGAGAGTAAGGATAATGAGATACAGAGACACAGTGGTTAGGTAGTAAGAATAACAGGGAAGGCGTTATGTCTTTTCACAGAACATGACTCTGCTTGCATTAATGTTTCATGGAACTTGGTCTCAGTTGCATCTGTGAGTGATGTTAGGAGTAGCAATAGAGAGCAGAAAGGAGTAGTTTGGAATTACATGATCCACATGAGTGACAGTTTGCCTTGTGGTTGCATCAGTAAGGGACTCTCACACCACTTATTTCACAGAATAACAGCTTCCCAGGTACCAATGGGACAGTGCAATAAGCAAGCCTGTATCAGTCCTTACTTTAGTCTTTTGAAGCAAGTCCAACTCTTTCATCGTCTGGGAGATGACTTCCTCCTGGCTCCTTTCTTGTAGGCTGTGGCGTTCCCAGGTAAATCCCTCTTGGCAACTTGAATTCTTGAAACCTTCAGCACTCTCAGCACTCTCAGCACTCTCAGCACTCTCATGTTCTGGGACTGGAAACATCTGCGGCTTTTCAGTAGTGTCTGCAATTCCCAGGCAAATCCCTCTGGGAAACTTACTTCGGTGGCATTCTGAACCCAACGTGAAGCACAGCGGTTTCCCAGGCAATTCCCCTGAGAAACATGAACCTGTCTCTAGCAGGTTCTGGCAACCACTATCCGGAAGCAACTTTGTGCTTTCTAATGAACAAAACGTGGTCTCCCTTTCTTTTTTAAATCGATGGGAAGTAGGGGGTTCTCGGAGCTGAACCATGTTAATTTCAGCTCTGGAGGCCACCTGGTTCCCAAGAGACTTACCAGGAAATGTGCTACCAGTACTTCCTTGTATTTTAATCCCCTTTAGTATGCGGGCCAAAAAGAAGCCACAACGAATGACATTGTGGCTTCTTATTGACTCGTGTGACGTGGGGAGATTTAAATCTCCATTTTGTTTTCCTGGAGGAGACGGTGCTGGTGCTACCTTCAGTAGAAAGTATCTTGGGAACTAAGTGTCCCCCCAAAGCTGAAATGAGTGCATGTCACCTTCAGGGACCCTCTGCTCCAGGTCCATGTAAAATAAAAGTGATAGGACAGTGACTCGTGTAAACTTCCATTCATTTGAAAAGGCGGTGCTAAATCTTTGTACCCTTAACTGAATACGTGCTTAGTAGTCTTCTTAGGGTTTACACCAAGTTGATCTTAGTGGACAATTTTGACACACTTTTAATTGATTTTGTGGCACGCAGAAATAGTCTTTTTTTGACCATTTATACCATTTATACCGTACATCAAGCGCAGTCTATTTCTGTACCCCCCAAAAAATGGGAACAAGAAATGTTCACGTAGCTGGCACAGACGCGGAAATTTGAGCTTAGTACAGAGGTGCACACAGAGCGCAAATGAAATTGAGCTTGACGTTCCAATTTTGGGCAAAAACCGTCATTTTTGTAATGCTTAGTACGCAGTCCCCTATATTGCGTGGACAGCCACCAACTAATATCACTACACAGTGTATCGTACATGAGTGTACGGATTATCTACTAAGGATTTATTGAAACCAAGCAGCATTTTCTTTAAATAGGAGAAAATTATCTCCATAAAAGAATAAGCCCACTGTACACTTACTAGAGAGTGGCATGTAGAGATCATTTATAGGAGGAACTTTTATGATTTTCCCTACACAGTGATTATCATTGTACATAGGGTTAACAATATCCATATGTATTTGAACTTTGACTTTGTTTGACTGCTTATAGAAACAACTAGATATATACACCATTTCATTTAGGGGACCATATATATTCTATTCCAGTGAATTAGGATCTATATTTCTATTTTAACCATTATGTTTATTAATAAAATTATTTTAACTGTATACATTTAGTCGCATATTTTGACCTTAATATAGCATTATTCTGGTCAGCTGTGCGTCATTATCTGGGACCTTCTAAGTGTGCTCTGTTTAGCCAACATAGTACACTAATCAGATCTATTCTACTCATTCCCAGGTGGCATGCAGCTTCAATTTAGGGGCTTTGAGCGAGGTTTTCCATATTCTCACAACCTTCTTAAAAAAGACACACTTTGTAAACCTATTTGTGTATATCTAAGCACTGCAGTTATCCAATCATTGATCATTCACTATTACACTAAGAAGCTAAGTATTACTTATTTTAGCAGTGAAAAATAGAAGACAAAAAACATTGTATTGCTCTAAGATTGCTCACATCCGTACCTGTTTATTTTTTATTCAACGCATAAAAAAATACTCATAAGTTTATGAAAATAATGTAATTATTGCTGATCAAAAACTGCATGAGACTACCAGATTTTAATATTTTTTTATGGTGATATATTGCAGTATGCTGCCCTGTACTTTTAAGTAGCTTTATTGGAAACTGTCAAACCTAGTGCTAATATTTCACCGGCTGTTCTTCATTTCAGCAATGTAGAATTCAATTTACCAGAAATGTGATATTCCTGCTGAAATTTTGAATTCACAATAGATAGATAATTAGATTATATCTGGAAGATTAAAAATAATACTGAAATCATTCCCTACACATACTTTTCCCCCTAGCTTGCTTAAGAATCCAAAATCATAGTTATTCTCTCTTGTTCATCTATCAAACTGTACATTTCTTGTATAGATTCTATGGGTAATCAAATTTAATCCTATCCGCATAGTATATTTCAATATTTTACCCTAGAAGTGCTGGAGAGATAAGATACTGAAGCATTGTCGTCATTTTCCAGTTTTGTAACCCAGTAAGTCTCCTGAAAGTCTACTTAGCAGTGATTTTATTTATTATATACCTTCTGTCTTTTATGTTACGGTATCAGTTGCTTATTTTTTATTAATTCAAAAAGTGGAAGAAATATATATATATACATATATATATACTGTATACACACACACATGTTTAAAGTATAAAGGGATCGGAGAAAACGTACAACTGGCTTTGTTAACATACTGTAGTTTTCACCCTGGCAGATTCTGTTAGGTATCAGCACAAGAATTTTACACAAAATGCAGTAACCCGGCGCCCCAATAGACAACAATACCCCAGTCCAAATGTCAGTCCATATGGTAGGTTGAAAGTTCTTTATATAATTCTTGTTGTGGAAGAAGTGCTGGTTCAGTTGCAGATTATTGCTTCCGTGCTCCTCCTATAATGCAATAAACTAAAGAGAAAAGACCATTGCGCAGCCACACGAACCACTAAACGCCTCCAAAAAAGGATTTATAATAATAAACTTACAAACATGTTGTGTCAGTGTTCCTTTGAGAGAATCTGTACTTTAACCAACTTCTTTTTTCGGATATCACGAACCCCACGTGTTTTCCTTTAAATGTCAGTTCACTCTTCTGTTCTCTCACAGCAGCTCCCCTTAAGGGTATACCCCGTGTGTTCCCGGAAAGGAAATAACAAGGGAAATGATGGTGCAGATTTGATCAAATTTAATGACAATAAAATAATAAAAACAGCCAAATGCTTACTTACATAAGCCAGACTGTGAAAAGACAGCTGACAATGTGCCGTCCGCAGCTTGATACAGTCTGGGGCAATGGTCCCTGTGGTAACTACACTCTCACTCCTCACAAACCCCGGTGTTGGCGTCAGACTCTGCGCAGCTGCCTGTTAACGCCCCCCTTCCCGGTTCTCATGTGCTAGTGCAGCTTGTGTAGCTTGAAGTGTTGCAACCAGTACTTGCGTGTTGTTTCTGCTCCCTGCTCAACGAGGCAAACGCCTCTCTCAGCGCAGTTTGATGACGTCACGCTGCCGCCAAATCTTTCCCAGCTGATCTCCTAGCTACTGACGGACGTGCCCGCTCCAGCTCCTCCCTCTCCAAACGCGTTTCGTGACGCAATGCGGTCACTTCATCAGCACAAGAAGCAAAATGAGTTCTGTGTGTGTGTCCTTTGATGAGAGATACAGTACTGTACATGCCTGTGCACAACAATCAAACACAATTACAATGCTTGGTTTTTGCCATATGCAAATGTAATGAGAAATCTAAGTTTTTAATAATTTCATGTCATTTAATAATTTGTTATATAGTCTGTTCCCTGTAGGCATAGCGACACAGGCTCCCTTTTTGGGAGAGGGATAACACTGTATTATGCCACACACTTTAATCAAATGAAGTGTTCCTCTTTATTTTTTCACTAGTTGTGGATGCAGTTTTTGCACCTAGTCACCTAGGTTTGTGATATCTAGCAAGGATTTGCCGTGAGTCACCCAGATTTACACCCAATCTTTCAGCCTTCACCCTTGCGGGAGAGAGGTGAAGATCTCATGGAATCCAGGTGAAGTGATATTCACTGGAATTTAAAGCATGTAGGTGAAATGGGCTGGAATCCAGTCCCGAAATCCACAAACCATACCGTTGGTAATCAATATAAATGTCCTCAGTTCAAACTTGATCAATGTATCAGCAGAATTTCTTCATATAAGCCCAGACTGGTATGTCTATAAGTGTGACCGTGGGAGTAACGGCATAAAAAATTGTAAATGTGGTTGAACCCTGCCCAGGGAGTTTGGAGACAGTCAAAGGCGTCTCGAATGAACAGAACTACCAGTGCTGTCAAGCCACACCAACCCGAAGGGCTTTGCATATACATACAGTATATAGAAAATCAACTGGCTTATGGTTAAGCACAATTGTGTTGATGTAGATCTAATTAAACAATTCACGGTCCGCTGCGTTGACTCCTGCAAGGCGTGCTCACAGGCAAAGGACGTGTAGAAAAGGGGTAATCCAGGAAGGAAAAGCCGGTGCACTGCTGAAAAAAAGCAACGCTGGACGTGGTGACCAAACAAATTAATTAATGTATAAAAAACATACAAAAGGGGTACTGACAAATCCTCTAACGCGTTTCGCACGGCATAGGTGTTTTATCAAAGAGTGATTTGTTATGTCGAGATGTGACCAGATATATTGCACCCTGACTTGACTAATCAGCTGAAGTCTAACTGAATGCAATCAATGAGTCACTTTGCCGGGGAAAAATGCAAATTATGGAAACGATCCTATAAAGAGGCACACCTTGTCACATAAAAAACTTTGTTAAAAAAAAAACAACAACATATACATTAACCAAATGTCATTGTGAAACACCAAGCATAATATAAATGTAGGAGAAAACTGACAAAAAATGCATTTAAACAAAAGGGACAATGTAATAAATCCTGCTATAAACAGTTTAGTATAACAAACAATCAAAAAATAAATGAATAGCTAAAGTATAAAATCAACAGTACAAACCTATGAGAAATGAATGCAGTGGAGATCTATGATAATGATGAAAATAATACTAGGTGGACTATATATCGAATAGTTAGATCTATCTGAAAACACTGGTATATAAAAAATCTAATATGGTTTATACTAATATGTTCCTTCCTGGATTTCCCCTTTGGAATGAAAAGCAACAGGCCACTCAATCTCTGCTGGTGCCTTGACGCTTTGAATTCTGTAGCGTGATTTCTCAGGGCTTGGCAGCCGTCTGTTACAGTAGATGTGCTAGCACCCTACTAAAAAACTTTTACCTTTTGTGTTCTATACGTTTCATTGTGATATCTGTAGATTACAGTTCTGTGTATAATCTTATATTGATAAGGCAATATAGGAGGCCAAAGTGGGCCACTTCGGAACCCAGGACAAAAAATATTTGTTACCTGACATTAGGTGCTGGAAGCCAGGTATAACATGACCTAAAATAATATAATGTTAGTACCGCTCAGTATCATAAGATTGGCATAAAGCAGACATGGCGTCTATATTTAAAAGGGGAGCTAAATCACAACCGGGGAATTACAGACCTGTATGACTGACATCAATGAATGATGTTCAGCTTGAGAGAGACCCCCTGCTTCAATTATACATATATATCTCAAGCAATGCAACCTGGACTGTTGATTTAAATATCTTTTGGTAGCAGGAGTGAGCATACTGTGTAATAAAATGTAAACCAACCACACAGATAGTTGATCGAGATTGTTTGCTGTACTTTGGATGTCCTGTACAAAATGTTCCAGTATTATCTGATCCATATGGCGACACAAATGTGTGGCTTTATCACCAGGAAATCAATGTTACTTGGGCATGTGATAAAAACATTAAAACTTATAAAATTGTGCATGGAAAAATAACTCCCTTTAGATGATGATATGTGGCTGTTTGACTGTAGCCTGTATGGGAACAATAGGAAGAGTAAAATGACCTAGATTAAAGATTATAATAGTAAATGATAGTAAATGATAGCACTGTGCACACGATTTTAATAAGAATGATCAGAAAATATAATTAACACGGTAAGCGTAATGTTTCATGGGTCAAGTTATTGCTCAGTCACAAAAACAAAGCAATTTGTGTCCGTTTCTTGTAATCAAATATTGTGTCAATCAGAGCAGCAAACTGTCATCAATTTTACATTAACATTTTCATAATTGTTTGAATCTTTTTCTTTGCAAAATGACACAAATACAAAAAAAGTGTGGCAATTCTATACATACTACAACTATTCAAAATATATGACTAAATATTATTTTGAAACATTTACAATTTTACCCTCTCTACCAATCATTAGCACGCCAAGGAACACATATGCCCAAATATCATGCCTAAGTACTTGAATTAGGTGAAGCATGCGTAACCATTGACTTAAATGGGCTAAGGCAGTGGCTTCCAACCTTTTTTTGGTTAAAGAACCCTGTGTGAAATTCTGAGGATTCCCAACTGTCTCTAACAGCAAATCTGTGATCAGATGCAGTGTAAGGAACCCCAAACCTCTCTAATAGCGCGTTTGAGATCAGATGCAGTGTAAGGAACCCCAACCCTATCTAATAGCGCATCTGTGATCAGATGTATTGTAAGGAACCCCAACCCTCTCTAATAGCGTGTCTGTGATCAGATGCATTGTAAGGAACCCCAACCCTCTCTAATTGCGCATCTGAGATCAGATGCATTGTAAGGAACCTCAACCCTCTTTAATAGCACGTCTGAGATCAGATGCATTGTAAAGAACCCCAAACCTCTCTAATAGCGCGTCTGAGATCAGATGCATTGTAAGGAACCCCAACCCTCTCTAATAGCGCGTCTGAGATCAGATGCATTGTAAGGAACCCCAACACTATCTAATAGCTCATCTGAGATCAGATGCATTGTAAGGAACCCCAACCCTCTCTAATAGCGAGTCTGAGATCAGATATATTGTAAAGAACCCCAACCCTCTCTAATAGTATGTCTGTGATCAGATGCATTGTAAGGAACCCCTACCCTCTCTAATAGCGCATCTGAGATCAGATGCATTGTAAGGAACCCCAACCCTCTCTAATAGCGCGTCTGAGATCAGATGCATTGTAAAGAACCCCAACCCTCTCTAATAGCGCATCTGAGATCAGATGCATTGTAAGGAACCCCAACCCTCTCTAATAGCACGTCTGAGATGAGATGTATTGTAAGGAACCCCAACCCTCTCTAATAGCGTGTCTGAGATCAGATGCATTGTAAGGAACCCCAACCCTCTCTAATAGCGAGTCTGAGATCAGATATATTGTAAAGAACCCCAACCCTCTCTAATAGTATGTCTGTGATCAGATGCATTGTAAGGAACCCCTACCCTCTCTAATAGCGCATCTGAGATCAGATGCATTGTAAGGAACCCCAACCCTCTCTAATAGCGCGTCTGAGATCAGATGCATTGTAAAGAACCCCAACCCTCTCTAATAGCGCATCTGAGATCAGATGCATTGTAAGGAACCCCAACCCTCTCTAATAGCACGTCTGAGATGAGATGTATTGTAAGGAACCCCAACCCTCTCTAATAGCGTGTCTGAGATCAGATGCATTGTAAGGAACCCCAACACTACCTAATAGCGAGTCTGAGATCAGATACATTGTAAGGAACCCCAACCCTCTCTAATAGCGAGTCTGAGATCAGATACATTGTAAGGAACCCCAACCCTCTCTAATAGTGTGTCTGAGATCAGATGCATTGTAAGAAACACTGACCTCTCTAATAGCACGTCTGAGATCAGATGCATTGTAAGGAACCCCAACCCTCTCTAATAGCGAGTCTGTGATCAGATGCATTGTAAGGAACCCCAACTCTCTCTAATAGCGTGTCTGTGATCAGATGCATTGTAAGGAACCCCAACCCTCTCTAATTGCGCATCTGAGATCAGATGCATTGTAAGGAACCTCAACCCTCTTTAATAGCGAGTCTGAGATCAGATACATTGTAAGGAACCCCAACCCTCTCTAATAGCGAGTCTGAGATCAGATACATTGTAAGGAACCCCAACCCTCTCTAATAGTGTGTCTGAGATCAGATGCATTGTAAGAAACACTGACCTCTCTAATAGCACGTCTGAGATCAGATGCATTGTAAGGAACCCCAACCCTCTCTAATAGCGAGTCTGTGATCAGATGCATTGTAAGGAACCCCAACTCTCTCTAATAGCGTGTCTGTGATCAGATGCATTGTAAGGAACCCCAACTCTCTCTAATAGCGTGTCTGTGATCAGATGCATTGTAAGGAACCCCAACCCTCTCTAATTGCGCATCTGAGATCAGATGCATTGTAAGGAACCTCAACCCTCTTTAATAGCACGTCTGAGATCAGATGCATTGTAAAGAACCCCAAACCTCTCAAATAGCGCGTCTGAGATCAGATGCATTGTAAGGAACCCCAACCCTCTCTAATAGCGTGTCTGAGATCAGATGCATTGTAAGGAACCCCAACACTACCTAATAGCTCATCTGAGATCAGATGCATTGTAAGGAACCCCAACCCTCTCTAATAGCGAGTCTGAGATCAGATATATTGTAAAGAACCCCAACCCTCTCTAATAGTATGTCTGTGATCAGATGCATTGTAAGGAACCCCTACCCTCTCTAATAGCGCATCTGAGATCAGATGCATTGTAAGGAACCCCAACCCTCTCTAATAGCGCGTCTGAGATCAGATGCATTGTAAAGAACCCCAACCCTCTCTAATAGCGCATCTGAGATCAGATGCATTGTAAGGAACCCCAACCCTCTCTAATAGCACGTCTGAGATGAGATGTATTGTAAGGAACCCCAACCCTCTCTAATAGCGTGTCTGAGATCAGATGCATTGTAAGGAACCCCAACACTACCTAATAGCGCATCTGAGATCAGATGCATTGTAAGGAACCCCAACCCTCTCTAATAGCGAGTCTGAGATCAGATACATTGTAAGGAACCCCAACCCTCTCTAATAGCGAGTCTGTGATCAGATGCATTGTAAGGAACCCCAACTCTCTCTAATAGCGTGTCTGTGATCAGATGCATTGTAAGGAACCCCAACCCTCTCTAATTGCGCATCTGAGATCAGATGCATTGTAAGGAACCTCAACCCTCTTTAATAGCGAGTCTGAGATCAGATACATTGTAAGGAACCCCAACCCTCTCTAATAGCGAGTCTGAGATCAGATACATTGTAAGGAACCCCAACCCTCTCTAATAGTGTGTCTGAGATCAGATGCATTGTAAGAAACACTGACCTCTCTAATAGCATGTCTGAGATCAGATGCATTGTAAGGAACCCCAACCCTCTCTAATAGCGAGTCTGTGATCAGATGCATTGTAAGGAACCCCAACTCTCTCTAATAGCGTGTCTGTGATCAGATGCATTGTAAGGAACCCCAACTCTCTCTAATAGCGTGTCTGTGATCAGATGCATTGTAAGGAACCCCAACCCTCTCTAATTGCGCATCTGAGATCAGATGCATTGTAAGGAACCTCAACCCTCTTTAATAGCACGTCTGAGATCAGATGCATTGTAAAGAACCCCAAACCTCTCTAATAGCGCGTCTGAGATCAGATGCATTGTAAGGAACCCCAACCCTCTCTAATAGCGTGTCTGAGATCAGATGCATTGTAAGGAACCCCAACACTACCTAATAGCTCATCTGAGATCAGATGCATTGTAAGGAACCCCAACCCTCTCTAATAGCGAGTCTGAGATCAGATATATTGTAAAGAACCCCAACCCTCTCTAATAGTATGTCTGTGATCAGATGCATTGTAAGGAACCCCTACCCTCTCTAATAGCGCATCTGAGATCAGATGCATTGTAAGGAACCCCAACCCTCTCTAATAGCGCGTCTGAGATCAGATGCATTGTAAAGAACCCCAACCCTCTCTAATAGCGCATCTGAGATCAGATGCATTGTAAGGAACCCCAACCCTCTCTAATAGCACGTCTGAGATGAGATGTATTGTAAGGAACCCCAACCCTCTCTAATAGCGTGTCTGAGATCAGATGCATTGTAAGGAACCCCAACACTACCTAATAGCGCATCTGAGATCAGATGCATTGTAAGGAACCCCAACCCTCTCTAATAGCGAGTCTGAGATCAGATACATTGTAAGGAACCCCAACCCTCTCTAATAGCGAGTCTGAGATCAGATACATTGTAAGGAACCCCAACCCTCTCTAATAGTGTGTCTGAGATCAGATGCATTGTAAGAAACACTGACCTCTCTAATAGCACGTCTGAGATCAGATGCATTGTAAGGAACCCCAACCCTCTCTAATAGCGAGTCTGAGATCAGATATATTTTAAATTTTTCTGTATTTGGTAAAATTTTAAAATGGCCTGAAAATTACAGGGAACGCTCTAGGGATGCCCGGGGATGCCAAGGAACAATGGTTGCAAAACACTGGGCCAAGATGTCTTCCAGCACCACAAAGTTTCTTTTCACAGAATACTGCTTAGTAAATATGCCCTCAGCTGTCAACACTTTTCCTGCAAATTTTTTTCGTTTTAATATTGCAAATATGGTGATTTATTTTCTGCTGAGTTTTATCAAATGTTGTTTTTTTTCTCTCCGAATGCATGTTGTGATGTTATCTTGGGAGTATTGGCATTAGCTGATCAAATTGCAGCAGGTTTAGTACAGCCTGGTAGTACAGCCTGGTAGTTCAGCCTTGTATTATAGCCTGGTAGTACAGCCTGGTAGTACAGCCTGGTAGTACAGCCTGGTAGTACAGCTTGGTAGTACAGCTTGGTAGTATAGCTTGGTAGTAAAGCCTGGTAGTACAGCCTGGTAGTACAGCCTGGTAGTACAGCCTGGTAGTATAGCTTGATATGGCTGCTGTGTTCTCACCTAACACTATGTATTAAAGACAGACAATTGGCATATACAGCAGAATGAGTATGAGGGGTAAGGAAATAACCTGGTAGTACAGCCTTGTAGTACAGCTTGGTAGTATAGCTTGGTAGTATAGCCTGGTAGTACAGCCTGGTAGTACAGCCTGGTAGTACAGCTTGGTAGTATAGCTTGGTAGTACAGCCTGGTAGTACAGCCTGGTAGTATAGCCTGGTAGTATAGCCTGGTAGTATAGCTTGGTAGTAAAGCCTGGTAGTACATCCTGGTAGTACAGCCTGGTAGTACAGCCTGGTAGTACAGCCTGGTAGTATAGCTTGATATGGCTGCTGTGTTCTCACCTAACACTATGTATTAAAGACAGACAATTGGCATATACAGCAGAATGAGTATGAGGGGTAAGGAAATAACCTGGTAGTACAGCCTTGTAGTACAGCTTGGTAGTATAGCTTAGTAGTATAGCCTGGTAGTACAGCCTGGTAGTACAGCCTGGTAGTACAGCTTGGTAGTATAGCTTGGTAGTACAGCCTGGTAGTACAGCCTGGTAGTATAGCCTGGTAGTACAGCCTGGTAGTACAGCCTGGTAGTACAGCCTGGTAGTAAAGCCTGGAAGTACAGCCTGGTAGTACAGCCTGGTAGTACAGCCTGGTAGTACAGCCTGATAGGATAGCCTGGTAGTACAGCCTGGTAGTACAGCCTGGTAGTACAGCCTGGTAGTACAGCCTGGTAGTATAGCTTGATATGGCTGCTGTGTTCTCACCTAACACTATGTATTAAAGACAGACAATTGGCATATACAGCAGAATGAGTATGAGGGGTAAGGAAATATCCTCTAAGATGAGTTTTAATATGAGAATAAAGGGGACATTTTATGTGTTTAGGTTTTTGTTTGTTGCAGTTTAAAATATATATTTTTGAGCAATAATTGGCTTTGCACATTGTTTTTTCTACACTATAGACAGAGATTTGAATCCGGACTGAAATCAGTGAGACAGCATAGCCAGGGTCATAGCATTGGGCAAAGGCAGGTGGCTAAATTAGTGGCTTCAACTGAGACAATGATTGAGCTACCTGGGCAGAAGCAGGGATATCCTTACACCTGACTTGTTGGTGGCCCTTGAGGACTGGAGTTGGCCACTCCAAGTATACAGTATAAGTACTGACCTTATATTATCTTTATATTGATAATATATGTCAAAATAATAAATTCGTATTTTAATCACCATTTTCTTGTTTCGCTCCCTCATTTTTTTTCTTCACAAAGTACGATTGTTTTGAAGTGGGTGATTTTCACTTGTCTGCCGCTTTCAGTTACTTTGGATGCTTTGAGAATAAATAAAAACAGTGGCGATTGTAGCCACAGGTGGTCATCTTTGTAGATCTTCAAATGAAAACAATTAATTCTGCGTGCCTACAGCATCACTGACTCCTAATGAAGTATAAACACAACGCCAGCTTTTATTACACAGCTGAACATGAAACGATAGACCTCGCAACTGCAGTACATTAAAAGATGTCATCGTTACATCTTCCTGGATTATTATTTTTAAACCAGCAGTATAAAATTAAAACTAAGCAGTGTGCCACATTTATCATATGTTTCTACTACATGTAACATATAACTGTAGTTATAGTCTATGGAGGCTTCACGTTATTTAATAATTTCAGCTGCTACTAAAAGGTTATCAAACAGCTTCTTAGTTTATACCTTTCCACAGACGCTGTTTGAAAAATGATTAATTGAATATAACAAATTACATATATACAGTACATGTAAATCTTTTGAATGCAGCCTTTCAAGGCTTACTCGGTACTGAAATACTGCACCTCTCACAATGCCTCCTACTCACAATGCTGTAAAGATGCCTTTCCTGCACTTAGGAAGACTGCAGCTCAATTCAAATGAAAGGCTTCACTACATACAGTATTCAATAGGGCATAATGTGTAAGATGTACAAAATAACACAATAGCAATTTCAAATCAAATAAATGCTATTTTGTGATTATTAACACAGACCCACTAATGATTGCGATAAAACGAAATATAAAAGCTGATTTACTCACTTTTGTTTAAAATAAATAAATAATATATTACAGAATTAGGGGTTGACACATCTTTAATAACTCCAAACCGGGAAAACCTTCTTTTAAAAAAATGCTTTGTATAACACAATACAATAATGATGGTTCTGTTGAATCGGTATCATTAAAACAGTAGAACCGGTGGTGACAGCAGTGGCATTTACCCAAGTCAGGGAGGGTACAATTGTCCAATACAGTAGTTGAATTGCACTGTATAAATCATTCTCCGCAGTGGCTAATGAGTGTATGAGTAAAAGAATCATCACATTTTTATCCACCTGTGTGTCAGTCCCTACAGCTTTTGTTTGTGAGTATGCAAGTAGTTGTGCTTTGAACTGCATAGTGTGTTTATGAAGAATACATGTGCATTTTAATCACTCTACTAAAGGTATAAACTTTTTATATGCAAAGTAAAGAGAATCAAAGTCACATCCCTATGGTGAATTAATTTAAAACTGTGGTCTCTCTGTGTGAAAATCAGAGCTGTAACCACAAGCTTCTTTCAGCCATACACTAGAAATAAGAGGTTTGACAAGTTCAGCTGTTAATTAGGATTACATTTTATTTACTTGATAGACTAATTAAGATTAAAAAAAAATTACAAAATAGAAGATTCAAAAAGGGTTGGTCTCAAAAATATCCAATCACAGTGATTTTTCATAATTGTGCCAACACTGTCAATCATGAACCTATGGTGTGGAGGGATTAATACATCATGGAGGGTACAAACATGATGGGACTCTACTGTTAAAAAAAATGTGTATGCGAAGATGAATCCTAACATGTCTGTTACAATCCTAGAGCTGGAAGAAACATAGCGGGCTGACTATTTTGTTCCATCACAACATTTCCTGTTCACGCGAAATCAATTACTTGTAATGTCACCAATACATTCTGGCGGTAAGGAGGAGCATTCACAATTCCAGGCGGTGTTACTGCCATGGGTGAACATCCATCCAGAGACTTTGGAGACGTGCATGAAGAGAGAGTTGCGCACTCCAGTGGGCCTGTCTTTTATTCAACACGGTCAACGTTTTGGTCCCAACTTAAATGTCCATGTTGGGACTGAAACATGAATCGTGTCTAATGCGAATCTGTAATTAAGCACAAACCCACTGGAGTGCTGCGTCTCTTCCGCATGCACCAATAGATTATGGCCCATATTCACTAAGCAGTGATGAAAGACACATTTTCATTATTGTGTGACACTAACCCTTGTATTGTGACCTGTATAAATACTGTATATCTTACTGTATCACTTTCTATTCTAACATACCTGAAGAACGCACCTGAGTGGTCCTGAAATCTTGCACATTTTTATTGATCACAAAACCCCTAATAATTGCACTCAAGATAGGTCACACTAGAAACACTGTAATAGCGTGGCCACCGTAAAGGCTTAAATAACCAAACCACCCAAATAGGGCCGACCTCTATTCGGTCACACAAGAGTACCAAAAATAATAAAGTTTTAATATTTTTTTGTATTATTTATTTTTTGTACTCTTGTGTGACCGAATAGCGGTCGGCCCTATTTGGAGGGTTTAGTTATTTAAGCCTTTACGGTGGCCACGCTATTATTTCTAGTGTGACCTATTTTGAGTGCAATTATTAGGGGGTTTGTGATCGCTTATGATCATTTGTATGTGTTTTTGCTACTATCCTCTCCACCTTGCACCAGATAGTGTTTTGTGTTGTTTATGGTGAGCTACGTGTTTTTGTGTTGGTTTTTTTGTGTTTGTGTTCTACATTTTATTGATATCAGTTAGCCATTAAAGGGATCACATCTACCATATTTTCGTTCTTTTTTTTTTTTTTGTAATTACAAAAGTCTTTTTTACTGTCTACTCCATGGGCCGACATGGTACCATCCTGTTTTTGCGTAAAAGCAAGATATAATTCTAGTCATTCTAGACTACTGCACAAACCAAGCTCCCAACGTAATTTACATGTTCTGCTTAACACTGTGTTCATGTTTTCATATTCTTACAGCGCCTCAAAACCCCTATATGTACTTTATAAAAAATATACAGTACACCAAGTATCACGCAGTATGTGGAACATTATGGGAGCTGTCTATATCTGTAATAACATTTGTGTGATAAATGTGTCAGTTTTCCCAGAGCTTACTTCCACCTGTAAAATTATGCTGATGAAGATGCTGATGATGATGACTTAGATTATACTTGTGTAGTTTTAATATACTGTATGTCTCAGTGTGCACGTGCAATGTGAATGTAGGGAAAGGTCAATGCAATAAAGAATAACAACACCCACTTGGGAAGAAATGACTTATAGAATCCCAGCTGTTAGCGTTTACTAGTTTACTTGTATGTTAACCCATCCGAGGGTGTTGTCAGATGACTGCCTTTGTAATAAGAGGGAGGAATGCCTACTTCAATGAATGGATGGCATATCAGTCTGGCTATTGGCACCCCAACCATTTCACCCCTTGGACCCTATGTTTCCACTTACCCTTCCTTATAGATTGTAAGCTCCTTGGGGCAGGACCTTCCTTACCCACTGTAACAATGTATGTTAATGTTCGATATTTTATTGTATTTCATCCCTCAACACTATTGTACTACGCTATGGAATATGTTGGCACGTTATAAATGATAATAATAATAATACTGTTGGATATCAGCCAAAGAGAACTTCAGATAGCAATGACTACAGTTAAAGGGGATTAAAGGGACAATCTGCAAGCGGAAGGTATGATTCAAAGGGCAAATTCTGCTTTACACTATTGAGACCTTCACTTTGTTGGGGAATCAGGTTTGGAGAAAACAGGAAGTTGAGCTTTTACCCGGTCTATACTTAGAACTATATCTCCAGTGGGTGGCAAGAGTAACAAACGTCAGGGATCCTACCACCCTATTAACTTGCACGGCATTTACAGACAGAAACTCAGTCTCACTAAACTCCATAAAGCCACTTGAAAACGAGAGGTAACTATCAATGTACCGTAAATTCCGGACTATAAGCCGCACCTGTATATAAGCCGCACCCATTGAATTTTACAATTTTTTTATTTTGACCATATATAAGCCGCACCTGAATATAAGCCGCACCTGAATATAAGCTGCACCTCACATTAACCCCCCTGCACCTCACATCAAGCCCCCAGCAACTCACATTAACCACCCCTGCACCACCCATCAACCCCCCCTGCACCACACATCAAGCCCCCAGCACCTAACATTAACCCCCCCTGCACCTCACATCAAGCCCCCAGCACCTCACATTAACCCCCCCTGCACCACACATCACCCCCCCTGCACCACACATCAAGCCCCCAGCACCTAACATTAACCCCCCTGCACCTCACATCAAGCCCCCAGCACCTCACATTAACCCCCCCTGCACCACACATCAACCCCCCTGCACCACACATCAAGCCCCCCAGCACCTCACATTAACCCCCATCACATCACATCAACCCCCCCTGCACCACACATCAACCCCCAGCACCAAACATTAACCCCCCAGCACCTCACATTACACAGTAAATACCTGCCGTCCAAGCAGGAGTGCACGCGCTCGCTCTAGCAAGCAGCAGGCAGGAAGTGCCTCAATTCTAGAGCGCACTGCTACTAGGGAGGGAGGGAGGGAGAAAGCGGGAAAAATTCACATATAAGCCGCACCTGAATATAAGCCACGGGGTTCAATGCGTGGGGAAAAAGTAGCGGCTTATAGACCGGAAATTACGGTATTACTTCCTGGTAAAATATTTTATAAATAAATAAATGTAGCGTAACTTTAGCTTCAGTTAAAGCAGCAATACGGGTTTCAATTATTATTATTACCATATTGAAGCAGGGGGTCTCCGGAGCTGAACTGTGTTACTTTCAACTCTGGGGACCCCCTGCTTCCGGAGATACTTACCTTTTATAGGGTGTGCAACTAAGAAGTCTGTTGTGCCCTCTTCCTCATTCCCAGTTACTTGCATTCAGACACTGAAATGGGAAAAAGCAATAGAAAAAAAACCCTATTTCAATATGTGACTGGGAATAATTACAGGTTTAGGTGTGACTTATTTCTCTCTGCGTTATTTCCCTCTCTTCTAAAAGCCTTATTTCATTATCTGACTGGGAGTATGTACTGTATGTGTGTGTGTATGTATGTCTTTAATTCTATAGCGCAATTAATGTTCATACAGTAGCACTTCACAGCAGTAATACACAAGACATAATCATCTACATAACAAATAATACAAATAACACATGATGGGAAGAAGCGTTTCAGACATAAACGTAACATTTAGGAAAAGGAGTCCCTGCCCCGAAGAGCTTACAATCTAATTGGTAAGTAGGAAGAACGTAGAGAGACAGTAGGAGGGCATTCTGGTAAGTGTGTCTGCAAGGGGCCAAGGTCGATGTAACACTGGGATTTACTGTAAATAACAGCATGGTATTGTTTATCAGCAAATAACATGTCGTTAATAAAACGCTAATAAGCTTTAGTATGGCCGTTAATTTTTTTATTATGTAGCACATGTTCTCACCCCTCTGGGAGATGTTGGCTCTGCGACTGCTCGGTGTAGTGCTGGTTACCTGTGTGGTACAGGAGAGATGAGTTTCCCGCGATGGTGTGGGGGTACAGGGCAGACTTTTAGGGATCCTTCTGGTTCTGTTCTTCTTGGTGTCAGTGCCTCCAGACATAGGGGGCTTCATCATGACTGAAGGGGGTCCCCCCTATGACAGTCCTTACTCTCATTTACCTCCCTCCATACAGACTGCAGCGGAGCCAGAAGCACAAATGAGGATGTTCTTTATTGCAGCAGCCACTGCTGGTATTATTGCAGCGTATGCTTCAATTGGATAGGGTGGATCCGTGGCTTCTGGATGGTATGGCCTGCGGGTAATGATGAGGCCTGGCTGGATTAGATTAGTGCCTCAGCACATGAGGGGCTGAGCACATGTCTCACTCCCAGCCGGGAGGAGACACTGCAAGGTCCTACCCCATGCAGGGGCAGGCTGGAACCAACTCCAAACACTAACTAACTCAAGGTCTCAACCCTTATGGGCTGAACTTAAAGCTATAATTTAGGCACTTCCTTCCACCAGCTCAAAGAGGGAGGGCCCAGTATCTGTACCACCCAGTATCTGTACCACCATTGGCTAGCACAGATCCCTGTGTCAACTCCACTCCTGTCACTCAGGAACTCAGCATGAGGAGGGTGAAAAACCCCATAGAATAGCCTGTCACTGTCTACATCTTATTAGAACTTACATGACAGGGGAAGAGAGCTAGCTGGGCCAGCCACCGCTATAATTATATCATTTGTTTTGTGAGTACACCATAAAGTTGAGAGCAAATAATATCTTGTTGCTGATTTAGGTCATGTAACATTATTTGCCCTGATTTTACGCAGTTTAGTGAGTATGGGCCAAAGTAAGATAAGTAAAATGGATTATAAAAAATAGTAAATAACCAGATAGCTGTGCAGCCATCCAATGAGGTCACCAGGGATCCATGTATCACAATGCAGACTGGCCTTCATTTAGCAGGAGATCGTTCCTAGGCATGTGACACTATTGCAGGAGTCTCACGCAGAGTTTTGACAGGGCTACTGTGATCGCTGTTGAGGTTATGTATAGTTGTATTTTAATGCAGGCCAAGCTGTGCATTTTGACTTTCTAATGAAAATAAATCATTTATGTGAGCCTATGTCACAATATAGTATGTTTTCTGTGTATCCAACCAATTTGTTTTTATTAACACCATTTACGGTGATTCAACTTGCCTGTATAAACAATTTTAACATAGTATTTATATAGCATTTGGTTTCCCAAGAGACAGCATTGTTCTAGAATGACTCCACTGTTTACTATTCACTTTTAATACGCTGCCCATAACCATATTTAACTCTGTGGCTATATTTTAATTATATTTATATCACGTATTTTGTATGTTTGCATGTAGTTTAAATTATACCTCACTTTAATTGTCAAAGAATGTTACACATCAAAGAGATGACAGAAGGAATAAAAGAATGATAAATAAAATATAATGCACTTTACAAATGGTAACACGCATTAGCAAGATATGTCCTTTCTTTCAAATAGGTCACACTGCACAAATCATTCCATGAACTTTCTTGAATACTTTCTCTCCCCTGACATATTTTCCTATTTACTTGTCACGTCAATTTTTTTTTAGTTGCTGCTAATCTAGACACAGAGATGACAGGCTATGTTTTGAACATTTCCAGAAATCATAGACAAACCATTCATACAAGTACAGAAATTCCCTTTGGTTGTAGGATGTGCGCATGAGTAAAGACAGTGTAGACGGAAAGAGATGTGGCTATGCGATTTGCCCCATTGACCTGGGAAGTGCCAGATTGGACTTGATGACCCATTGGTAATCGTATGTGACCTCAGGCAAGTCACTTTATGTCTCTGATCTGTTCTAAATCAGTCTGCTTTGGAAATATTGTGGTCTAGAAATATTTTTTTTTATGAATTTGCGAAATTATTCAATTCCTGATTATAAAAGAACAAAAAAAATCCCCTTTTGTTTTCACAAGATTTGAACAGGACTTTTGCAAGCAAAATCCTGCCTGTTATTTCTCACCCATTATAGAAGTACGGCATATTTCTTTCTGGATTCACTGTTATTATGGCATACAATTTATCACACGCTTTATCTAGCAAAAATCCGGATAATGAGCAAATTTGTGCAATTCTACTTATTGTGCTTTAGGTACTAGTATTTAGGTAAAAAAATGATTTTTGGCTTTGATGCATGTACTTTAAACAAATACACTGCCCTTTTTGTATTTGTATAAGAAAAAAAATGAAGTAATCTGCAATTTGATTAATAATAAGATATGGATATTGTGAATGGATTTGACCTTCACCTATTTTATCCAAGAAAGAGTTATTTTTTTTACTTCCGTGATGCTTTTTAGAATTTTTTAAATATAAATATTGCAGAAAAGGTGAAATAATCTAATGATTACATGGTTTTACCTAATTTTATGTTCTTTGCTGTATGTGTGAAACCCTCCACATGCATCTCTCCAGTGTAACTCAAAAATACATTACATTGTGCTCTCCAGTGGTGGGGGTGTACCATGGTGTGTATAATCATTGTTATTTTAAGATCAAGTGTGATTCATTCCATCAATCAAAGGTGTCTCTTGGGTCAACAGAAGCTGCATCTTATAAAAGGCCTTTGCTTTTATTCTGTATCTTTGGTGCAAATTATAAATCCATGGGGACTTTGGAAACAGTATATACCACTATAATTATTACATTTCTAAAATCATCTATTTTCCTTTTCTGCTGATTTTTTCAGAGATGATTCATCCATCACTTCCTACTCAAGATGTCTAGAACAAGTAATCCCTAAAAAAAGATTTTAAGAAAAGCACAGGAAATCAAAGCCCTCTTAAAATTCTTGACACTCTAGTTTTAGGTTGTCAATACACATTTCATTCATGCCATGCACAGCTAAACAATTACTTCCTTCCAGGAGAAAACAGCAAACCTAACAAATAATTTAAAAGCTTGGTACATCATAAAAAGGGAAACATAAAGATCTCTGTAGCACACAATAAAAGTCTTCATAAAAAATTCAAGTCAGTATAAATGTGTTTTTTTTAATCAAGTATCCGTAATTTCTAATTGCACGGCTGCAACTCATTAACTGCATCCACTTGCTGTAAAACTGACAATGACACACAGCCATTTATATAAGCATGTAGTATCAGGTTTGGTCATTCAAATTTCAATCTAATGGTTACCACTACTAGAGGGAACAAGCTCTCAAAAACTGCTCACCCAAAGTAACTGATTGCCATTTCCCTACCATTCCATAGCCCACAGAACATTCATAAAATACATAAACCTCCATGCTAACACCCCCTAAGATGTACATTCCCAAACCTTAATGGATCAAGGGGTGCGGCTGGACCATACTCCACACTGAGGCATACTCCACCACCACAATGAGCAGCCACTTTCGCGATTGGTGCTTGCCAGCTGCTTGTGTGTATGCGTGATAGGCAAGCGCTGACCGCACATACGCGATCAGCACCCACCAGCCGCTCGTACACATGCATGATCGGCTCTTGCCAGCCGGGCATGCACACAAGTGGCCGACAAGCGCCGATAGTGCCGGCGAGGCCAGCAGCCGCCAGAAAAAACTTGTCGTTTTTATTGAATTTTCTTGTGTGCAATAGCTGCAGTACAATGCAGGAACAATTCTGTAACAAACATTTTCAGTATAAGAAAAAAAAAAATGGGTGTATATAGCGCTAAAAAAATTTGTGCAGTGACAATAATATTATAATGTGATAGTGCACACAATAAAATATTAATATATAATAATAAACTTAGGCTGCCAGGTGATACCAACTCCAAGACAGGTTGGAAAAACAAGACAAATAATAAACAATACAGACCGGCGCCAATTAGTCCAAGGTGATACTAATGTCCAGCACTGAAAGACTCTTAGAATAGTAGATGGCTGCAGTAGTATCTTCACAGCTTGTCTTCAATGATTGGACTCCATATATATGTGCATGGAAGAAAAAACAGACAAAGAAAACATATCATAGTGCAGTATGCAAACAACCAACATGCAGGACAAACAGGACAAGACAAACACTACATAAAACAGGCAAGGCTGACTAATCCTACAATAAAGTATTTATTAACACAATTAAAATGATGAGGTAGCACACGTGGGATCCGGTGGGTAAAACCGGAATCCTACTTACAGGACTGCCACAGGACATAAGCAGGGGTGCAAGGATAGATGGTAACCGGCAGCAGCTCCGTTTATTTCAGTCTTTAGACCTCCAGGCATTTTCAGTATGTCATACATATCGCAGCTGTTAGACAGTCAGTGTCCAGAGTTTAACGAGGATTAACAGAAATAATACAAATAACAAATCATCAGGGGTAGGGGGAGGGTGGGAGGGAGGGGTGTGGAACGGTTGGAAGGCTACGGGACTGACCAGTGTTTTTGTTGTTGTCGCCACGTCTTCTCTGGGGTTTTGGGATACCATGTCTGTATAGCTATCTGTATAACGGCCTGGTTATATTAAGTACCATGTCTGTATAGCTATCTGTATAACGGCCTGGTTATATTAAGTATCGTTCTGTGTTATATATACTGCATCATAGGAGAACGCATTTTCTAGTTATCAAAGCAATATTGAGGTCTGTACCACCCCTGAGATGTCTGTCTGGGCCAGCCAAGGCGTCCAGACTTTTAGGAAATTTTCGCCAGTGTCATTAACCAAACTTGTTAATTTTTCCATCTGGCAGACGTACCAAATTCTGTTCCAAATCTTGGGAATTGAAGGAATTTCGTTTTGCTTCCATAATGCTGCGATCTCGCACCTCACAGCTGTTGCAAAATAAGCTTGAGATCTGTCTTTGTAATGCCCCTGTGTGCTCTACCTAATAGGAAGAGCCCTGGGTCGAATGGTATTTTGAGGCCCAATATCCTCTCCAGCCAAACTTTGATTGAATCCCATAGCGGTGCTATCCGAGGGAAAGACCACAGCATATGTAAGAGATCTGCGTTATCTCCACATTGCCGAGGGCACAATGGGGAGTAACCTTTAGTGAATTTTGACAGTTTGATTGGGGTCAGGTACCACCTCATCAGGACTTTATATGCATTCTCCTTTAATGTTGTACAAATCGAACTTTTGGCTGCAGCCGTTGCTATTTGGGACCAGGTTTTATCACCGAATGTCTCGCCAAGATCTGCTTCTCATTTTAACATATATCTTAATTTATGTGTGACCGTGGGGGTGGAACCGATTACTTCTCGGTACAACTGCGATATAAGTCCCTTAGTAGATGTCTCTCTAAGACAGAGCTTTTCGAATGTCGTCAATGGGGGGTGTGGGTTGTTTTCATTATAGAAGGCTCTGATCTGGAGGTATTTAAAAAATTCAGAGTGGGGGAGTTTTTTATCGGATTTAATTTGTTCAAATGTCATAATTTTGTCGTTATCCTCCAGATCGTTCAGTCGCGAGATGTTGCTATGTGTCCAATTTACAAAATGTGTACTTTCCATTCCTGGAGCAAAGTGCTGATTCCCCCACAGGGGTGTCATCAGCGTATTTTTGGTTGTGAGGCCGCATCTGAACTTGACTATGTCCCATATTGCTAGTGAATTGGTCATTGAGGAAAGCGGCTGATGTATAGCTTTTGATCTAGCTATTTTTGGAGTCCATATTAGTTGGCGTAGTTCCAATGGGGAACACACCGTGCTCTCTAATGCTACCCATCGTTTCAAATCAGGGTTTGTTTGCCATTGAGAGATTTGGCATAATTGGGCCGCTCTATAGTATGATACCAAGCAAGGTACTGCCAAGCCACCTTCCTCCGGTTGTTTCAATAATGTTTGTTTATTGATTCTCGCTTTTTTTCCCCCCCATATAAATTTGTATAAGGTGGCCTGTAGCTCGTTTATTTCTTTTGGATTGATGGGCACTGGTAGTGTTTGAAATAGATATAAAATGCGTGGGAGTAAGTTCATCTTTATGCTGTATATTTTGCCTATCCATGAAATATTGTATTTGGACCAGCGCCTTATATCTTCTCTCAGGGCCCTGATTAATTTGGGGTAGTTAGCTTTATAAATTTCTGTAAAGGTCCGAGTGATATAGACCCCGAGGTATTTGATTGCCTTGTTTTGCCACCTGAAATTGAAGTTAAGTGAGATAAGTTTTTCTTCCGTTTTTGGGATTGTGACATTCAAGGCCTCTGATTTCGTTTGGTTTATTTTGAACCCTGAGAGTTTATTGAATTTATCCAACAAGCTGAAAAGATTGGGAAGAGAGGTAAGGGGCCTGGACAATACCAGGAAAATATCGTCCACGTAGAGAGCTATCTTATGGGTCTGGGCCTCTATTTCAATTCCTGAGATGTCTGGGTTATCCAGAATTTGGGCTGCCAGTGGTTCCATACACATAGCGAAAAGTAGAGGTGAGAGGGGGCAACCCTGCCTTGTACCACTCTTCTTAAAGAGGTCTGAAGGGAAGCCTTGGTGGATGACTCTAGCTGATGGGCCTGCATAGAGCGCCATTACTGCTGTGATTAATTTGTTATCGAAACCAAATGCTCCAAGCGTCTCTCAAGTATGCCCAGTCGATCCTATCGAAGGCCTTTTCTGCATCTAGACTTAATACCATAACCTTAACTTTCTTGGAATTGGCTATCTCTAGCAGATCAATGATTCGTCGGACGTTATCAGCCGCTTGTCTATCTTTTACGAATCCGACTTGATCTGGGTGTATCAGTCTAGGTAGGATCTGACATAATCGGTTGGCAATTAATTTGGCATAGATTTTGATATCCGTGTTAATGAGTGAGATGGGCCTATAACTCTTACAGTCTAAAGGGTCTTTTCCTGGTTTGTAAATGATTGAAATTGACGCTTAGAGCATTTGCTCGGGGAAAGGAGTACCTCTTAATACTTCATTAAACATTTTGAGTAGGTAGGGCGCTAATAGTTCGTTAAATTTTTTGTAATATAAGCCAGAGAAACCGTCTGGTCCCGGGGCTTTTGAGGCTTTTAAGTTATCAATTACCTGGGAAACCTCTTCTAGAGTGAACTCTCTGCCCAAGCATTCTCTCTCCCCAGCCGTCAGCTTTGTCAGCTTAGAGCTTGCTAGAAAATTCTCACGAGCTCTGTCTGTATGGTGATTATGCGCAATTTTGTCTCCATTATACAAATTCTCGTAATATAGTTTAAATTCCTCTACTATGTTTTTAGGATTTCCGGAGACTTCGCCCGATTTCCTTCTGATCGCCTGTATGTTATAGTTAGGGGTTTTGTGTCGTAATTTGTTTGCGAGCATAGTATCTGGCTTGTTCGCTTTATCGAAAAATTTCCTCTTTGACCAATTCAGTGAAGTATCTGCTTGGGAAGTTAATACTAAATTCAGTTCGATTTTGACATCCTTGAGTTGTGAGAGGATGGTAGGGTCATTTGTTTGTTTATGGTTATCTGAGAGAGTTTTTAGTTTAGATTGTAGAGACCTGATCTTCGCCTCCCTCTCTCTTTTCCGCCGTGACGCTAAGCTAATGAGTATCCCTCGCAGTGTAGCCTTATGGGCCTCCCAAAGGGAAATATTGGATTCCACTGATCCGGTGTTTATCGTGAAAAATTGTTTTATTTCAGCAGCGATTTTTTGCGAGGTTGCAGGTATTTTCAGCAGGGATTCATTTAGCTTCCAATTTGCTCCAGGCCTGTCTAGTGTTAATTGTGTGCACCGTAGCTCTATGGGCGCATGATCTGACCATGAAATATCATGTATCCCAGTGTGGGAGATCTTTGGAACCAGTCTACTAGAGACAAAGAAGTAATCGATTCTGCTATACTGCACCGACACACTTTATTCGAGCAAATACCCAGTATGTACCTGGCAGATACCTGGAATGCGCCGCTCCTCACCTCTGACAAGCCCCGTTGCGTTTGCCTTCCCAGCCTGGGTTCATGCCTGGCTGACGGGCGGCTGATCTGTTAAATGATAATGATTAGGATTTAATAGGCTGCAATGCTTCGCGTGTCTACCAGATGGCATAAATTCATGAATTGTAATGCATTATATATATATATATATACTGTGCAGTTTTGCAGCCAGCGGGAATAAAATGCTTCAATCCCTGCTTGGAAAATACCTCAATGCACTCGGGCAGAAAACAGTCACAAACCTCAATACACCCGGGTATACCCGAATTCGTGGGACTAGCCGAGCTCGAATAAAGTGTGTCGCCAGTGTATGTGGAATTTGGGTGTGAATAGAAAGTATAGTCCCTGTCATGGGGATGCTGCTCTCTCCAAATGTCTAGAAGGTTGTTCTTTTTTAAGCCTAGCTGCAGGTCTTTTGGGGCAGCTTTGGGATGTTTTAGTGGTGGGCCTGATCTATCTAGTTTAGGGTTCAGTGTTGTGTTGAAGTCCCCTGTCACAATTATCGGGCCTTGGGCAATCTTGTGTATCTTGTTGAAGATTAATGTGAAGAACTTAGGGTCGTGGATGTTTGGAGCATATATTGATGCGAGTGTTAATGTTTGGCCATTTATTGAACCTGTTAAGATTAAGTATCTCCCTTCTCTGTCCTTAATTGTCTTCTCAACTTGGAAGGGACACTTGTTATGGAAAATAATCGCAACCCCTTGTTTCTTTTTGGGGGAGGATGATGTGTAGAATTGCCTGAAATGTTTGTCCAGGTATTTTGGTGACCTGGCTGTGCTAAAGTGCGTCTCTTGAGCCAGGATGATATCTGCTTGCCTCCTCTGGTAATCCGCAAAGGCTACTTTCCTTTTACCCGGGCTATTCAGTCCCTTTACATTATGGGAAAGAATGGTCAGTCCCATTGTAAAGCGTCTGGGTGGGCCTTCTTACATGTTGTGTGTAGAGTGTGTTGTATAAGGGTGTCTTTTACCTTTGCAGCATTTGTCTGTGCCCAGATGAGGTCCGTGGCGTGGCGTTCAATGTGGAGCTGGTCCCGTAGCAACCAGGAGGAGAGAGGGAGGAAAGAAACATACAACATAAACAACTTTGGAGATCTCCTCAAGGTCAGAGACCCTGATGGATCTCTTGCCTGTGGGAGAGCAGTGGGTTGAAACAAATCTTTAATCAGTGTATGGTTACCCGGAAGGATCTGGGTTTGCTCTATCCCAAGGACTTTGTGGTATGTCCTGTAACTAACCAGGACATACTGGGTTGGTCACATAGCGGAGGCCAGGGAAGGGGGGAGTCCATCCCCTTGACTCAATCAAATTCAAAACTGATTTAACCGATATAACTGTAACTGAAACTCAGTGGGTGGTGAAGGGGCATCACTTATCTGTTTCCTAATTATACTCTTAGTATTTAATTTTCTAAGTGAAACAAAAAATTCTTTGTTTGTTTTTTTTTGTTTGGTTTTTTTTTGCTCGTTCAATAAGCATATGTGACTGTGTTGGGTCTAAGGCAGCTCTAAGTTTGGTGGCTAACCCCTTTGTAGTTTCTAAACCTGTGTCATATCTCCGGGCGGTTAGGATGGCTGTGTATAATATACTCAGTAGGAGGGCTATGTGTAGAGATGGTTAAACCACCCACTTAACGGTTGTAACTCAAGGGACCGGCAACGTTCGGGTTATACCAATCAATCTCTGCTCCCCGAGCTACATATAGCAAGTGAACTGTTGTCAGGAGCGGTATCTAAGGTTGTGTGTACCAAGGCTTCCACCGTTTCATATATGTAAGATCTGGTGCAGCTTTATCCTGCCCTCCCCTCAGTGAGTGGCCGCTGGACCCCCTCCCTCTCTGCAAATCCTAACACATTCCCCCCGGGTAAAACATTTTCAGGTATTAGTGTGTTGTGTTGATATAGTCCCAAAGTCATTTCTGGATATTCGAACTGTAGGGAGATAGCAACATCATAGCTGGGGTCCAGGCCCCCTCCCTCCCCCCCCATAGTGGGTTGCTGTGCTCTGTCACGGCCCACTATGCGATACTCACACCCTCGCTCCCTCTGCCAGTTCGTGTGTATATCGCGTAATACTGTCGGACCGAGGAGCTGGGGGGGATCAACAACGGAAGGAGGGTGAAGGGAGGCCACCCGGTGTGTGTGGTATCCGCTCACGCCTCGGTATGATGTCAGGGGCTTCACAGGAAGGAAGGAGAAGGGGAAGCCGCTCCAAACCTCTCGGGGTCTTCTTGTTGTTGTATAATCCAAGATGGCTGCCTTTCCCGGGTAAAGATTTGAATCAGTCAACTTTATTAGTGTCTTTTGCGAGCAAACGGACAGTCCTGTGGATTGCCCTTTTAAGACTTAATTGCTTGCAGCTGGACATCAATTAAGGGCCTTTTCCCGCGATTTGCTTCTCTGACGTGTCACTTTGTTCCAGCCAGGCTCGGGGGAGGATGTCTCTGCTTCGATCAGGTCAGTTCTTTTACTTTGAAGGCCTAACTTTTGCAGGAAACGATCTTGGTCCTCCATCTTGCGCAGTGTGTGAGCAGCACCATTTTTAAGCACGAGGAGACCGAAGGGAAAAACCCAACGGTACTTTATGCCTTTATCTCTGAGTAATCTGGTGACCGGCGTGAGGTCTTTTCTTTTGAGCAAAGTAGTAGGTGACAGGTCCTGAAAAATCAGAAGTTTGACCGCCTCGAATTCTACGTTGCCTGCGGCTCTGGCAATTTGGCACACTGATTCTTTTATTTTAAAGTAGTGGAGCCGGACGATGATGTCTCTCGGGGGGTCATTTGGTTGGGGTTTAGACCTGAGAGCCCGATGACACCTATCAAGGTGTAGGTCTGCCTCTGACTTATCTGGGAAGAGGCTTGTCAGCCATCTTGTGATAAAGTCGTCAGGGTCTGTGTACTCCTCTGGGACTCCCCGCACCCTGATATTGTTCCGGCGATCCCTATTTTCCGTGTCCTCTTGCTTGCTAGCGAGATCATTAATTTGGGATTGCAGGTTAGCAGAGGTTCTCTCATTCTTGCGTACTGCTTTTATTGTGGAGTCCAAGCGTGTCTCCAACTCATCTGTTCTAGCCCCAATACTATTGATATCACGTTTTATATCTGACAGTTCTTTGTGCATATATGCTTTGAGTTCATTGCAGAACTCCCTCATCACTTTTCTGGTCATTGACTCAGTCGATTGGGTCTCCATTTGATTGGTCTGCTCCCGCTCTTCCTCCGATTCGGAGTCTGCATGCAGTGATGGGGTTCCCGTTCTGGTCGTCCGCGCTGAATCAGTTTACTGAAATAGGTTGTGAGTACGGCCGCTGCACGTCCCGCTTTTGATCTCGTTTGCATCCTGACCTTTTCCGCTCCCTGGGTGAATATTTGTCTTGTTTGAATTATCAGTTTTTTCAATACATAAATGCCTTAATAACGCCGAAGGGGAAGGAGCTCACACTCTAAGCAGTCATTCCCTTAGCCTTCGATGATGCGCCTACTTTTTTTTTTTTTTAAGTCAGAAACCGGGACATAGCCCAAAAAACTTGGACTGTCCCGGCTACACAGGAATGGCTGGTCACCCTACCCTTACTCCCTCTAGAGTGTAAGCTCTCAGGATCAGGGCCCTCATTACCTTCTGTATCTGTGCGCGTCACTCCTTACTTGTGTGTCACTCCGTTTATGTTATTGCTGTCACTCTGTAACCCCACTGTACCGCCCTGAGAAATATGTTGGGTCTTTGCCAATAACAGATAATAATACCGTAATAATAATATGGGTCAAGCTGGCCAACAGACTGGCAGGAGATCGTTCCTAGGCAGCATGTGGCACTATTGCACGAGTGTCATGCAGATTTCTGGCAGGGCTGCTGTGATCACTGTTGAGGTTGGTCATAGTTGTATTTTTTTTTTTTTTTTCTAACTTGTATTTTATTATACATAAATGCATGATATACATAAAAAACACATCAGGTGCACATATAGCATATAATATTCAATAACATAATCATAACAAGCTCACGTGGTTTTTCGAGCCCTACTTAACCTCGTGATTGTGAATCGTCATTTGTATTGTAGGGGACTGGGGTAAATGATAATTGTTATAAAAGGGGGGGGGGGGGAAAGGGAGGGGGGGAAGCAAAGGAGGGGACGGGGGGAAGGAGAGAGGGAGGGGGGATCCGAGGGTAAGGATACATTCGCCTCCAGGAAACACTGAGGCGGCGTGAAGGCTGTGTATCAGCTAACAAGGCCTTTGTGTAGTATAAATGATTGGGCATAAGGAGTGTGAGGCTCTCGGTGTGGGGTTGGTTTTCATGCCCCGAAGGAGAACGCATTTATTACTATTATAGCCAAATTGTGTTACGCTCTACTCTGAGGATGTCTGTTTGGGCAAGCCAAGGAGCCCAGACTTTTAGATAATTGTCGCCAGTGTCGTTAACTAAGCTTGTTAACTTTTCCATCTGGCAGATAAACCAAATACGATTCCGAATCTTTGGGATAATTGGGATATCGGGGCGTTTCCATAATGCTGCGATCTCGCACCGCGTAGCTAGAGCAAAATGTGCAATTAGTTTATTGTGTGATTTTGATAGGCCCTTTATGGGTCTGTTCATAAGAAACAGCCAAGGGTCTGGGGGAATAGTGAGATCAAATATTCTCTGGATCCAATTTCTGATCTTTTCCCATATCGGGGATATCAGCGGGCAAGACCACAGCATATGTAACAGGTCAGCTGTTCCTCCACATTGTTTAGGACACAGTGGGGAGGACCCTGGTATAAACTTAGATAGTTTGAGTGGGGTGAGGTACCATCTCATTAGAACTTTATATGCGTTCTCCTTCAGTGTGGTGCATATCGAACTTTTTGCGGCTCCCAGGAATATAGTATTCCACTCTTCGTCGTCTAGGGACTCCCCTAGGTCTCTCTCCCATTGGATACGGAATGATGGTGATTGTTGCTTTGAACTGCAGGCTCGATTACCTCTCCATATATCGTAGATATGAGTCCCTTAGTGTCGGTTTCTGCCCGACAAAGCTTTTCAAAATTCGTCAATGGGGGGTATGGGGCGAATTTATTATAGAATGATCTGAGCTGGAGGTATTTATGGAATTCAGCGTGGGGAATGTCTTTTTCTAGTCTGAGATGGTCAAAAGTTTAAATTTTTAGATCATAACCCTCCAGATCTTTGAGTCTAGCATAGCCTTTTTGTTTCCAAATTGAGTGATTATGACCAATAAGACCCGGTGCAAAGCTTGGATTGTTCCAAATGGGTGACATCAGAGAACTTGCTGAGGTGAGTGAGTTTTTAATCTTGAAGCTTCCCAAACAGATATGGAGTTAGTCATTGAGGTAAGCGGTAAAATAGTGTTTTTCCTTGATGTTTTAGGTAGCCAAATCAAATTGTTAAGCTCTAAAGTGGAGCAAACCGCATGTTCAAGCTCTACCCATCTTTTTAGTTTGGGGTCGGAATGCCATTGTATGACCTGGCTTAATTGAGCCGCTTTAAAATATGACAATAGGCAGGGTACCGCTAGGCCACCAGCTAAGGTAGGTCTCTTCATAGTTAATTTATTTACTCTCGGTTTTTTACCTCCCCAGATAAAATTAGATATTCCAGACTGAAGTGAGAGTATGTCCTTCAGTTTGAGTGGCACAGGTAATGTCTGGAAGAGGTATAGGATACGGGGAAGTAGATTAATCTTAACGCTGTGAATCCTTCCAATCCAAGAAATCTTCTAGGAAGACCATCTGATTAGGTCTTGTTTTAGAGTCCAAATCAGTTTGGGATAATTTTCTTTATAGATGCTTTTTGCATCTTTGGCGATATGGATCCCCAAATATTTTATTGAGTTCTTTTGCCAGTTAAAATTGAAATTTAGTTTCAGTAATTTCTCCGTATGTCTAGGGAGGTTGATATTCAGAGCTTCAGATTTGGATTGGTTAATCTTGAAACCTGAGACCTTGGAGAATTTATCTAGTAGGTCAAACAAGTTAGGTAATGAAGTAAGGGGTTTGGAGATGATTAATAGGATATCATCAGCGTACAGGGCCGCTTTATGTGATTAGAAGTAAACGTTTAACCCTGAGATATCCGGACTATCTCGGATTCGCGCCGCAAGGGGTTCAATACATAGGGCAAACAGGAGGGGAGATAAAGGGCATCCCTGTCTTGTGCCACTCTGGATTTGAAATGGGACCGAGGGGAAGCCCTGATGTATGACCCTGGTGGTTGGGCCTGAGTATAGCGACATATTCGCTCTACTCACCCGATTTCTGAAGCCAAATGCCGCGAGCGTCTCTTTTAAGTATGGCCAGTCTATCTGATCAAAAGCTTTTTCTGCATCCAGACTTAATAGCATGCTTTGTGTGTTATTTTTGTTAGCCAATTCCAACAGATCAATAAATCGTCGGGTGTTATCCGCTGCCTGCCTCCCCATAACAAAACCGACTTGATCTGGGTGTATTAGTCTGGGTAGGATCAGACTTAATCTATTGGCCAATAATTTTGCATATATTTTGATATCAGTATTAATTAGAGATATTGGCCTATAGCTTTTACAGTTTAGCAGATCTTTGCCAGGTTTATGTATAAGTGATATAGACGCTCGTAGCATGTCCTCAGGAATAGGGGCTCCTGCTAAGATAGCATTAAACATTTGGAGCAGCCTCGGGGCAAGTGACTCAGAAAATTTCTTATAGTAAAGCCCGAAAAGCCATCAGGGCTTGGAGCCTTTGATGGCTTAAGCTCCTTGATATATTAATAATCAATTACCGCTAACTGTGCTCCCCCTTCTTCTTTCTGCATCACATTGTCAATAAGGATCCTGGATTGATCCTGCTGGGGTTCTGAGTCACAGGAGGACAACTTGAGAAACATTCATTACAGGCTGTATTATATTTTATACATTTTTACAATATATACACCTTATTGAGATAGCGCCCGGATATCTGTCCTAGCCATTAAGCTCCTTGATGGCTTGCTACACTTCTTCCAATGTGAAGTCAGCGCCCATAACTTCTCTGTCTAGCTCTGTCAATCTCTCTAGTTTTGAGCTGACTAAGAAATCTCTCAGTGCTCTGCTCGTGTTGTTATTATGTGCCACTTTCTTTCCATCGTAAAGGGAACCATAGAATGAACCGAATTCTTCTACTATTTTTTTAGGGTTGGCCGTGAGTGTACCCAATTTTAAGCGTATAGCTTGGATATTAAACTTAGATTGCCTATCCTTTAATGCTCGAGACAGCATCGTATCCGGCCTGTTTGCTTTTTCGTAAAACTTCCTCTTTGACCAACATAAAGAATTATCTGCCCGGGAAGGCAATAACATATTTAATTCAATTTTTGTGTCCTTTAGTTCCTGTGTCATGATCGGGTCCGGGTTGTTTTTGTGATTTGATAACAGGGAATGTAATTTGGATTGGAGCGTCTGAATTTTGGAGTCTCTTATTCTTTTTCTCCTGGCCGTAGTGGTGATTAGTATGCCCCTTAAAGTTGCTTTGTGAGCTTCCCATAATACTGTATGGGACTCCACAGAGCCTGTGTTTATCTAAAAAAATTGAGCTATTTCTTGACCAATTGTATTGCATATTTCGGGTATTTTGAGGATAGATTCGTTAAGTTTCAAGTTTGCGCCTGATCGATTGGTCTGAATATTATTGCACCTAAGCTCTATTGGTGCATGGTCAGACCATGAAATATCATGGATCTTTGTATGAGTGACCTTAGGAACCAAGTGGCACGAAACAAAGAGATAATCGATTCTGCTACATGATGTGTGTAGGTGGGAGTAGAAAGTATAGTCTCTAGATGTAGGGTGGAGTTCCCTCCAGATATCAACTAGTTGATTGCCTTTCAAGGCACTGCGTAGGGCGTCCTGTGCTTTTTTATTATCCGAGTCACCCCCCCCTGATCTGTCTAGGGCAGACTGCAACGTAATATTGAAATCTCCAGCTATTATGATATAACCTTTAGCTACTGAGTGTAGCAAGTGGGAAAATCTGTCAAAGAAAGATGCCTCTTGAACACAGGGTGCATATACAGAGGCTAATGTGATGGGCTGCTCATGGATTGTTCCGGTTATGATGATGAAGCGACCTTCCGCGTCCCTTTTGATTGTCTGGGCCACAAAAGGGATGGTATTATGAAATAAAATGGCTACTCCTCTCTTTTTGGCTGATGCAGAGGCCGTGTAGAATTGGGAAAAACCCTTGTCTAGAAACCTAGGGGAGTTATTCTTACTGACGTGTGTCTCCTGCAAGAGCAACACCTCCGCCTTTTTTCTCCTGTAATCCGTGAAAGCAAGCTTTCTTTTGATCAGGCTATAAAAGCCCTTCACGTTATGTGAGATTAATGTTAACGCCATATCTTATGGTACAGGAGATGATGTGTGGGGTGATCTGTATACTTACACTTGGTGCTATTCTTGTGGTTTCTTTCGAATATGTCCATACCTGTCACGCCACCACGATGAACCCACCGGAGACCATGCATCCTGGGGAGGGGGAGGTGAGGGAGAAGGCGCGGGTAGGTAGACAATACAAGGGAAATAACGAGAGGATTAGAACGAGGATAGGATAAAACGAAAAAAGGTGAGAAGAAAAAATAAATAAATAACAAGGGAGGAACAAAATGCAAAAGCACATCTCGGGGGCCCCCGAGAGTAGCTCCTGCGCCCAGAGGGTGGGTCGTCTGGCTCCACCATAAGGATGGGCCAATCTCCAAACATGGAGGTCGACCACCCTGGGTCTTGAAAACGGGCCCTTAAATCTGGGGACCGAAAGGGGGGCCACATGTGCGAAGGAGAGTAGCTCACCGGCACCATTCAATATGATGTAAAACTTTGTAACTGTGACTAAACATATGTCAATGACATTAATATAATAATATTTAATTGTGTAAACCGGTAAAACCCAAAACATATATCAAAACATATATCAAAACATATCATATGTCCCTGATATCTCCTGTCTTGCCCTCCCTTATTCCAAGATGATCCTTCCATTAAGGGGATATAGCAAGATGTTACTATTGGATATGCTGGATATATTGCACGTTCAGCTTATATGTTTAATTTATCCTGCAATCCTAACTAAATTACCTACACTAATCGACATGTAACTAATATATAACTTATAACTAATATAACCAACGAAACCTGTGTATATCCACATAGCATTTGTATATTATGGGTCATATAAAATCCATATAACTGATATATGTATCCTAATTATATGTAATGCTCTTATCAGAATTCATATATCTTATATCTTATATCTTGTATATACATATTCGTTGACTAAGATAAGTATCACCTATAGCATACCTACAACAAACCTAATATCTACAACGTTTATAACTTATAACCAACTTCTATCTGCCTAACAGACTTATTTGTCCATCTCGACATCCTTATAAGCTGTCTTTAATATATTACCCTATCTATGGTAGAATAAGTCACTATATGTCACTATATAGTCCATAATCTTATATATGAAATCATAGTAATTTATGCAATAATATACATACTAATATACTTACTGGTATAATACATAATATCTTACTATATATTTGTGAAAGCGTCATATGTTTCTATGTCTGTATGTGTCTCCCTGTGTCCCTCCCTGTGTCCCTAGCGGCAATCCCATTGGACCTTGGGCCAGGCCAATGAGATTGCTCCCTTGGCCCGCCCGCCCCCGCACACCTCTCATTGGCCTGAGGCGGAGTGACGGGCCAACACACACACACACACACACACACACCACCCTCCCCACCCCCCTCCCCCACGCTCACTTTGCGGCTCTCCCCTCACATAAGCCGCTCCCCCAGCTGAACATCCCCGAGAGCACTCCCCACGGCTCTCACCACCCATAGGCCACTCCCTCACCCGGCGCTCTCCCTCACCCCCCACCCGCTCACCCCCCCTGCTCTCCCCCTGCTCTCCCCCTGCTCTCCCCCCCCACCCGCTCACCCCCCTGCTCTCCCCCCGCTCTCCCCCCCCGCTCACCCCCCTCTCCCACCCGTTTCCCCCCCGATCACCCCCCCCCCGCTCACCCCCCGCCCCGCTTATCCCCCCCACACACACAGAGCACGCTCTCTGCGGCTCTCCCCTCACACAGGCCGCTCCCCGTCCCAGAGGCCGCTCCTCCGGCTATCTCCGCCTCTCCTCCGGCTGTCTCCACCTCTCCCCGCGAGAGGCACAGCACCTCCTCACTGGAGCATCTCAGCCTCTCCGCAGAGGAGCCCGAGGTGGAAGAGGGCAGTGGCCGGTACCCATAGGAACAAGAGCGCGGCCGTGTGCAAGGTGAGTAAACGCAGGGGGAATGGGTTATTAAACGTGTCCAAGACTCCCCCTGCCCTTTGCCCCCTCCCTGCCCCCCCTGCCCTCCCTGTCCCTCCATGCCCCCCTGCCCACCTGCCCCTTGCCCCCTGCCCTTTGCCCCCTGCCCTCCCTCCCCCTGCCCTTTGCTCCCTGCCCTTTGCCCCTGCCCTCCCCTGCCCTTTGCCACCTGCCCTTTGCCCACTGCCCTTTGCCCCCTGCCCTCCCCTGGCCTTTGCCCCCTGCCCTCCCTCCCCCTGGCCTTTGCTCCCTGCCCTCCCTCCCCCTGGCCTTTGCCCCCTGCCCCTCCTCCCCCTGCCCCCCCAGCCCCTTGCCCCCTGCCCTTTGCCCCCTGCCCTTTGCCCCCTACCCTGCCTCCCCCTGCCCTTTGCCCCCTGCCCTCCCTCCACCTGCCCTTTGCCCCCTGCCATCCCTCCCCCTGCCCTTTGCCCCCTGCCCTCCATCCCCCTGCCCTTTGCCCCCTGCCCTCCCTCCCCCTGCCCTTTGCCCCCAGCTCTTTGCCCCCTGCCCTCCCTCCCCCTGCCCTTTGCCCCCTGCCCTCCCTCCCCCTACCCTTTGCCCCCTGCCCTCCCTCCCCCTGCCCTTTGTCCCCTGCCACCCTCCACCTGCCCCCCCAGCCCTTTTCCCCCTGCCCTCCCTCCCCCTGCCCTTTGCCCCCTGCCCTTTGCCCCCTACCCTGCCTCCCCCTGCCCTTTGCCCCCTGCCCTCCCTCCACCTGCCCTTTGCCCCCTGCCCTCCCTCCCCCTGCCCTCCCTCCCCCTGCCCATTGCACCCTGCCCTCCCTCCCCCTGCCCTTTGCCCCCTGCCCTCCCTCCACCTGCCCTTTGCCCCCTGCCCTTTGCCCCCTGCCCTCCCTCCCCCTGCCCATTGCAACCTGCCCTTTGCCCCCTGCCCTCCATCCCCCTGCCCTTTGCCCCCTGCCCTCCCTCCCCCTGCCATTTGCCCCCTGCCCTTTGCCCCCTGCCCTCCCTCCCCCTGCCCTTTTTCCCCTGCCACCCTCCACCTGCCCCCCCAGCCCTTTGCCCCCTGCCCCCCTAGCCCTTTGCCCCCTGCCCTCCCTGCCTTTTGCCCTGCCCCTCCACTCCCTGACCTTTGCCCCTTCCTGCCCTTTGCCCCACCTCTCCCTCCCCTCCCTGCCCCTCCCTGCCCCTCCCTGCCCCTCCCTGCCCAACCCGCCCTCCCTGCAACCCCACCCTGCCCCCACCCCCCCTGCCCCTCCCTGCCCTTTGCACCCCCCCGCCCCTCCCTGCCCTTTGACCCTTCCGCCCCTCCCTGCCCTTTGCCCCCCCCCGCCCCTCCCTGCCCTTTGCCCCCCCGCCCATCCCTGCCCTTTGCCCTCCCGCCCATCCCTGCCCTTTGCCCCCCTGCCCTTTGTCCTCCCCACCCTGCTACGCCCCTTGGCCCCCCCCGCCCTTCGACGCCCCTCCCCCCCCGCCCTTCCACTCCATGCCCCCTGCCCTTCCACGCCCGGGCAATGCCGGGTATATCAGCTAGTATATATATATTGATGTACATAAAATTAATATGGGGTGACATGTTTAGAGTGCTTTAGTGACTTGGGATTATTTAATAATGGGGATGTCTTTTTTATTGGGCTGAGAGGGAGAATATGGGGAAATATAAGGGCCTATGCTATAGTGTTAACAGTGGAGGGTCTTGAGTAGTTGGAAGAAAAGATGTTGCTGTCCCATCTCTCCTCCAACTCTGTTCCATCCTGGCAGAGCTGAGACGTCTGTCCTCTTTGTTGAGGACCGGCTATTCTGACGTCACATGAGGGCGTCCGAGATCTGTCGATGACAGGGTGCCTAGCGATGACGTCTCAAGTGCGCGAAAGCCATTATGCTTCCCGCTCGAGACCGGTGAGGACCTCTGCAAGATGGCTGCCGCTCCGAAGTCGAGTGTAGGTCTGCTCCGTCCAAAAGCCCCCTCTTAGACCTCTCAGCCATCCGATGCTCCTCAGGTTAGTCTGTGCGTGCTTCAGGAGACTCCGAAACCTTCATTGGGTATAGTTTTTCAGGTTGAAGTCAGTGTTAGATGGAGGATCTTGTGGGATTTTGGGTTTTAGGTTTTATTGGGATTTGATGTTGCAGGGACTACACCGTCTTTTGGTTTGGTGTGAGTGCGAGCAGATCCTGCTTGGTTCCAGACGGGCGTGGTGGTCGCCGAGCTCCCTGTGGATGGGCGAGGGGGGCATTGGTAAGAACTTGTAATACCCAGCCCAGTTAGGAATCCCTCTCTGTCCTCGATCCTTCTTAGGGTATGTGCAACGCCATTTTTAATGGACATGAGGGCGCATGGGAACAACCACCTATATTTGATGTTGCTCTCCCGCATTGCTTTTGTTATAGGGGCGAATGCCTTACGTTTGGCTAGGGTGGCAGGGGCTAAGTCCTGATATATTTGAAGTTTGACTCCTTCAAATTCTAGGGAGCTGTCTTCCCTGGCAAGTCTGCAGACCGCTTCTTATGTACGAAAGTGGTGGAAGCGGGCCACTATGTCTCTGGGGGGGTCCCCCTTTTGGGGTTTGCTGCGGAGAGCTCTATGACACCGGTCCAGCCGAATTTCGGACTCCGGTTTGTCCGGGAAGATATACTCCAGCCAGCTGTTAGTGAAGTCCTCCGGGTCCATGATAGTTTCAGGCACCCCCCTCAGCCTTATGTTACAGTGCCTGTCACGGTTTTTGGCGTCTTCCACCTTGTCCTCCAGCAGTCTGATTTTATCCTGCATCGTGGAGATTTGTTCAGTGTTCTGCGTGACTGCTGTGGCTGTATCATCTGCTTGCTTCTCCAGTGAATCTGTTCTTTCTCCCAGCGCATCTACCTCCTTCTTTAAAGCCCACAGTTCGGTTTTAAAGAATTTCTGCATCTGGGCACAGAATTCTTTTAAGTCCTTACAACGGACCATTTCCTCATCTCGATTGTCTTCAAGGGAGGGATCGCTGTCGGGGTCCATATTGGCTGACTGCGCGGGAAGCTCCGGTTTCTCCGGTGGGGTTACCCCCTTTCTTTTGAAATATGTGGATACTGGCTGGCTTTTCGCCCGTGTAGCTTTGCCTGCCGCCATCCTCGAGGTTTATGTCACTGACAGTATGTTTATAGTCGTATCTCAATTGGTTTTTATTGCTTTATTAAGTGTTAAAGGTGCCGATGGGAGCGGAGCTCAGTAGTCAGGGCTCCTATCTCCTCACCATCGCGCATGCGCCTCCCTCTCCCCTTTCGTCATAGTTGTATTTTAATGCAGGCCAAGCTGTGCATTTTCACTTTAGAATGAAAAGATATAATTTATGTGAGCCGATGTCACAATATAGTATAATTTCTGTGCATCCAGAATCTCTGTTGAATGGGGCCCAAGATTTTTTGTTGAAAGTTAGAAATGAAGAGTCTCCCACATATAGCACTACCCTATTTGTGCTCAGTTATTAAAAAACAAAAGTTAAAAAAAAAAACATAATATAACAGATTTATGGAAATTATAATCTGATATAGAATTCAGAAGATTTGAGTGTTTACATATAAAGACAACCTACATTGGAGAATCCCAGGCCCATATTTGTGAATTCATGATAAACAATATGTGATCTTTAAAATCGAACCACTAAGTAGATGAATTGAGGGTGGCAGAGAACAAACAGTTATGTTTCTACTTATTGTACTCTTCCCCAGAAGAAGGGGGAAGTGATGGGGCTTCATGTTATGTTCTGTATACTGTATGTGAAGTCAATTGTAGTCCATTTTCAGAGAAGTCAGGGTTTCTAAGGAACTAGCTCAACTGAACATAATGAAGGATAAAAATTAAACTGGCAACACTGCTGATTTCTTCCCCAACGCTCCATACATGTTGTCTCATGGAACTAGAGAAGGGTCCAAATTCACAAGGATGAAAGAAAGATGTTGGCTAGAGGTGTTCTATTGACCCTGTATTTTGGTTTTGCCTTTAAAAACGATTTGGGTTTTGGTTTGGATTTCAGCAGAATATATTAATTCGATAATTTTTATATTAAGTGTAGCCTAGTGCCCCTGGCTATGTGTTTCCCGGCCCTGGCATGTAAGTCCTGGTAAGTGCTGACAGTGTCAGGGTTAAATCTCTTCACATGGCCTGGATGTGAGTCCGTTGGCACACTAGCTATATTGTTGTCTTAGCCAGGTGCAGGCTGGATGGCAGTTGGGAGCATCATGCCTGGGGGGGGGGGTGGAGTGTTAAGGGGTCACACATGGTATGGTGTGACACCGGGACCTCCTCTAACACCTGCCCAGTTTGGGGCAGGGTCGCTAACCCCTCCCCAGGTATATAAGAGGCTCCTAAACCAAATTTAGAGGAGACGATTCCAGGATGTAGCCTGCTCCCCAGTGAGTGAGGCAGTTTCTGACTTACCCCATTAGGGGTAAGGGGGTGGTGACTAGCCTCAAGGGCCTCAAGCCCTTGGTGGCCTAGTCAGGGAATGATGCAAGATGCGAGGTAAGATATTATATGATGTCGGTGTAAGAAGTACCTCTCTTGCAAGAGATGAAATTGGGTCCTGGCCGGCCAAATAAAAGGTGAACGGTTCCACGTCTGTGTCCATTACTGGAAAAGGGGTTTCCTGCAGGGGATATTATCTGCCTCCGGCAGCTACCCTACAGGATGGAGGCGCTGCACCAAAAAAGTACCAATTATTTACCATTGCTATTCCCCCTACCACCGCTGAGACTCCATAGGAGATAGGAGATACCAGCACCCCATAACAGGGCATGTATCTCAAGAAGCAGGAGGTCCTCGGAACTGAAATCAACGCGGTTCTCCTCCGGAGACCCCTGCTCATCTACTCTAGTATTAACATTTATATTAAAAACTTTTGATCGCTTGAAAGATATGCGCAGGGAGAGGCGGCGCTCTCTGTGCAGCTCTCTCTGCCGTCCAAAACAAATTGCCTGGTGAGGGCTTTTGAGAGAGGTGATCATCACGTCACAGGTTACTTGCCCGTTTTGGGAATTTGGCTATCACAGGTATTCGAGGCTGCATACCGTGATAGCAACGCTCAAAAAACAGGCGGCGAAAACGGGCCGGGGATTTTTTTTTACAAAGGCTTATAGAATTTACCCCTATTTGTCACACGTAACCTAAACCATTAATCTTTGTTTTCCGTCTCAACCTGTTACAGATCTTTGCGTCATCTGCAAAAAGGCATACTTTCCATCTGGGCCATTTGTAACGTCCCGAATAAGGATATTTAAGAGCACCAGCCACAGTACAGATCCTTTAGTTTCCCACTGGTCACCATCCCATTTCTCTTCATTTACCACAATTCTGTCACTTATCCTTCAACCAATGTCTTATCCATTCAACCAGCGTAGAATCCAATCCCTAGGATTGCAACTTGTTTATTAGTCTTCTATGTGGGACACTGTCAAAGGCCTTACTAAATTATTATTATTGTTTTATATAGCTCTGACAGTGTATGCAGTGATGTACTGTACATAGCATTTTGCAGACACAATGAGTCCCTGCCCAGTAGAGCTTACAAAATATAATTTTGGTGCTTGAGGCACAGGGAGACTTGTCTAAGATCACAAAGAGCTGACATCAGGCTCCCCTGCTTCAAAGTCTGTGCCATTGTTTTCAGTCAGTAACTTAATTCAGGGGTGCTCATCTACAGTCCCCAAGCCCTCCCTCCCCCCACAACCGGTCAGGTAGTTGGGATATACCAGCTCCAGCACATGTGGTTCAATCAGATGCTCAGTCGAAGTATATGTATATATACACATGCATACACACACAAACAAGTTAAATATATCATTTATAATATAATGTATAGTTCATAATATTTAAATCTAGCAATATATATATATATATATATATATATATATATATATATATAAAGAGAAGAGAAAAGTGCCCGATCCTAGTGTTATATCCGGGTATAAAGGTTTAATATTGTGGGCTTTAACAAAACCTCACAATATAGCCATGAAATAAAAGCGTGGTATGAGTGAACTCATGCGCCAACGTGAATCTCCAAACCGCCGTTCTGCTAGCTCCGTCGTGGGATACTTTCCTTTGGAACTCTGCTGCTGGTGTCGCCGTCTGTATGGTCCTCCAGCAACCTGAACGTGCAGTAAAATGTTCCTAGTTTTTAGGTTCCCAATCCACAATGACAAATCACAGCAGCCTAGTTCTCCGGCGTCAGGATTGGCACTCGCTCAGCCACGGTAGCCTACTCTCACCAAGTGACCCTACGCATTTCTTCCGTGAATGCGGATATCATCAGGGGATGCATCCCCTCTTCCTCCTGCCCTTTGGCTAGCCTACTAGCCTAGTCATTTCCCCAACTCTTTCCCCGTCCGTCACTGCCACCAAATGACGACGCTCTGGGAAGCGGGCGCTCTTAAGAAGTAAAATACCAAAAAAAATGACATGGTCAGAACAGGTCAAGTCATGGCTCAGATTGTTGACCCCCCCTGAACTCTCCAAAATCCAGGTGGAGCAAATGATGTCACCCAGAATAACGAAAGAAAAACACAATAGTGCAAAAACATATGATACAGGTGGTTATCTATGAGGAAATCTTAACTCATATGAATTTCCTACTCACAATGTTCTATTCAAAATAGCGCATTCCCAAACTGGGGCTAGTGTTCTGTCTTTTTTGAGAGAAGTGGTTCCGTGTGAGGATTGCAATTTAGTACATTCTTGAAATGCATATAGAATATAAAAAGAGCATTAGTACCCCCTTGCAGTCGCACTGTGGTCCTGCCGCCTTTACCACGATAGACACCTGCACTCTCTCTGGTGTCTCACGTCTCACTGGCATCTCGCGTCCCACGTCTCGCATCACTTCCGGTAACTCCCTGGCGAGGTATGGTGCGTGTTCAGCTCTTGGAATCTCGCTCAATGCGTTTCAGTGGTCCTCAGCTTCGTCAGGATTCAATACCTCCCTCCACATTCATTATTACTAATTAATTAATAGGTAAACTTTCCCATCTCTCATGGTGGCAACTTAAGTCTGTGAGCCCGGCATTCATTCTGTTGAAAGTTATTGGAAACACTTCTGCAAGTGTTTCTATTATTCGTGTGTAGATCATTCTCCTGTCAAACACATCTTATATATTTCAATGATTGGGATTCAGCATAGAACAGTAGATGTGGCTATCCAGATTTTATTAAAACCTCTGAAACTGTTTCACATAAGTCTTGTAAACATTCTGACAAGCCCGGGATCATGTTCCCTTGTAGTCAAATGGATAATAAACAGGTTGAAGGACAGACGACAGTGTTGAAGTAAATGGAATTTCGAAAGATCCTAAGGCCGGTTCTATACTGCGTGTGCACGCTACGCCGTGCGCGCGCCGCAGTTTTAGTTGGCTGAAATTAGTCAGCCATTCTATAATGGCGCCGCGCGCGCGCATGGCAGGGAGTGTGGAACCGGCCGACAGGGGGGAAGATGGAGAAAATAAAGAATTTGCGCCGCTACCGCTGCTGAAATGTATGTATATGTGTGTGTGTATGTGTGTATATGTGTGTATGTATGTACAATGTTAATTAAAAAATTATTAAAGTATTTATTTATTTAAATATGTATTTAAACACACACACATACATACACACACACACATATACATACACACACATAAAGTACCTCACTCGCGCACAGTATACACACAAAAAGTGTGCGGCACATGCACGCGCTGTTGCACAGGCACGCGCATGTGCACGGCCGCACATAGTATATAACGAGCCTAAGATGGCGGGAGCACTTTCATTTTGTTTAAATGGTGGCTGTAGTCGGTGCTCGAGCAGGGTAGAGGGAATCTCTGCAGAAAATGCCCTATAAACTTAATTGAAAACCAGGGTTGAGGCACTCAAAAAATGATATTAATAGTCAGAAAGACATTTTAAAATCCATTTAATACTGTAGACATAATGCACCTGTGCTTTATGTCTACAGTATTAAACGGACAGTCAAATATCTTTCTGACTATTTATATCATTTTTTGAATGCCGCATGACCCTGGTTTTCATTGAAGTTTACAGAATTCACACCCAAAGGAGGTAGCATACAGTAATTAGTTAAGTGCCAAAGGATTGTACAAGAACCCATCCTCCTCAATACTTTTATTGGTGGCATTGTAGACGGTAGAGGGAGAAATGGCCTTTTTCATGTGACTACAAATATGGTAGAAATAGTAGGGGAACCCTTGCTGCAGCCTCTTGCGGTGAAAAAATGATATGAACGGTGCTTGGGTGTAAACTGTAGAATATGAAGGAGAGAAGGAACCCAATATAGCACTCAGGTTCACACTCTGGTGGTGAGTGAATGATTTAAAAACATAATCTTTATTAAACAATCAATTATAAAATATTGGTCGAGCGACGTACTAAGGGTGGGTTGATCCTAAATAAAGAACACCATTTGGGTCTGGATCAAAAATAATTAGTGTGTGCCAGATGAATTTAATAAATCACTGGTACTGAGTTCGCACAGTATTCCTGATGCGGACCTGTGTGGTAGGTGATTATTCCAGGTGTGTCCGGGTAAGTACTGAGATTGCAGGTCACAGAGATATAATGTATAAGGTACTTAATGGTAAGCGTGACCTAACTGATAGACATAAAAAACAAATACACTATGTATATCAGTGGTAGTATAGTGCAATCAGCTAAGCTCCTCAATGGAGAAGTGTGTGTGCCCCTATCAGTGTCAGAATGACCTAAGGTTAACCCTCTGCGTGCTATAATTAAGGGGTGTGTGGACCTATATATACCAGCATGGTAGGAGTCAGAGGTAAGTATCCTGACTAAGGTCCTAAGGGTCAGTATCCCAATCTGGGAGATGCTGATGGTGGGGGGCAAGCTGTTGACTCACACTAAACAGAGTGATTTAAATGAAGCTGAAGGAACCTCACGGATGGTATGCAGCACCCCAACACTGCAGGGCAGCTGCAGTATGCTGAAGGTACGTTCCCTCAGTACTGTGATGCCGGAACACTATCCCTATAAACACCTATCAATTGATACTAACTACTCGCCTTGAAAAAGCCCTTCGCGAAACGCGCGTGTCGGCACTCAGTATACACGTGCACGCGCAGATCAGGACTGCCTCCTCATGATTCTCAGAGACCGCGAGTCAATGCGGTAGTCTGCGAGTGCGTTTTTATACAGGACAAAAGTGCCCCGACGGTCACTCTTAGCCTCCTGAAGGTGTTTATAGGGATAGTGTTCCGGCATGCCCCCCACCATCAGCGTCTCCCAGATTGGGATACTGACCCTTAGGACCTTAGTCAGGATACTTACCTCTGACTCCTACCATGCTGGTATATATAGGTCCACACACCCCTTAATTATAGCACGCAGAGGGTTAACCTTAGGTCATTCTGACACTGATAGGGGCACACACACTTCTCCATTGAGGAGCTTAGCTGATTGCACTATACTACCACTGATATACATAGTGTATTTGTTTTTTATGTCTATCAGTTAGGTCACGCTTACCATTAAGTACCTTATACATTATATCTCTGTGACCTGCAATCTCAGTACTTACCCGGACACACCTGGAATAATCACCTACCACACAGGTCCGCATCAGGAATACTGTGCGAACTCAGTACCAGTGATTTATTAAATTCATCTGGCACACACTAATTATTTTTGATCCAGACCCAAATGGTGTTCTTTATTTAGGATCAACCCACCCTTAGTACGTCGCTCGACCAATATTTTATAATTGATTGTTTAATAAAGATTATGTTTTTAAATCATTCACTCACCACCAGAGTGTGAACCTGAGTGCTATATTGGGTTCCTTCTCTCCTTCATATTCTACAAATATGGTAGATAAAACTGAAATCTGAGGAGGCGTGAATGCTGTGAGAGAGAATTTAGCAAAACTAGTGGTGTGAAGTACGGTGCGGCTGAAGCAACGTTTAGTTTTTGTGCCAGGGAATCATTTGTATGGTTTTTGTGTTTTTATTTTTATTGACCATTGGGCAGGGATTGTTTATTGGTTTTATTTTTATGGCTGGGCATTGTCCCTTTATTGGATGAATCTAAAAAAGACACAGCGCACAACGCTCATAGTGCATTACAAAATATTATTGACATATATAATAAATGGGTGAGTAATGTGCGTACATCAAATACAATAATAACGAGCAGTTTCGGGATATTTTACCCAACGCCTCCGGAGACCAGAATAGGTGTCCTTGCAGGAGTGATGCTGCTGTCCTCGATATTGCAGGGTCCTATTGAAATTGGTGCACAACCTCTGCTGTTCCTTGCTCCCCTAAGCACAGGCAGGCTGGGAGATGCTGATTCCTGCAGTGCTTCAGCAGGGCAGTCTTTGGCATCAGCTGGGCGCCAGCACTCACCTCCGTGTGAAGCGCTTCCTGGATCGTGACGTCACCACGGGGATTTCGGCGCCGCTCACAAACAGTCAAAGTCGCGCACTAGGGTGCTAGTATGAGGACAAGGTTTACTAGTGTTCTAGCCTCATACTGCGTTGGGTAAAATATCCCGAAACTGCTCGTTATTATTGTATTTGATGTACGCACATTACTCACCCATTTATTATATATGTCAATAATATTTTGTAATGCACTATGAGCGTTGTGCGCTGTGTCTTTTTTGTATCCATTTGCTAGCTCCAGGGGGATTCTGAGCCCCCCCATTCCATCACAGCTGCAGACGCTCAATCCTAGGTTAAGTTATTTATTTATTTATTTCACATATCCTTCACTTATCACGTCACGATTTAGTTTTGCGCACTAATACTTTTTTTGTTCACATTGGATGAATCTGCCTGTGACCCTGAGGATGAGGAAGACGGCCTTACCTGTCAGGGGCAAGTGATACTTTTAATTATTTAGGGTGTACATTGATTGCAAATGCGGTTATCTTGGCCCCCGTTGAGGGATTAGGTAGCCAGAGTGACAATAAATGGATGTAATTACTTATTTTTTTAGGATGGTATTTTTTATTGTAATGTATAATTGATTATGCTCCTGGTATGCTTTTAGATGGTAAAAACATTGACTAATAGGACTGTTGCCTATTACTGTGTTGAGACGGGGGTACTCTTGTTGAGGGTATGGGGTATGGGGTGGATGACGGTGGTAGTTGGTGGTAGAGGTTAACCCCCTCATTACCTTAGCAGTTAGCCACTAAGGTAATAAATGGGGCAAAGTAATGTATTTTAATGGGATGTTGAGAGAAAGTCCCAGATCGATGGAAGTGTCCCAAGAGTTATCTCCATGATGGTTCTGGAATGATAAGAAAAAGAACACACCAATTGCGCAGCAGGTAACAGCACAAAACCCTATTTGGAACTTTAAAAAGCCCTATTCACAAGATAACCTCTTGTTGGTACAGGGGAGAGAATCTGTACTTGTCCCAACTACCATTTGGACTACAGTATCTTGGACATTACTAGCGCCGGGATACTCATTTTGTATTTGTATATTTTGTCTACAGGTTGGAACCATCTGTTTATGTAGTTCCCCTTGGCAGCTCACTTTAACCAATTTTGATTATATACACATAATATCATTTTTGTTTAAATCACCATTTTATGTAGATTAGCGCTTTAGCGAGTTAAATTGTTTGTTGTTTAATGTATTTGAATATTGTACATTTATCATTTTTTTCATTCTAGCTTACCATTGATTGCCAATGTGGATATCTAAGTCCCCATTGAGAGAGCCTAGGTAGCCACAGTGACAATCAATAGCTTTATGGTTAAAATGTACAGATGGGTGAATTTTTTTGGCGTATTTGGATCAGCAGCGGATCGACAGTTTCCTTTCGTCCGCAGATTTATACGGATCAATCTCATAAAGGGCTATTCATGTTTTGCGGATTTTTTTATTATTATTACCAATACACTCTGTGAATTCCGCAACCGTGGACGGATTTGTAAGAATCCGCCAACGAATTGCTGAATCCGCAGATTGGATTCTACAAATCCATCCACAGGTTGTCTGCAATGGTGGTTTTTGATCAATCCGTGCAGATTAAAACCGGCCAAATCAGTTTGCAGATTTTACACCGTGAAACAGATTTTGAGGGGAAAATTTAAGAAAATCTGGGATTTGGGTGGGTTCACCTGTCTCTATTAAAATATATTAGAAATGTATTTTTAATGTAATACTGCTTTTTTTATCTATGTTTCTTTTTTTTTGTTAATGCCCAAAAACCATTATTAACCACATTTGTCTAATAGGGAGATTGGCCATTAGTATAGACAGAGGGGGGTTAAGTTTGCTTGGGTGGGTGTAGTTTCCCCGGGGAGGGAAAACTCCCTGTGGACTCATGGGAGGGGTTAACTCCTTCATTACCTAGAAGTTAGTAAAGTATTGCATGGCAATGGTTCTCTAGCCAGTAAGGTGGCCAACGGGGGCTGGGTAGAGTTTTTTTCTTTTTATGTATTAACCACTATGTTCTGTAATATACCTTGGTAATCAGAGGCATCAAATGGGTTAATGTTATGTCTATCATAGGCTTCTGTAATAATAGATATTACAGGAGTTTATTATAGAAATATTGCACCCGTTAAATTATTACCACAATGCTAATGAAGGCCAACTTAAAGGTGCAGCAATAACTCCCTTTCATTTTTTATTTACCGGGTGTGATTATTACCTCCACTTTAACTGAACTTGGTGTATCCGTGTCTAATGGTAGTTAATCGTTTGAGAGAATGGAGCAGGATTACAGTAGGCCATTGTACTTTGGATTAGGTAGCTATTGAGTGCTTGGAATCCATTTGTGTGGTGGCAATTTTTATTTTTATAGAATTTCTTGGGGGGGCCTGTGAAGAGGAAAAGGCAGAGTTTCTTTTTTATTATTTAGATGTATGTGCAGGATTTATTTGTATTTAGAGTGGAATAGTTTCTTGTGTAATGGCCCTGAAGACTCTCGAGGACCTCATGGATGGGTTAAAGCCATTATTCTGATCATGTATCTGGATGATCAGCGTCAATGAGGCTAACTAATCTCTCAGTGTGTATGTGTCCGTTAGTCAATAAAACATTGAATTGAATGTTTAAAAAAAAAAATTACGCTGCGCACGACAGCGTGAACAGCTGCAGAGAGGAGAGCACGTGGACAGCTGAAGAGAGGAGAGCACGTGGACACAGCCCTATGAAGTGAGGAGAGCATGCCGGCGCAATAAAATGGAGGTTTTCAAATCGGGAGCCATGCTCAGACCGCGTTATAAGCGAATTCGTGCACTAGCGGATCGCTCTATAACGGGGTTGAGCAGAATATATATATATATATATATATTTATTTATTTTAACGTATTTAAATATTTTTAATTTATTTTTGGGGGGCACAGCATTGGTACTACAGGCAAGCAGGGACCCCCGGGCACCTGTGGGACCACCCGAGGGCCACCGCCGGCCTGTAGTATAATTCCTGTGCATCCAAAAACAATTAAGATATGTTATGTATGTTAGAGGGGTATAGGTGTTGTTGCGGGCACAGGGGGTGAGTGTGTTGTATATTGCAATGTTTATTGGGGGCAATTGTCCCCAATAAACATGCTATTGTGCCTTAACCCCTTCATTGCCTTAGCGCCTATCCGCTAAGGTAATGAAGCTGCTTTAATGCATTTTTATTAATATTGGTCGGGAGCTGGGGGTCTCCTGAGCTTTATCGCTTTGATTTCTGGCTGAAGGACCCCCTGCTTCCTGAGTTACAGGCCCCGGTATGGGGCATCGGATGCCAGTGTCGCCGCCATTTTTATTGCGTCCACGTCGTGTGACGTGCGACATGTAAACAATGGAGGAGATACGGCACCCCATATCTGGGCCTGTAACTCGGAAAGCAGGGGGTACCAAGGCTGAAATCAATGCGGTTCAGTTCAGGTTGCCCAATATTAATAAAAATGATATTAATGCAGCTTCATTACCATAGCGGATAGCTACTGTAATGAATTATTGTTTATTGATATGTGTGTGTAACCCTATTTCCCCCACCCAATCTCACATGGGGTCTGTCTTTGAGAAAGCTGCTCTGGTTACTCATGGTAGGGTGGTGCATACCTGCTGGTAGCAGGGGGCCCTGGGTCTCCCGTCTGGTATTATGGGGAAAGTCAGGACAGGCTTCTGGGGTCTTGCCTGAATCGTACTCATGGTGACAGCGCCTCCATCTCTTGCAGCCCCCAGAGATGTGGAGAGAAATCTCTGCAGGAAAGCTACCTCTTCCCCTTCCTGATAGATTTCAGTCTCAGGCAAGGATCTTGTGAACAGATTATCTTTATTCAGTCTCTCTCTCAATCAATGGCAGTGCACAGCTTACACTGAATCAATTCTTATCGCTCAGGACTTCACCTTTAGGATGTCCCGGGACCTCCACCAGCCACCAGGAGCCATCCTTGCTCATTCCTTATCCCCTTATGGAATAAGAGGTAACGGATTCTCTCCGCTCCCCTAAGGGAGGGCCTCAAACTGCCAGAGCCCAGACAGCTTGGTTATGGTAAACCGGTCTCTCTCAATGATAGAGACAACTGGCTAAATAGAGGAAGAGCAACTCCTTAAGTCAGTCCCAGTAATAACCAGACCCCTGTCCCTGATTGGACAACAGGCCTGATTGCATTACCTTCTCTGACTCACTGAGCTGCAAGGTGTGGGGAAAACCAATGATTACTCCTGGCACCCTACCCTTACAAGGGATTACTGCCAGGAGGAGGGCAGACTTATAGCCCAAAACCAGCCATGGCTACATGTGTTTTGACACTAGTGTAGATGTGCAAGGGGTCTCCTGAGCTGAACCGCATTTGTTTTAGCATCGGGGACCCCCTTCTTCATAAGATACAGGCCCCATTATGGGATACCGGTATCCCACTGAAGGATTTAAATGTCACAGTCACGTGATCGGGACATCTGCAAGCAGGGAGATACCGGCACCCCATAACGGGGCCTGTTTCTCATGAAGTAGGGGGTCCCCGAGGCTGAAACCAATGCGTTCTGCTCCAGGGACCCCCTGCAGATCTACCCTATTAATAAAATATACATGTAAAAATATTATTTTTTTACGCTGAGATTTGCGCTGAGAGAGGCGGATCTCTCTCTGCAGCAGACAGATCTCGCCAAGGGAGTCCTTACCGTAGGCAGGTCAATACGCCACTGGCAACTCGCCATGTTTGCTCAGGTTGCTCTCACAGATATTCGGGCCTTCCTGCATATCGTGAGAGCAACTCGCCAAAAACATGGCGAGTTCAAACCCCTGCCGATAATTTTTTGATAGTGCCTTTGTGCCGTTTACAGCACAGGCCCTTTAGTTAGGCCCCTAACTGCACCTTGGTGTATAGCTGGTAGTTCCAGCAGGAGCTCCCAACGTTACACCCCACAATGCTTTGCATCCACAGCAGCAAGGTGTTCTGGGGCATGACTTTGGAACTTCCCCAGTGATTGACAGCTATACCACCCATGCTGTCTGCAAACCCTGAGGTGCAGTTAGGGGCCGTATTAAGCATGTGTTCTCCACTGAGCTCAGGACACTACACTGCCTGGTATCAGTTAAACAGTTTTGTTAGCAATAGTCTGCTGAGTAGTCAATAAGATTTTTAACTACAGTAGGGTTATGCGGAACAAATAGTTTCTATCAGGGGGGTGGGGGGAGCACGTTGTAAAAAAGTTGGGAACCGCTGCATTAAACTGTCACCGTGTTTCTCCTCACTTGAGTTTGAGGTGGACCTCCACATGCTTTACTCTATAATGAAATAAGTTGGCTACTTTGCTGTATATGGAAGCTGATATTGAAGAGAACTTGAGTTGTGTAAATAGAGATGCAATGGAACAGAGGCATTTACCTATTGGGCACAACTTTCTTCTTTACACCATCTGTTCTACAGTAGATCTATAAACACATGCAATATAGTGAATCCATCTGACATCCTTTTCAAGCAAAACCAAAGTAGAAAAACTTTTTTAAGAAGTTAAGTTAATTTCTATAGAGATTTATTGGGGTAAAAAAGGTTAATTATGTAATATTCATAATGCATATTCTGCTGATTATAGATGGCAAAACTGACAGTTCTAATGCCAGCCATTCAAGAAAAATAACTTCAGTCCAAGTAATTATTTGGAATATTGTATGGATATGTAATTATATTTTTCACCTTTAAAAAAGTTTTATTACAAATGTGCTTTAAAAGAACAAGTAGTGAAATAAAAGCTATAATTGTTCTTAATTATAGCTAAGTGTAATTGCACTCAATTGCATAATGCAGCGTATCAGAGATGGTTAGCACTTAGCAAAATGCTGGCATGCATACATGTGTATTCATCTGTATGAGTAGAAGTATGGTTCTATGAATATTTTATTAACCATAATTTAGCTGTTTTGCATTGATTTCACTAGCATGGCTGTGATTTGTATCTTTATGGCTATTCAGGAGATATATTTATCTTCATGCCAATACCTCATGCAGGAGACATAGTTCTTGGGACACATTTGTCAAGCTGACAAGAAGCAGGATAATTTAACCCTCTGTCACGATTTGTGAAAAGTTGATACTTTAATGCAAGCAGAAAAGTAAGCATTCACTCGAAGGACCAGATCCAATCAAGTCTGTTAAAATCGCTTCATGATCACCAAAATGTGTCACTTTACTTTCAACTGATCAATGTAGATTTTTTTTTCTATAAGAATTTTATATGCATGAAACAAACCACTAACATATGCCAGAGAGTGATACATATGTCCAGAGAGTGAAGTTATGGTAAAAAAAAAAAAATGAGTAATGAATATCACTCTGTGTGAATGATGAGAGCCACTTTCTCTAAACACAAAGGTAGTGAAGAATAACACACAGGAATAGAAAGGTTTTGTGAGGTGATTTTTTTCCACACTGTTTTTTTAAGTGTTTTTGTGGTTGTTGGAGTTGTCTGTGAGTAAGTGGTGGTCCCTGAGAACATTTTGGTAATGGAGGACATTTTTCCATTTTTTTTTTTTTTTTTACTTATGTAGCCCTGCTTCCCCCCCCCATTCTGGAAGATGTACTGCTGGCTACTGCTGTCTGTGGTGTGTGCATACCTGTGAGAGTCCACGAGAGCTGGGGGTCCGCGATGGTGTGGGGAACAGGACAGGCTTTTGATGATCTTTAAGTTCCACTCTTGGTGTCAGCGCCTCCAGCTCCAGTGGGCTCCAGGATTTCCAGAGACAGTCCCCACCAGAACAGACTTCTCTCACACCCCTGCCCAATAGACTGTAGACTCAGGCAGGGGTATACAAAAAGGGATGCTTTATTGAGCAGTCACTGCAGATGGTATACAGCGGATGCAGATGGATGTCAGAGGTCACAAGCCTCTGGATGGTGCTGGGCTCTCTGGTAGACTTGAAGCTTATAATCTCTCTTCTTGCTTCCTCACCCAAAGAGGGTGGTATCTGAACAACTATAATTAGCCCTTCCTCTCCTCTCACCAGAAGGGGAGTGCACAAGGTCTGCACCATGATTGGTTATACGCAGAACCCTGCGTCACCACCACTCCTGTCACTCATAAAGTCAGCATGAGGGGGGTCAGTGCCCCTAGGATAGCCTGCAACAGCCTGTAGCTACTAAGGACTTACGTGACAGGAGGCAGAAAAGCAGTCTGGACCAGCCATTGCTATACTTAAAGAAGTTAATAAATGTTATACTTATAGCAGGGATTCCCCTTCTTACCTCCTGGGGGGATAACAGCTCCATTGTCAAGGAGAAACAGCAGTGTTGCATCGGCCATGTTATGGTTGGCATTGCCCTTCAGACTGTGTAATGTGTAATGCGGTGGCCATCTTGGGGTTGGAAGAGACCTAGAGAGACAGGATTTCCTCCACGTACAGAGGTGACCTTGTCAGAGTATCCGGAGCCAGGGAGGAGTAAGGTAGTGTTAAGATCCCGGACTAGGCACAAATCCTGCTTCTAGGCCCAGGTAGTTCCCCTCACAATAGAGACGTGTGGAGGGCTGGCCCTATGACTAGGTAGCTTCCGGTAGCTAGGGAGCCCAGCGGAGCAGATCAGAATGCAGAGGGAGGATTCCACAGCGGCCTGTGTTACCAGCCCGCATCCTGACATAGGTGTAAGGGGCTTGTTGTTGGAGACCCTGCGCCGTGGGACAATGCTGTTGGTTTTGTCTTCACTTTGAAGTATTGCCTGGTTGGACTTTAAACCGGGAAGTTATTGTGCACCAACGCAAGGGAGGGGGTAGCACTGCCCTCACACACAAGTTGGGAGGGTTCGCTTGCTGGACACTGGGTTACAGGTGCCCAAGCCCCCTTGGTACTATTGGGGCTAGCTACCCCCGGAGGATATTACTGTTACCCCTGCTATTATTGTGCATTGTGTTGTGAGTATTATTTGAGGCCTTCTGTGGGACTACAGTAAAGGAGTTACAGTGGTGTGAAAAAGAAAGTACACCCTCTTTGAATTCGATGGTTTCACATATCAAGACATAATAACAATCATCTGTTCCTTAGCAGGTCTTAAAATTAGGAAAATACAACCTCAGATGAACAAAAACACATTACATATTACACCGTGTCATGATTTATTTAACAAAAATAAAGCCAAAATGGAGAAGCCATGTGTGAAAAACTAAGTATGCCTTATGAATCAATAGCTTGTAGAACCACCCTTAGCAGCAATAACTTGAAGTAATCGTTTTCTGTATGACTTTATCAGTCTCTCACATCGTTGTGGAGGAATTTTGGCCCACTCTTCTTTACAACGTTGCTTCAGTTCATTGAGGTTTGTGGGCATTTATTTATGCACAGCTCTCTTAAGGTCCAGCCACAGCATTTCAATCGGGTTTGACTGGGCCATTGCAACACCTTGATTCTTTTTTTTTCAGCCATTCTGTTGTAGATTTGCTGGTGTGCTTGGGATCATTGACCCAATTTCGGCCAAGCTTTAGCTGTCAGACAGATGGCCTCACATTTGACTCTAGAGTACTTTGGTATGCAGATAAGTTCATGGTCGACTCAATGACTATCCAAATAATCACCAAAAAACAAGTGACGTCACTAGTGGGCGTCAGTGAGCGGGACCCTATGTGGAGCTGAGAAGACCCTGCTGGGACATATTACAGATCGGTTGCAGCATTAGGAATACTAGGAGCACAGTTGTATACAACTTATCTGAACATTCTGAACACATGATACATAAAGCTTGGCCCCCTGCAGACGCACTTACCAGAACTCTCTTCTACTGTCTCTGTACGTTCTCCCTACCTACCAATTAGATTGTAAGCTCCTTGGGGCAGGGACTCCTCTTCCTTAATGTTATGTTTATGTCTAAAGCACTTATTCCCATGATCTGTTATTTATATTATCTGTTATTTATTCGATTACCACATGTATTACTACTGTGAAGCGCTATGTACATTAATGGCGCTATATAAATAAAGACATACAATACAATACATTACAATCTGTCCATATCTGGTTACTTGCCATTGATGTTGCTGATTTCTTAGGCACATCATTATACACTGGCTGTGGGTTGTGGCCACTTATGCTCCCCCATGACAGACTTATCAGTATACCATCTACTACATGGTGTCTATATGTAGTTACTGATACATGCTTCTTCACCTACTGTACCAGCTGTTGATCTTACCAACAGGACTATTTAGCTATTTGGTAGCCGCATTAGGGATATTACTATATTATATTATATTTTATACACCATCATATATCAAGTTTTTCCCTATACATATTGTTGCTACCCCTCTCCTACCCGCTCCCCCTATAGGGGAATGTTAATGTAGTACACATTGTTTATATTTATGTCACTTGTTTTTCGGCGATTATTTGGTTAATTAAAGTTTTTTTTATTTTCTTATTTTAATTGTGGATGTCACTATTATAATTTTGGCTACTAGACATTTCTGCGTGTATATGGTCTTTTTAGTTGGATTATACTACACACTATTCATTTGACCATTTATTATTGTTTAGACATGTCTTCTAGTTGATATTGTATCCTTTAATTACCCTTTACTATCTGGGACCTAGGTCCCTACTGAGGATACCTATATCTTTTCGGTATTTAACCTTTTTGTGTGTTATAGATCTGTACATGGGTCCGTTAACCTTTACTGTTGAGTGATACTATTGACTCACCACCAGATAGATTCTGGAATGCACAAATTTGATAGGATTAGTTAAATTGATGTTTCTTTAACGTGACACTTTTAGGGTTTAGCTCTACTATAACACATTACTCTCCATGTGTTTCCTTCAAATAAGTTAGGTATCCCATCATTTTGCCAGAGTGCAACTAGTAGGGGACTGCTGTGACCTCTGTCACTTTTTTCTTGCTTATTATTGTTATTTTTCCCTGTGCACCAGGCTTATTTCATATTACTTGACATTATGGTTTGAGCAGTGTCTCATCTCTTCTACAACTCAATGACTGCAAGGTTCCCAGGTCCTGTGGATGCAAAACAAGCCCAAATCATCACCCATACACCACCGTGCTTGACCGTTGGTATGAGGTGTTTGAGCTGATATGCTGTGTTTGGTTTTCACCAAACGTGGCACTGTGCATTATGGCCAAACATCTCCACTTTGGTCTCGTCTGTCCAAAGGACATTGTTCCAGAAGTCTTGTGGTTTGTTCAAATGCAACTTTGCAAGCCGAAGCCATGCTGCCATATTCTTTTTAGAGAGAAGAGGGATTCAAAGTTATGTTTATTACATAAACAGAATTACATGTCAAATAAGGACAGATGAGCGCAAACACATACAGAAGGTAATGAGGGCCCTGGTCTTGAGAGCTTACAGTCTAGAGGGAATAAGGGGCAATGTGGCTATAAGGTAAAGTTGCTGCTTATTGTGCGATGGAGTATACATTAGGGTGGAGTATGGTCAGTATAAAAAAAAGTTAAAAGAATTGCTGTTTTAAGATCAATCACTGCACCATCCTTGCTCCCTAAAGTAACTACATGAGATCGCCAGTACTTTTTGTCACGTTATCTTTTATTGTGCAAGATATTTCTTCAAATAAATCACAGTGAATAAAATAAACTTGTTTCCTGTAGAGGCAGTAATGGAAAGGAAAAGAAAACTATAGTCCTTGCAATTTTCTACATGAGCTGTTCATCAATTTTAACACGCAGTGATACTGTACGCATTGCAAACAGCTTGTAAATCTATACAAATTGTTCAAATATGATTTTTTTTTTATTACTGCATGCAAGCTGTCCACTTCTTTTATTATTAGTATTTGTTCATTTGTCATCTTTCTACTGACGTGCAGTAAAACATTATTTCAGGTACTTCAGTAATTACAATTAATAATTGGCTATCACAAGATTGTAGCATGAGTTGTGAGAGCCTTTGTAACAAAGGAAGATAAATTGTCCATTGCAGAACGATTGTATTTGAAGATGCTTTATAGCTCCCTTTGTAACATGTCATTTTTCTAATGCAACTTCAAATAATGCTCCTTAGCTATGGTGCATAGCATTACATATTCCTTCTGCCTCTCTACGAAGCTGGGTAAATGAAGCTTAATGTGCCATTTCTGAGAGCTGTGACCCTCCTCCAGGGCTGGTTACAGCTACCATTGCTAAAGTATCAATAAATGAGTTTTAATGAGAGGGAATCTCACTAATGGCTTATTCAGGTACTTAGTAACCCATGTTATTTAACCGCAGTAAAATTATTGAACATGGTCAGCATGGACATTAAAATAGATATACCTGCTATGCAATACCATCTCCCAGTCTTTAATGATACATACTTTGTTAACAGTGTCAGACATTGTTCTTTACTGCAGATTAAATGCTAGTGCGATAAATTACACAGATATGTCACGACCTTTTCAGAATTACATTTATATGTGGAACAGAACACTGGTATATTACTTATTAAAACCTTACTAAAATGACGAGGTCAGATTATTCTATGCAATTTAAAATAGGCATGCCAGGAAAAATCAGCTGAAAGAGAATTCGCGACAAATCGTTTTTAATATTTTGGTCCCGTGCAAAAGAAATATTAGAAACTCACACTTCCATACATTGTGAATAGCCTCCAGATAGCGCTTCATATTGCAAATAACATTAAGTTTGGATCTGTACAGATTTTTTAAAGAACATTTTGAAGCAGCAATCTCTTTCTATAGCCCCCCTTATTAGTGGTGTCACAATGTAGGTCTGTCGTGCTATTAGAACCTCAGTTTCAGTAAAGTGTTATTATTTATACAGAGGATATTCAACATCTTCCCAGATAACCACTTGCCACCTTGCAATTCCTTGTGCAGATTAGGAAAATAGGGAGGGAGTTTACTAAACTGTCCTGGTTGCAAAACCGGTGCCAAAGACTTTAAACAGAGTTACTGTATCAAAAGCAAAAAACAGTGTTTTCAATGTTTGATAAATATGGTGCTGTTTTGTTACCTGGAGCAGTACGTGCGATACATAGGGATCAGGCCTTAAACATGTGCTGCCAAAATCAAATTTAGGAGGTTAGGCTCCCAGGATAAGGTCCTGGATTGGATATTGAGGGTACTGCAAGCTCAATACGGGTATCTGTGGTATGTTCCAACTATTAAACTTGGCTACTTCAGTGTAGGACTTAGGCCTCAGACAGTTGTAATGGCCGTACTCTTTATCTCCGTCTTCCGAGCGAAAATAAAACAAGTGAAGTACATCATTTCTCACTCGGACTAGGGCTTTCACACTCACAGGCAGAAGGCTGACTTACACACAGGAAATCTGTTTCACTTGTGTGATCGGTTTGACACCTGTTGAAGAGCTATTTCACTTTTTTCATAATGACGTGGGAAATGATTTGCAATTGATCATCAGCAGTAGCTTAGAGGTCGCTTAACAGAAGCCAAATCAATCAATGGGCGGTCAGAATCCGACACACCTGGTTCCATTGTTTGTAGCTTATCTAAAATGTTTCCTTTGAAGTGTATTTTTCGATGCTGGCGACATTGCAGTAAAGTAGTAACAAAGTACAGCTCAACCCCGTTATAACGTGATCCGTTACAGCGCGAATCCGCTTATAACGCGATGCAAGCGCGGCTCCCAATTTTCGTATTTATGAATACTTTCCAACACGATTATTGGTATCTTAAATACTTTATTGTACAATGCATACAATTGTACATTATTTCTAACGCGATCCGCTTATAGCGCAATGTGATTCCTTGGACCCCAAGCACAGCGTTATAAGGGGGCTGAGTTGTAATAGAATTTCTCAGCAAAGTAGTTTTGATATAGGGAGAAATTCAATGAACTGCGAAGCAGTCATTATTGGCCAAAAACTCCCGCTGACGTCAACAGGTGAGATCAGCAGCTTCAGAGTAGTGTATATTACCCCCATAAATTGTTCCCCCTATTCTATATTCTGATACTGTTGTATCAATGAGGTTAAAAAGAAATTCCATTTGACTAAACTGGCTCCATTTGCAAACACTTAGAGCATACCCGCTCAATGTGCAACCATAAAAACCCAGCTACAGTATGACTACGATTGGTGGCTTCAGACACGTATAAAGTAAGGTTGGGCTGGTTGATATCCAAACTTTGTAGATTTGTTGTTCAATTTGAATTCTGAGTCATGCAGTTCTAAAATTCAACGTTTGATTCAAACTCCTAGTTAAACTTAGTTAAAAAAAGGCTCATCCTGGTTTTTTTTTTTTTTTTAATAATATGGTTGAATAGAAATAAATGCAATTTGATGCAAAAAAAATCAATATTTGAAAAATTTGACCAAATTTCGAAACAAAGTTGTTGTTTTTTCCATCATTTTTTTTTTAATAGAAAAAAAATTATGTTTGGACCGAAAACAAAACAATTTTTTTTTTTAAACCACAACTAAAACAGAATATTTTTTTAGCATACCAGTAATAATTCCAACCCTTCATATAAAATAATGAAAACATAAAGGAACATAATGAACAGTACTAAGTTTATGACTACTGTATAAGTCTTTAAACAGTCATAATCAAACATAACATAGAGGTAACTAATCCCACTGTGGTGTGTAATGGTATGCATGCCCCATTGCTTTCCACTTGTCTTTAAATGGTTCAGTGTATAACCTAAATGATGAGACATCATACACGGTAATGTAAAGAGCAGAGAGAACATCCTGCAAATTGTCTACAATGAATTATCTGCCTGGTATGCATTAATATGCAACAATAATGTTATGCACCCCCAATCACGAATCTGTTCAGGGCAGGTTTTACCTACTGCTTAAATCTTCCTTTATGGAGCAGCTATATTATTCTCTGTATTTTGTTTTACAGTGCAATAAGGTACAAACAATATAGAGGATTTCAATAAAAGCGTCACACAAATTCCCACTCACATGTTATAAATAAAAAACTTGCATATAGTGTAACACAGGCAGGGTTTAGTGGTCTCCGTCTTAGGTGCTGTCACGTCAGGAAATGGTGTGATGCAGGAACAGAACCCGTCTCTGGTGCTGCAGTCAGGGAAACCAGCGTGATGCAGGAACAGAACCCGTCTCTGGTGCTGCAGTCAGGGAAACCAGCGTGATGCAGGAACAGAACCCGTCTCTGGTGCTGCAGTCAGGGAAACCAGCCTGATGCAGGAAAGAACTTCAATCAAGTGCTGTGATCGTAGGTAACATCATAAATGCCAGCAATTTATTCCGTCAGATGGGCAGCAGGAAACATAGTAACAAAAGCAATGTTTCAGGTCATAATGACACTTTATCTAAATTTATATAGATATATATTAGATTTTTTTTTTCTGAATGAATATCTATATACAATATACATCTGTGATACAATCTGTGATAACTACATACAAATGTAGCGGGTGTACCCCTGGGGTACGGCACTACTGGTACTGCATTCACCTGTGAGGCTAACCTGAGCCCTGAGCCTCCGCCACTGGGAGCCTGGGGTGTACTTACACTCGGTGCAGTGCCTCCACTGATGAGGGATTCCAACGTTGTGGGAGTGCTCCCTTATCAGAACCCACATATACAATACCACACGGGATTGGAAAAACAGCATTTACTGATCAGCATTATAATTATTCTCAACACATAACCAACATAGCATTTCTCTGCAAATACAGCATTTATGTCATATCACTGAATGTGTGCTTAGAATCAGTCCTGTAACACTTAAGTCTCTGATGTACCCCGGTGCAAGGGCACTTAACCTCTTAGTGTCCACCAGCTATAGATTACAGTGTGTGTGAGGGACAGCGCTTCCCTGTGTTGGGCCCTGTTGGGGCCCGTTAGTGCACTTTAATATAATACCTTCCTGGTTAGGGTCCTAACCAGGAGAATCCTTGATGAGTCTGCAATACCGCAACGTGATCCCACTCAGAACTGCACTGCTCTCTGCAGAAATGAATGCACATGCTGACTCCACAGGGGAGGGATTCCCAGCCGGATTATCCCTTTGCAAACAGTCTCTGTTATGAAGTCAGAGTCTCTGCTAGCTACACGCTGTACTGACAGTCAGGCACTGTCCTGCAACATCTTTCTCACTAGGAGTACAGTGAAGGAGTCCCTGTCTTAAGGCAGTTCCCTACACAATACAGTTACTTCTCTACAGTGACTCAGGGAACTAACTGGGCCCTGGAGATTTACTTCTGGCCTAATCCCTGGAGCACTGCTCCTTGGATCTAACCTGCAGATTCAGGCTCCTGGTCTTTACTGACTGCTTCCTGTTCCAGCATGCAGTAGTCTTTCCTGCTATTCCAGCAGAATCCTGCAGCCCTACTGGCTCCCTGGTGTCAGGTGGTGTCACTGCCCCTGAGCATCATGGGGTTTGTAGTTCTATCTGCAGCCTTTAACATAGGGAGCCTCATGCTCTCCCTCTAATGGCTGCCGCTCTGCAGCTTGCACTCGTGCGTCCCCTGAAATGGCCGCCGCGGAGTTGCCCTGCTCATGCGCAACCTCTCAGCACTCGGGCAGCTCCTCGCCACTTCCGCGCATGCGCAACTCTCGCCGCGCGTGTGCGCGCATACACCAACATGGCGGCGCCCTACGGAGGGAACCGCCAGCGACTCCGTCACCCTGCCGCACATCTCTAATGGTAAGAAGAGGGGGGGGGGGAAACCGGGAGCACGGGGAGACCGGAGGGTACCTGGCTACACAAATATATTCAGGGACAATACAAGGAGCTTTCAAAAGAGCTATTAATCCCAAGGGCAGTAAAAACAACACAAGGTTAAAGGAAATGAGATTTCACCAGCAACAAAGGATAGGGTTTTTTTACAGTAAGGACAGTTAAAATGTTGAATTCATTACCCATGGAGACTGTGATAGCAGATACAATAGATATCTTCAAAAAAAGGTTGGACATCTTTTAGAAAGGAAAGTTACACATGGATATACTGTACGAAATAAGTAAACATGGGAAGAATGTTGATCCAGGGAGTAATCCAATATTTGGAGTCAGGAAGGAATTTATTTTCCCACTTATGAGATATCATTAGATGATATTTCACTGGGATTTTTTGTTTGCCTTTCTCTGGATCAATATACTGTAAGTACGGATATAGGATAAAGTATCTGTCATTTACATTTAGCATAGGTTGAACTTGATGGACATATGTCTTTTTTCAACCTCATCTCCTATGTAACTATGTAGCTATGTAACTACACACATATACACTGAGCAGATTGTTGTTTTAAATTCAGAATATTTTATATACTGTCTATATTCTTTTCGGACCACTATATTCCTGTTATCATATAATGTTACTGCATACCTTTTCTTTTAACACTTTAAGAAGAGTGCCTATCATCCTTGTAGAGGCAAAAGTCATTAACTACATAGAACTGGGGAAAAGTCAACTAAATGTTCTTATTTCCACTAAAAATGTTGTATTTAAAAAGGAAGGTATTTTGATATGACAAGTTCTGAAGATTATGTGTCTTTAATAAGTTTTTATAATAGTAATTTCAAGAAATTCCAAGTCATGAAGTGTATTTAGTGAGTTTTTCTTCTACAACGATATAGTCTTTCATGCGCAGTAATCTATCATACTTTTTAAATCTGATGTTTCATTGCAATTATCTAACAATTTCAGCCCTGTTGTACAAATGTAGCCACACCTACTGTCCTTGTGACCTTGAGAAACTAAGTGTAAATCCCTGGCATTTTTGCACATGTGACGACTGCGACATAGCCATGAATGAGCTGTGTCCGCAAAAAATGGAGTTTAGTGTCGACTGTAGTACTCCACATTAATGTTAGGTGGCGCTAGTGTGTGTCTTTAATCTAAATGTAATGTAACCCATCCCTTTTTCCCATTCATTTCATTTTCATATGATATGATATCCCATTCATAGCAATGTAACCTACCACGTATTCTCATAAAAACTTCAGATAACTAAAAAAGTATTTTTAAAGTATGGCATTTTTTTATTAGAGTCAATTACAGTTTAGAGATAAATAACAAAGACTTTTTGAAATAATACAATCTTCATCACTCATCTTACAAAAATACAATATTTTTCACCTGATATCTACTGTTATATACTGATATATAGCTGTCTATTGTGCAGTTTCACCTGTAAAATAACAAGCACATGCTTGTACTATAGAACCTGTATGAAATCCATATTAGCTTCATTGAATTTCTGCGCATGCGATCTGTATGTATGAACTGTATATAGAAAGCATGCGCAGGGCCGCCAACAGAAATCATGGGGCCAAGGACAAATGAAAGGAGCAGCCCCTCCCCCCAACCCATAGCGCACCTACCAACTTTTACAACTTTTACTTAACTGTGTTCTTCTTATTGTAATACGGAAAAAAACCTTGCAATGCAATCTGTTTATTTTAATATTTTCAACAAAAGACAAAGATACACAATGCTACATCAAAGGTGACAAAAGGCCTGGGGGATTCAGTATGGGCCGGGGGGGGGGTTAAGTATGGCCTGGGGGGTTAAGTATGGGCCTGGGGGTGTTTAAGTATGGACCTAAGGGGTAAAGTACAGTATGGGTCTAAAATGAATTACAGTGCCTCTCTTCAACCGGTCCGCGGTGGGGGCATTCGATTGGTCAGCGAGGGGGTTTTCAACCGACCCACGTGGGGGGAGGGAGCTTCAATCAGCCCATCCTTCAACCAGCCAGGTGGGGAGGTGAAGCCTTCAACCGGACGGAGGGGGGTCTTCAATTGGTAGGTGGTGGGGCTAGTTTCGGAGGGGAGATGGAAGGCATGTGGGTGACTGACTGACTGCCTGGGTCAGTTACTGACTGCCTGGGTGACTGACTGCCTGGGTGGGTGACTGACTGCCGGCCTGGGTGATTGCCTGGTTGGGTTACTGCTTGGGTGGGTGACTGACTGCCTGGGTGGGTGACTGACTGCCTGGGTGGGTGACTGACTGCATGGGTGGGTGGTTGGGTGACTGACTGCATGGGTGGGTGGTTGGGTGACTGACTGCGGGGGGGAGCGGGTTCACGTGGCAGATGCTGCTCGGGGCGGGAGGAACAAGGCCGGACTCCCTGCGCCAATATATCTGCTGTGCGCAGCATTTTTTTTTTCCTGAACCTGAACCAGAGGTATTGACAATTGTATGGAACACATACATTACCTTCATTATCCATTATAGCTGGATGTGTTTCCAACACAAAAATAGGTGTTGATGTTTATTGGTCTGCCAAACCTGAAAAAAAAGGATTAAAACAAGGATTACACAATGACTAAAATAATGCAAAGACTTTTGAAAATAATACAAATAATACAATCTTCTTCAACTTACATCTTCTTCTTTCTGTCTCTTTTACAGTTTTAAATATTAAATACTTATGAGATTGCTACTTAAAATGAATTACATTCGTAATATATGTTGAGACTTTACAAAAAAAAACGATAATAATAATTATGGGCTAAAGCAGTAAAATTCCGGGCATTATTGAAAACACTGCTCTCTGATTGGTTAAAATACGGGCATTATCCAGTCAGTAATGCCCGGAATTTAAGCAGCTTGCAATGTGTAGTTTTCAATGTGTTTATTTCCAGCCAATCAGCTTTCAGAACAGCTAAGACAGGGCAGGGGATTCGTCAGGACGTATCAGCCATGGGTTGACTCCTCCCCCTCTCGAGCTGACTGAGATTTTCTGAGCAGATTCAGTTGAATTGGGTTGTCTGCAAAGAAGTAAGTGGCTGTCTGCAGTTTCTTTGTGGCTGCAGTTTGTGTGTGAGTGTGTCAGAAGCAGTGTGTGTGTGCTGTGCTTTTGTATATCTGTGTAGAGGTGCTGTGTGTGTGTGTATAGAGCTCCAGTGTGTGTGTGTCAGTGTCAGCAGCAGTGTTTATGGGTGTAGCATGTGTGTGTAGCAGCAGTTTGTGTGTGTGTGTAGAGGTGCTGTGTTGTGTGTAGAGGTGCTGTGTATAGAGGTGCAGTGATGTGTGTGTGTGTGTATATGTTGTGTGTGTAGAGGTGCTGTGTTGTGTATAGAGGTGCAGTGTTGTGTGTGTGTGTGTGTGTGTGTGTGTGTGTGTGTGTGTGTGTGTGTGTGTGTGTGTGTGTGTGTGTGTGTGTGTGTGTGTGTGTGTGTGTGTGTGTGTGTGTGTGGTGTGTGTAGAGGTGCTGTGTTGTGTGTAGAGGTGGGGGGGTGGGAGAGTGCAAAGTTTAGTAAGTGGCTGCAGTGTGTGTGTGTGTGTGTGTGTGTGTGTGTTGTGCTGTTGTATGTGTAGCAGTAGTTTGTGTGTATGTAGAGCTGATGTGTGTGTGTATATAGAGCTACTGTGTGTGTGTGTGTGTGTGTGTGTGTGTGTGTGTGTGTGTGTGTGTGTGTGTGTGTGTGTGTGTGTGTGTGTGTGTGTGTGTCAGTGTCAGCAGCAGTGTTTATGGGTGTAGCATGTGTGTGTAGCAGCAGAGTTTGTGTGTGTAGAGCTGCTGTGTTGTGTGTGTGTAGAGGTGCTGGGTTGTGTGTGTAGAGGTGCTGTGTTGTGTGTGTAGAGGAGGTGCTGTGTTGTGTGTTGAGCTCCAGTGTGTGTGTGTGTGTGTGTGTGTGTGTGTGTGTGTGTGTGTGTGTGTGTGTGTGTGTGTGTGTGTGTGTGTGTGTGTGTGTGTGTGTGTGTGTGTGTGTGTAGAGCTGCTGTGTTGTGTGGGGTGTGCTGTTGTGTGTGTGTGTGTGTGAGTGTAGCAGCAGTGTGTGTGTGTGTACACAGAGGGGGCGGCAGTGTGTGGATATAGATATATGCAGTGTAAGCGTATATAGAGGTGGTTTCATGTATTTACCATTTGATTTTAATAAAAAAATCTATTTAACTATACAAGTGTCTATTATTTATTAAATAAGCCTACATTTAGCCTATAATAGTAATAATCCCCTCAGAACAGGGCATGCCCTGTTCTGAGGGTTAAAGTCCCTCGGCTTCGCCTCGGGCCTTCAATTCTTCCAGCCAGGGCATTATTGGCCAGTAATGCCCTGTTATTCGGGGATTATTACTTAATTATAGCTTCAGTCTCAGTATGATGATAGCCAGGTGTAGCCAGGTCTCCCCAGCCTGTCAGTGCCCCCCTCACCTCGCTGCCGATCGCGGGGGCCGCCGCGCCCAATGGCGGCTCCGTCCGGCGAGTGCAGGGGTGAGGGCGGTCAGGTCCCGGCTCGGGAGTTGCTGGGGACGCGTGCAGCTGGTTGCCAGGGCCGCACACGCGTCACGGAGATCCCGGCGCTCTCGGAGCCGGGCGGAGAGGGCGCCGCCATTGCGAGTTAGCTCGCGCATGCGCAGTGGTCGCGCAAGTGTAGGGCCGGAGCGGGGAGTAGCGCGTTGCCCCCTAGTGCAGGCCAGTTGCCGGGGACGCGATCGGGCCGTCGCTAAGGCCGCGATCGCGTTGCCACGGTCCCGGTGGCTCATAGAGCAGGGCGCCGGTTCGCGCATGCGCAGTGGTAGCGTTAGCATGAAAGGCCCCCAGATAGCTCGCGCGAGAGCAGGGAAAGGCAGGGAGATGTTGAGGCTGCCCCATAAAGCTTGCGCAGGCGCAGGAGAGGGAGGAGAAAGCCCGCGAAGCTGTAGCCAATTAGGAGAGGCTCTCAGAAGGGACTACATATCCCAAGAGCCTTTGAGTACCCCATGTGACACCAGGAGCCAATAGGGCTTAGGAAGCCTCAGAAGGCAAGTGGATTCATTTGGCGGGCTTACAGCACGTTAGGCAGTCAGAGACCGGAGCAGCCCAGGGAAGGAGGTAGGGTACAGGAGTCAGGGACTCCCTGTACTAGGCCAGCACCCCCAGGGCCCGAGATAGCTCAGCTCCCCAGTAAGGTGAGTGTTGCCAGGGGCAGCCCTCAGGTTAGGGACCCTGCCACTTACATTAGTGGGAGCTGGGAGAGGAAGGTTATAGAGAGTTGGAGTCAGGGATCTGTGAGGGAAGGAAGGGTGCGGGGAGCGAGTGCAGCTCCTGCCCCATATAGGTACCCACACCCCAGGTAGGCCCCAACTCCCCACTAGTTTAGTGGGTAAGTGCTTAGGGAGGCCCAAGATAGGGACGCTGCCCTTAGCATAGAGTGCTGCCTTGTCAGAGTCACGGCTGTTAGTGCTGTGAGGTCTGACAGGCAGGCACCTTGTTGTGCAGCACGTTGGCTGCAGCCTCCAGTGAGCTACAGCTTGCTGCTGTAGGCGCTGGGACTAGTTAGAAAGTAGTGAGGCTGAAGGGACTTGGGTAGTTAGGGGAGTGGGACAGGTCATTACCCCCTACCGGCCATAGGAGTTCCCCAAGCCACTACAGGTTGCTGTACTACAGGGACAGGCCCTAGGTTAGGGTTCCTGTCACGTTAGTACCACTTAGATAGATAGGGACACAGCGGCTGCTGCTGTTCCTGTGGAAGCGGTTGGACCCACGTTGGGGTCCACAGAGACGATTCCAGAGTGGGACCGCCCTAGCGGTCCGCACGTGCAAGGAGTTCGGTTGGAGGATCAGACGGATTCATCACACGTCTGACCCTTTGAGAAGATTGTTGCTGACCCGAGCACCGGAGTGCTCGGCAGGTATTATACCATCATATGTGCACCACCAGGCCTAGAGGTTCTTAGTGACTGCGCAATCACCCATTGACTATCTCTGTAGGAGTACGGGACATTGGGTGGGGTTCTTGGGACACTGGGTGGGATCACCTAGTGTTGGGGAATCGTCCTGCGAGACGTCACTGTTAGTGTCTCCTCGTGAGAGGGACACAGGTTATGATTGATGTGATGATATTCTCCATGCATGTTAGTAAAGTCATTAGTTATTATACCCCACTGTGTATGTGATTATTATTGTATTGTCCTGCGAGGAACCACTCCCCCTCTGGTGGGAGCCATCGCAGGTGGAGGCGCTGTACCGAGAAGATGTTGTAAGTAATCACCCCTAGTATAATTACCCCAGGTTCCCCGTGGCGGAAGCTCAGCCCTCCTGTGAGCCAACAGGTTATGCACCACACTGAGTAACAATATATGTTTCCTGCACCCACACCTCAAATCTGCGATTGGGGGGGGGGAAACCCGTTACACAGGCGAATTCATTTCCAATCTCTCAAAGAAATGGCTCCAAATGAATATTCAGTATTGTACAACGTGTCATAGCAAAGGATGTAAAAAAAAAAGTATTCATTAAACAAAAGGTCCTATCTTTTTAATTTTTTATTTCTTCATACATCCCATACATGAGGATGGCCCTTCTGTCCAAAGTGCGATACAGTACACAATACAACATAAAGCAGTACAAAATCCATGATATGCTATAACTATGAATGCAGTAAATGAATGTGAATAAATTAAACACACGAGTCTTTAGTTAGTTCCTAAATCGCAATACAGATGTAAAACTGCAAATAGCGACAGGGAATTGATTCTACTGATTCCAGCACAACTGAGCAAGAAGTGACTATTTTAATATGATATATGTTTTAGCTGGAAATCCATAATCCATATTAGCTTTGAGGGCCTTCAGTCTGCTTATGGAGATGTGCGTCAGCATTGTCTTACATTTTCTCGCTTGGATCTTACACATGAGCATTATCTTTATTCTGTATGAATGTTCATAATTAAAATAGAAAAACATTATAAAACGGCTGAGCAGCTTTTGCTTGCAGCTTGTATAATTATGTAACAGCACTTTGAAAAGGAAAACAAAATTGATATTGCGTAACACTTCTCGACTTTTCCAATACAACCCTTTTCTCACTCCATGGGCAGAATAACCTTGCCCTTGAAACAAAGGTAGAAACATCAATGTACTGTATATCGTCATTCTGCACGTGTGAATTATTATATAACCTTGGTGTGTGATTTGCACATGCATCCGGAAATGATGTTGTGTATCCTTTAACATGATACAAATCCATAATAATCTCTCCTTTTTGATAGCGTTATTTGCTATTAATTAATGAAAGATGGTTTTATTTGCATTTTTTACATTTGTTTTTTTCCAGTTATTTTGCATGATTTGATTGCACATTTTTTAAATACTGTCTATCGTATTTTACTATCAAGACTGGAGGGCATGTTAATCATACACGACCATATATACAGAAACGGCCATGATCAAGGCTGTCATGTGTCTTCCCTTTCTGGTCATGACAAGAAGAAAGAGTGTGGGTGGCGGGCGCATCAGAAACAGATCAGTCCCATAGAAACATATATATCCACCTGGACCTCTGCACTTTGACTAATCATTTATACAGCATCCCTTGCAGGGAACAGGGACTAGTACCTAGTGCCCACTGGCACATATATAGAACATAGATTGTCCCATAAACTGATTTAAATAGTAGCATGAACCCACTTTAGAGGGAGAAAGGGGGTGGCCCGGTATTAAAGGGGTTGTACCCCATTTGGCCATCCCCTGACCTCACCATGGAGACAAAGGGTTAACTGGGTTGTGGTCCAGCAATGTAATTTAACCCTTGTTATGACATGTAAATGTATAATCCCCTGTTCCCATGTTTTATTGTAATGTCTGGTTATATCGGTGTCTGCATCACACATACACTGGGATCCATCCGGGAGTACAGGGGTTAATAGTTCTTTAATGATTATAGCCCTTTGTGTAATTTTCCCGCCTTTTCAGGCACCATTTTGCAGGGTCCCATAGGCCGCCATTAGAGCTCCATGCATTTCAATGGCGGATCTGGCTGTTTTGGTCCTGTTTCCTGTGAAGACCAGCAGATGGCGTCCGAGAGGAGGAGCGGCGGTTTCCCATTGTAAATCAATGGGCTCATTGACTTCAATGGAGATTGCTCGACTGCGCTTTCCAGGAACGAATTGGCTGCCGTCCAAACCGCAAAACCGCAAAGCGGATACTTTTTCTATAAGAGAGCTTTGATCACTGTTAGTCAAGTTCAACGATAAGTGGCGTGGGAATCTACAGTTCTAGGGCACCCAGGAATAAAATTCTTTTTGCCCCTAGTTCCTAGACCTCCCCCCACTCGACCACCACCGGGTCCCCGAATCCTGGACCCCCAAGAAGGGTCATGCCGAGAGAGCGGGTCGCGCCATAGGTTCCAATGGCGGCGGCAGAAACCGCTCAAGAAAATGACTAAGTGTGAAAAGCTGAAAACCATGAATCCATGTCTCCGGTTCCGGAGGGTCCAGAGGGCCAGGGTTTGGGGTACCTGTAGTCACTGCTCCGGCATGACTGCAGAACCATCCTTGACCCTCTTGGACCAACCGGACTGAGTATGGACCCCCTTGAAGGTTCGGGACTTTTCCCATAGACTCCAATGGCGGCCAACCTCCATTGACCAGCTATGGCGGGGAAACCCCATTGACTTCAACGGCGGCGATGCACCGTTGAAAGTCTATGGCGGCGGATTCCCATAGCCGCCAATGGCGGCGGTTTGCCATTGAAAGTCTATGGCGGCGGAGCCCGTTGTTTTCAATGGGGATTCAGTGAAAAACTGATTTAATTTACAGCAGAGTTTTTGTATTAAAAAAGGAAACGGTTTAAGGTGTATTTGTGTAACTCTGGTTCCGAAGGTCTCAGCGGGTCGCAAATTGGACCATATGGTGTCCCAGTTCCGGCATTGAGAACTGGGAAGTTTGGACCCTCTGAGCCCAACAGAACCGGACCTTTTAATATGTCTGTGTTTAACTTGTAACACTGTATCCCAAGGCAGGGATAAAACCCAGAGGAAATTCCTTTGCATACCAGGGTAGCATATGGTCAGAGTGGCGACCCAATGTCTAGGACTTAAGTATTGTTCAAAGGATTTTGTCACCCTCACTGTTTACCTGAGGGCGGAGACGACTCAAACCAGAGCAGTCTGTAAGTGTCACATTTAACACCTTACAACAAAGAGTATCCTGCCAGAAATCCCATTTGGTAGACTGGCTGGCATTCCTAATGTAAATGTGGGGCTACAGAAATGAGACCCCAGGGTCCTAGTGTGCATGTCCTAACTAGCAGGGGGCATGGATTAAAATGTATTCCCACATTAAAGATTGGCTACAGATAATTGTGGCCCAATCATCTGTACTTAATGTTAAGGATAGGGTCACAAAAGATTTATAAACTGTGGTCAGCCTTTGTCTTCTGATACCATCTTGATTGTACCTGATTGCTGGAGAATTGCTATGCAACATACTTCTCATCCCCCATCCCCAAAGTAAGTGTACTTCTTGCCTGTTACTATACTATATTGTGTGTTCACCTATCCAAAGGAATAAATATACTTTATTATATCTAAGCCTCGTTCAGTTCAAACCCAGTTATTTGATGTAACTTACAACCTGTCATAACCTATTGTGACACCAACAAAGGTAACTCACTGTTCAGCTTCATCCTCCAGTGCAGCCCTATTGCGGTTCCTCCTTAAGCGGCGTGCAGATCCACCCACAAGATGAGCAAAAAGCAGAGAAAGCAGAAAAAGTAAGCGCACTGCCAAAAAAGCAGGAGGAGGCTCACAGGTACAATAAAAAAGGTTTATTGCATAAAGGGATCAAACATCACCCCAGACAGCAGCAAAAAGCACCACACCAACGCGTTTCGGGCCGTGTGCCCTTGATAAAGAAAGTTTTCCCAGGGTAGAAGGAACACTCTTAGTATTATTTTTTAAATCACAATAGCGCTATTATACACATTTTCTTTTTTTCACTCATCAGCCACAGAGCAACTCATATGCTTTGATAAGGAGGTGTGTTTAAGGGGGTCTTAAAAGTTGGTAGACAGGGTGATAGTCGGATATTGAAGGGAAGGGCATTCCTGAGGTGTGGGCAGTCAGTGAGGAAGGTTTAAGGTGGGAGAGGGCTTTAGACACAAAGGGGGTAGAGAGAAAATATCCTTGAGCAGAACGCAAGTCGGGATGGTGTATAGCGAGAAAGTAATTGTCATGTTCTAAGCCTGCTGTACCCATGCTTGGCCACAGGGGATTGCTGCCGCTCTCTCAATGTCTTGTTCTAGCCTGCAGTGCCTATACTTGTCCACCGGGATTGCTGCTGCTCTGCTAGCTCGCTCAATGAACATACCAGACCCTGAAACCTGACACTTCTGCTCTAGCTCTCAGCCTGCCTATATAAACTTCCCATTCATGTGTCTCAGTGCCTGTTTATACTGGTTCCCCAGCTCCTGATTGGTTCCTGTGTTTGCTGCTGCTTTTGCTATTGACCTGTTCTTGTCTCCTCGTTGCTGACCTCTGCTTGTGACCCCAACTACGCTATCTGCCGCCTGCCTCTGACCTCTGCTTGTGACCCGACTACGCTATCTTCCGCCTGCCTCTGACCTCTGCTTGTGACCTCGACTATGCTATCTGCCGCCTGCCTCTGACCTCTGCTTGTGACCCCGACTACGCTATCTGCTGCCTGCCTCTGACTTCTGCTTGTGACCCCTACCACGCTGCCTGCTGTTCTTGCCACTAGGATCCACTCCAGCTGAAGACCAACCCTTGACAGTAGTATTGCAGGACAGGGATATGGGGGCTGTCATAATTTGGGATTAAACTTGCATGGGTAGAAGTGCATACCCATATTTATGGAAGCACATGGTCTATCTTTACCATTTCCATTATCTCTGATGTTTAGATAACCCTCCTTCTGCTCAAAGTTATGCCTAAGAGAATGTCTTTCCATCACTCATTTACTCACTCTGCCGCTCCTGGTGGTGCAGGCTGTAGGGGAGCTTGGAACCGTCGAACAAGGAGAATGTGGTGGAAAGATTTCAATTGTCATGTGATGTAATATTCGTTAAATATACTCTGCAACTCTACAAAGATGAAAATAAATGGAATAGGACCAGGAGTCGAAATGTTGACCTTGGCCAGAAAGTATCAATGGATGGGAACCTTGCCAATGAAATCATTAAGAGAATGAAGATGCGATAAAGTGCATGTGGAAGAAAGCAAGAAAAGCTTTCAAGTGAACTTTCCACAGGGCCTCAAGAGTAAAGTGTTTGACAAGTGTATTCTACCTGTCCTCACATATGAACATAAGACTTGGACCCTAAAGTAATGATAATTCACAAACTTCAGACAACTCAAAGAAGTATGGAGAGATGTATGCTGGGTATTACCCGAAGGAAAATAAAAAATAATGAATAGGTACGGAACCAAAGACACGTCAGTTACATAGTCCCAAGGGTAAAGAAATTAAAATGTAATGGGCCGGATATATCACAAGAAGAAATAAACATCATTGGATAAAGATGGTACTCAACTGGATTCTAAGAGATATCAAGAGACCAAAATGACCAAAAGTAAGATGGGAATATGAAATCAAAATAGGTTTTGAAGCAAGATTGAGAAGAGGAGTTTGCTGCTGCAGTACCTGAAAGAGCAGTAGGAAGGCCTTCATTCACCAGTGGATTGACCAGGGATAAAGATGATGGTGACAATATATTTTGCCATGTGAGAATTTAAGACTGTAGCAATGCATCAGTCTTACACCTAATTACTGTAGTAAGAGGCAGAAGATATAATGTAAGCAGGAATATGACATCTACATCTATAGTGGAAACTAGTGTCTCAGTCTCTTATTCTGCATTATTTGTGCAAGATCAGAAAACCAAACATACTGATGTAGTAAGATTTACTGCTGGCGTGGGTACGTCTAAGTCAGCGGAAATTATTTACGTTTTGCGGGGTGAGTGCAACTGACTGGCGAGTGCACTGCGACCGGAAAATATTTTGTCTTAGTGTTAAACGCAGTACTCTGCAGTTATGATAGGTGTTGCTAGTGTGCAATTGTGTCTTTAATCTAAATGCAATGTAACCCATCCCTTATATCCATTAATTTCATATGATATGATACCCCATTTATTTCAATGTAACCCACCACTTATTCCCTTAAAAACTACAGATTACTAAAAAGTATTTTTAAAATATGACTGAGAACAGTAAATGACAGTTTAACAAAGACTGTGTGAAATAATACAATCTTCTTCCAATATTCAATCTACTTCCAATAAAACAATCTTCTTCCAATAATACAATCTTCTTCCAATATTCAATCTACTTCCAATAAAACAATCTTCTTCCAATAATACAATCTTCTTCCAATAATACAATCTTCTTCCAATAATACAATCTTCTTCAACCAACATCTTCTTCGGACTAGCTCTTGTGCAGTTACACATGTAAAATAATTGTGAGACTGTTATCTATTAATAATTGGGAAGAAATAGATGCATGACTTACACTGTGTGGACAGTATACTACCGATAAACTTGTATGGAACGCATTGTATCCTGTATAGCAATCAAGGGGAAATAAAGAACCCAAGTAACATGCACTCTTAAGATCAATGGTATGGATGTACAGTAGGTATAATTAGCTGAGGGGTGCCAAATAGGTGCAAATATCGTTCTGAGACTGACCAGAGTATATGATGGATGTTTGAATAGGAGCCCCCAACGTATGTGTAATGTAAATGATAATATTAAAAACACTTTTAATCGGCAAAAAAATCTAAAAATATCAGGTGCATGACAAAAGCGTAAAATACAGTATACCTAATGGTGGGATGGGCCATAGTATATAAAAGCTGTATATAACAATGGAGATATGTCCACTTTGTAGAGACTTCCAAGATCGCTTAAGTAAGCTAAGTGATACTAATTGTGACAAATGAGGGACATGGTCTAGTGAGTCAGGTGCAGGCTAGTGGATAGTGTATGTTACACTTACTTTATGCAGGCATGTGACTAAAAGATGTATATGCTGTTAGTTAATAGTTGCATATGCAGGTATGCTGCGTTATATAGCCACAAAATCAGGGTGTGGTTATAATGGCTAAATAGGTAGCCATACAGTACGTAAAGATAAATGGTAGTAAATGACTATGAAGAGAACCTCGTGATGGTCTCAAAATAGCTAGATTTTAGATAGTAATTGACCAGAAATGTTTACCCATTGTTGATTGTAACTTATTAAGTAGTCAAACAGTTACAGGTAAGATGTTGATTACACGTTGGTAATTGTAACTAGGTATACTGTATGTAGTATAGCAGATACTGGAGGTATAGTGATAGTAAGGTAGATGGCTAAATAGTTAAACTGCGTGATAAGCCAAGATGGTAATATGATAGTATCAAACCTCCAGTTACTGAATAATAAGTTGCCAAAGATCAATCAAGAGCAGGTAGGATGATTACATTTTAGCGATTGTAATTAACCAGTAAACAGGAAGTACTAGTATAGAGCGTAAATGAGTTGTTAAAGTAGCTGAGGGTGGCACTATACACAAGGTGTTAGTTGCCTTACCCCCTATTGTTAGTATCAGCTCTGTGCCGGTGTAGTAATTATGAGATATAGTAAAAATATACTTGTCTTGGTAGATCTCAGTATGAGAGTCAGGGGGGAGGTAAAACAGAGCTTGAAACAGTTTCTCTATGCTGCTTGGCTCGGTTTGCAGGAGGAGCCGTGTAAGGAGCCTCAATGCAGGAGAGAGCCGGGTAAAGAACTCTTAAATAAGCAGCTGTTGCTTCCCTGGACGATTGACAGACTCTGACTGCGTCGGCGGGACACAGAGTCTATTGGCGTGATGACGTCAGTGGACTGATCTCCTCCCAAAGTCCGTTTCGCTGCAGCAGAGCTTTTTCAAGGGAGATGTTATTATCACTTAGGACAATTCTTAAGCGATCTTGGAAGTCTCTACAATACAAAGTGGACATATCTCCATTGTTATATACAGCTTTTATATACTAATGGTCCATCCCCATACTACTATTAGGTGTTCTGTATTTTACATTTTTGTTGTGCCCCTGTTATTTTTAGAATTGCTGCTGATTAAAAGTGTTTTTAGTATTATCATTTATATTACACATACGTTAGGGGCTCCTATTCAAACATCCTTCATATACTCTGGTCAGTATCAGAACGATATTCGTGCCTATTTGGCACCCCTCAGCTAATTATACCTACATCCATACCATTGATCTTAAGAGTGCATGTTACTTGGATTCTTTATTTCCCCTCCTATCTCTTAGGGGGGATCCCTCTTCTCAATGCATTTATCCCCCTAGTGCACCAAGATCATACCCTAACATAAGGTGAGCGGGCGGTACTACCTGTCTCTTGTTTAGCATTCAAGGGCACAGATACTTGCGGCCACTGAGTTTCATTGACGAAGTTAATCAGTATGCCACCTGCTGGCCATGTAATGAACTAGAATAACATAAATAACCGCACAAATAATTATCCCGACTGACCGTAGCCAAGCCGCAGACAAGCGTGTCACGGTCGCGCGCACACATATAGTAAATCTTATTACATCTGTAGGAGTCTTCTGGCTGCTAAGCCATTGGAAATGGAATGCACCCAAATTATCTAAGGAGATAAGCTCCATTGATTTAAATGGGGGGGGGGGGTTTCTTTGATAGTGCTATTTATATACTGGTCTTCCACCCGTTTTGCAACTGGGAGACTTTAGAAGCGAGGCCTCTATATCTCTATAGCTATCCAAATGCTTACTAGTTTTAATAGTAAGTAATAATTTACTAAGTGATTCCCTTGATTAAACACATTCTGCCACCGGAGGACACGTTTGACAGCCCACTGAAGTGCTTTCCTGTAAGAAGGTGTATGTAATATAGATATTTACAACAGAGAAAATAATCCCTAGTATAAGCACTCAACCTCTACTAATAAATAATAATGGAAAAAAAAAATATTAGTCAATGTAATTTACGAAGAGAAACTCTTAAAAGAAATATGATAATTTAAAAACCTAGAGAATGCTAAATACCGGACTGGGTCCTAATAAGAGTCCCTGCATGAGAGACCATTTGATCATTTAATTTTTTGTGCTGAGACCCCTGTACTCATTTCTACATAGCTCTGTGGAGGCCTTATTCTGTATTGTCAAAAGCGGACGATCGGGCCATTTCCATCTGAAAATCACAGTTCAAGATTTTGCCAATACAGAATAAGCCCCTGTATCGTAAATGGTGGTATTAAATGCAACATATTGGGCCTCCGCTCAGCTAATATACAGTGGTAGTCTAAATAACAACGTACTAGGGGGGTGAAATAGGGAATGTACACTATAGGTATTTACAACAGAGAAAGGAATCCCTAGTATAAGCACTCAACATCTACTAATTAATAATAATGTAAACAAAAACAAATTATTATTAGTCAATGTAATATACAGAGAGAAACTCTTAAAATAAATATGCTACTTTAAAAACCTAGAGAACGCCAATTACCGGACTGGGTCCTAATAGGGGTCCCTGGATGAGAGACAAATCTCTAAATCACATTAATGTATCTATATTATAGAAGGTGATACAGTTGTATATACATGAGAGCTATGCTTTTTAAGTTGGTTGATATCCTACTCCCTGCGTGTACATGAATAATAGGTAGTTACACTGACAAATAGGCACCAGTATAAAAGGGCAGCAATTGAAAAGACAAAATACATCAAAACAGACCAAGCTGTTTAAAGAACTGCGTGATCCAAGTGCTATATACTATATATACAATGTACCCCTGATCAGAGTATGTGAAAGTAGTGCAACATATACAAAGCTACCTATATTCTGCCTGATGTTAAGGCTAGGGATATTACCAAACAGAAAATGCTAAATGGTTGTAATATCACAGGCAGTGATTGTAAATCATTGCCACAAGTACTCTCTTGAGAGTTAAAACATACCCTCCTGTTTCTGTCGCCTTATCAGTGTTGCTGTAGCTTGATAAAGATCTTATACTGCTGTAGATATTTTACAATCCAGGTTTAGGGTATTTTAACAATCTAAGGGCAATATCTGAGCTCAAAATAGTGGCTGCCTCAGAGGGCCCACATCACGTATAATCTAGCTATTCAGCCGTGTGTATCACTCAAAGATACCGGTACTTCCCGAATTGTAACGTTCCGGTCATGTCTATGACATCACGATCACTGCTCTACCCGACGCGCGTTTCAATTGCTTGGGAACTTTTTCGGGGGTGGGCGTTGCCAATGTGCTGGTACTGTATCAACATATGGGATTCTTTAGTACCATAGTACCATTTGGTTATATAATATATGTGTGTGTGTGTGTGTGTGTGTGTGTGTGTGTGTGTGTGTGTGTGTGTGTGTGTGTGTGTGTGTGTGTGTGTGTGTGTGTGTGTGTGTGTGTGTGTGTGTGTGTGTCTCCATATGTCTCTGAAAACAAACCCAAACAAAAGTAGTTATACATTAGAAGGAGTGTACTCTTTTGTACAGCAGATTAATAAACTCTTGATAGTTACTCAAAATCTGCCTAGTTTGCAGATATTTCTTACCACTGTATCATGCCACTAGTACTTGTTGTTTCTCCCAAGCATTACTGTTTTTCTTGTACATTAATATAACTCAGCTACAATCTTTCTCTTTTATTCAGATCCATCCATCCTCAGATCAAGCCATTATCCAGGTAAGTGATACTGTAAAATAAACATTCTCGTAGTATTACTCAGAAAATAGATGATACAACTGTTTTTATTAGATGTTTATACATTCTGCCACATTATGCATCCCCTCCCTCACTGACGTTAGGACAAACAATATTTGATCACTTGATCTGCAGATATACTGTATCTTAATATCAATATTGCTATTCCCCATGAATATTCTTAATTGACAAAGCCACTACCTAGAATCAGCTCATATTAGGTGTTCATAGGAAATCTGTGTATATAAAGCCCTCATTTAGCCCAAGAGGTGTTTGGATTCCTAAAGTGTAAATCCATTTGGCTTCAGATTTAAGGAGGCTATTGTCCAAATACCCTCGTCTAATACCAAGGGATACATGATCAATTTCTTTAAAGCTCATGCTTGATGTATCTCCCTTGTGTACAAGGTTAACATGTCTGGATTCTGGAGTATCCAGATTGTTTCTAATTATGTCAATGTGCTCAAGAATACGTCTTCTAATCTGTCTCGTGGTCTTCCCCACATACTTAATTCCACACTTGCATGTAGCAAAATAGACCACTCCAATTATTTTTACAATTAATACATTTCTTAATTGTAAACTTCTTTCTTCCATCCCAATTCCAAAATTCTTTGGAGGTATTCATGAAATGACAACCTTTGCAGGATCCACGGGCGTATGTTCCTGATGTTTTGGAATGAAGCCAAGTTTCTTCAGAATAGTCATGGGGAATAGCAGTATTGATATTAAGATACAATATATCTGCAGATATATATATACTCAAACGGTACTAAAGAATCCCATATTTTGATACAGCATCAGCACATTGTAGAAGTATATTTTCTCAATTCAACAGTTTTGAGACACTATAACTATATAATACCATTTACATAGAATATATTAACTATAATGTCAACATATTAATACTATACAGTTAATCATTAATATTTTGGACTGATAAAAGACCAATGCTATCCTGGATAAAAACTCTGGCAATGGTTAGCAGACATCCTTACCTGGCAAGCAATGTATCAAATGAAATTTTCCCCACTATATTGCAATAGCTGTTAAGAGCTAAGTGTTCGATTGTATCTGTTATAGTCATCCCTGAGATCCCATACAGGTCTCTTTGTTTAATACCTTTTTAAGTTGTTTGTATTTTAACTGGCTATGTCCAGATACCCTCGATATCGGATTACCTAAGAATCTGGTCTCGGTAACTGTTACCATGGAAACTGAGAGTGTATAAAAGGAAGCAGGGTTTCTGGCAACGCCCACCTCCGAAGAAGTTCCCAAGCGAACAAAACGCGTGTCGGGTAGAGCTGACGCAGTGATCGTGATGTCATAGACGTGACCGGAACGCTAGGTTTCAGGAAATACTGGCATCTTTGAGTGATACACACGGCTGAATAGCTAGATTATACGTGATGTGGGCCCTCTGAGGCAGCCACTATTTTGAGCTCAGATATTGCCCTTAGATTGTTAAAATACCCTAAACCTCGATTGTAACATATCTACAGCAGTATAAGATCGTTATCAGGCTTCAGTAGCATTGATTAGGCGACAGAAACAGGAGGGTATGTTTTAACTCTCAAGAGAGTACTTGTGACAATGATTTACAATCATTGCCTGTGATATTACAACCATTTAGCATTTTCTGTTTGGTAATATCCCTAGCCGTAACATCAGGCAGAATATAGGTAGCTTATATGTTGCACTACTTTCACATACTCTGATCAGGGGTACATTGTATATATAGTATATAGCACTTGGATCACGCAGTTCTTTAAACAGCTTGGTCTGTTTTGATGTATTTTGTCTTTTCAATTGCTGCCCTTTTATACTGGTGCCTATTTGTCAGTGTAACTATCTATTATTCATGTACACGCAGGGAGTAGGATATCAACCAACTTAAAAAGCATAGCTCTCATGTATGTACAACTGTATTACCTTCTATAATATAGATACATTAATGTGATTTAGAGATTTGTCTCTCATCCAGGGACCCCTATTAGGACCCAGTCCGGTAATTGGCGTTCCCTAGGTTTTTAAATTGGCATATTTCTTTTAAGAGTTTCTCTCTGTATATTACATTGACTAATAATATTTGTTTTTGTTTACATTATTATTAATTAGTAGAGGCTGAGTGCTTATACTATGGATTCTTTTCTCTGCTGTAAATATCTATAGTGCACATTCCCTATTGCACCCCCCTAGTACGTTGTTATTTAGACTACCACTGTATATTAGCTGAGCGGAGGCCCAATATGTTGCATGTAATACCACCATTTACTGATACAGGGGCTTATTCTGTATTGGCAGAAGCTTGAATTGTGCTTTTCAGATGGAAATTGGCCAATCGTCTGACTCTGACAATACAGAATAAGGCCTCCACAGAGCTACGTAGAAATGAGTACAGGGGTCTCAGCACAAAAAAAATGAAATGATCAAATGGTCCATAAAAATAATCAAAGTTTCAGAAACCTCAGCTTTCTAAGATTCTGTGTGTCTCTATTTAACTGCGTGGTCTGCAATATACGGAAATGTTACTGTAAAAAAGCTTGGTAGCTAGAAAGAGAATGATATGCTACCTTAACCATAAGTACAGAGAGAGGTACATGCTACAAAAATCACTGACTATATTTGTTTCAAAATTCCATTTTTACTATAGTCCAAAATAAATGTTTCTTTACCGCCCTCAGTGGCCGAAATGCATGTTTTTTTTCTTTGTGAAACAATGTGCAGGCCACTCCGACTTCTAAAGGGATTAAATAAGGTTTACATTTTGGATAAAAGTGTGCCCTAGAACGACCCCTTTCTACTCTATTCCATTCATCTCGCTGTTCAGCAATTCTCATCCAACAGTCTACATTCCACATCACTAATTGAAAAGGTACAAAATAAAGCATCTTTAACATATACATACATCCCCACACACTGTCTAATCATTCACACATTTTAAGAAAATGTCTGGCAAAATTTGGACAATGTCAGATCTTTTCCGGAAAGAAATGTTATAATATTTTTAGCTAGTTCGTTGTCTGACCTATTTAGAACACTGAAATTCTTCCTTGTTGTACACTACATAATTAATTTTTAAATGGAACATGATAAAGAAATTATACTTGCGTTCTCTGGAGATTCAAATACCCTAGTTGGCTCTTTACAGGAGAGTAGCAAAGGCATACTTTAAAATTTAATAATGTCCTGGCCTAAATCTTTTTCCTTCATAGATTTTGTACAGATGCAATGCAATCATATTCAACAGAGGGCTTTGGCACCTTACATTAACTACAAGCAGAACTTCTAATAGATGGACACAATGATTTTTTAAAAGCACATTTAGCTTGGTTTGAGAAATCCATTAATCAAGTGTTGGATATCACTGTCTGCTAAGCCCATACAGAAACTGCAAGTAAAATTGCCCTTGGTAAAATGTATTAAAAAGGCTTTACAGAGCATAGCAACCTGCTGCACTATTGTCTTCACATTTGATTAGTATAACAATATATAGGACTACTGGACTTTTAACTGAGCCTTGGGGTATTAAAATGGTTTACATTATGGTGTCGGTGTGACCCTGCAATACTAAAGAAGAACACAGTTTGCCCAAAATCACTGCATGGCCAATAAACAATTTTGCTTTACAATGTGCGGTAATAGAGGCATTTTGGACATGTATCAACTCTCAAGGTAAATTTCTTTTATATTCCCTACTGGTGTTTGTCACGGGAGACCAGGCATTTACATCTTTTATACCGGGATCATAACACTGAGCAAAACAAGGTGGTAAAATAAATTGTTATTTATTCACTTAAAATAGGCTAAGCACAATGAAACACAAAGTGCATGAGAAGAACACACTTACTGGGGGTCTGGGGCTGAAAAACAGACTTTCCTAGCTTTATCAGAACATAAAACACAGTCTTTGGTTGACCAGGACTTTTCCCGAAATGTCCTGGAACTCAAATCGGCATGAACTTCCTGACGCCACCGCTGGATCTGCTCCAAGAGGAGTTGAAATAACTTGACCGTGACCTAGCTATAAACGTCCTGCAACTATTTTCGGCTTCAAATCCCAACCGCTACATTCAATTCTCAGAACTTGGCCGCGAAAAGTGGGACTTAAGAAAATTTCTCGACCTGAAATTTCTGAAGCCGGCTCGCTGCTATTTCTCCTTGAGCATCTTTTGGTACATTCAAATCTGTATTTCAGAGTTCATTCATGAAATACTACAGCCAATTCAAGCGTGGGAGAAATCCCACCAGCTAATCAGAGCATTGCCAATCTAGTGAAGCTGGGCACGCAGGACTTTGGCATCGGACAAGGGCATGCGCCAACCTGGCACCTCTGCCACTTGTCATGCAGAAGCCACACGCTGAGCTAGGCTCCTCAAAGTCTGGGTTGGGCAAATGGTTGTCCAAGGACTTACATTCAGCCCAGGACGTGAGTACCTGAGCTTAACTGCGGTGCCCAAATGGCTTTCAAACCTTGGCAGCCTCTGAGGCTTTCATGTTCGGGACCCCAGCAGACTTGATGGCACCAAGCTAGGTAGCCAAATGGTCTCTCGGAACCCTGGACCTGGAAGTCCCAGCTCATATACTGTGCACAAGCATATATACACTTTAAACATACTGGTTTAATAAAATATATACTTTAAACATTTCTAAGTCTTATGGTTATCGGGAATAGAATTAAAATCCTGCACTTTTATTCCTACAAGCCATATTTCCCACACACTATACCGGACTTAGACTTTAAAACTCCTTGCAACCTTATCTATGGTTGGAGTACCCCCAGAATCCCTGTACAAGGTTCTGGGTGATCAGGGCATTGACTGGGCATCCCCTCTTATACTACGGATCCCTTTATCGTTCTATGGATATCACACATCCCTATGCCCCATTTATCTTTCTGGTCTGTGCTGAAGCAGGGAATCCTAGCGGTGAGTCGTGCAAGCGTTTTCAAAGGGAGATTTTGGAACCCGACTACCTAGACACATTCTGGCAAGACTTTATCTGTAAAAAAAAAACCCTTGAAACTCAAAGCCTAGCAAACTATGCTTGCTGGCACACCTGGAAAGGTAAAAACACAAAAATTCTTTATTGTCGCATAATTTACAGACATGCATTGACAATCATCAGCTGACACTCCCGAACCCCAATACATGGATCAGGGGTAACCAGCCGGGCTTAACCTTTATTGTTGAGCCTGGTTACCTTTTCACCGTCACAGTGTTCTTCTGTGATGTATTTGTTTTGCTAAATAGGGAGAGTAAGGGAGGAGTTAAATGGGGAGTCCCACATATACGTAGTGACACAAGAAAATATAAAGTACAGTAACTTAGCATTGTAAGTGGTTTCCTTATAAAGTTTCCATTGACCTTTAAAGTAAGCCTTTTTTTGGGGTGGAGGAGTGGCCTGTAGAATATGTATATATTTCCCTTTTCTTTAAGTCTGCTGAAAGGTATGCTAATGAGATACTACTGTACGTGTGTTTCTTGCTTTCTTCTGTTTGGTGGCATTATAATAACCTGGCAAAAAAAGTAGCATATGTGTCCAAGTTCCCCAACATAAATTTTCTATAGAAATCCATATCTGCTTTCATGAATGTCGTAAAGATTGTTTGGGCTAGTTAAAAATGTAAGGAAAACAAAAACAGAATGATAGCACTTTTACTTGTGAACATCATAAAACAGTTCTCCAAATGAAAAGCATGTTTAATTTCACACATCCCAACCACTTACAGTGGGGCATATAACACAAACACAGAGGGAATTATCGAGGCAACTGTGTTCTGGGGCAAAACAGTAAATGTATCAATGACAAATCATATTTATTTCAATTAAATTCTATTCTTTAAAACATATAGCGCAGAGTGTTTTGCAATACTTTTGCCTTGAATCATATGCCCCTAATTTCTATCTGACGGGTCACTAACACAGTGCTTCTTTCAATACCTATACACAACCCTAGTAAGATTCATCAGTATAAGTTCAGTCCTCGAAACCAACCAGGTTCTCAAGCTTTTGCTAATAAACACCTAGTAACCAAAATAGCGTGCATCTAATCCAGGGGTGCGCAACGTTTCTTACATGCGCCCCTGTCTCCTCTCCGGCTCACGCCACCCCCCCTACCCCCTCCATCCCTGCACAGCTCCAGCGTCAAATGACGTCAGGTTGCCATGGAGACGTGTCGCTGGAAGGGAAGTAAAAATTACAGAGGCCTCACGCGATCCCCGGCATTTATTTTAAATGCTTTCAGGGAAGCGCAGGGCCTCTGTGACAACCCCCCACCCCCCCCAGAAAATCTCGCGCCCCCGACTTTGCGCACCCCTGTTCTAATCATCACTGTAACATTTGCTTTGGTGCAGTATTTGTTGGTCTGCAAACCTGGCTTTGCTGGCTGTTTACAGGAATGACCGTGGAAAGCCTTGACCCAATGCACACATGTTTTGTTAGTGCACAATTTTCCTGGTGTTTTCAATTTTAAAAATAGCGTGAAAGACCTTCAGGCTTAATAATAGTTGAGCCACCTATGTACAGCTGTCTGATTGATTTGTCTACTGGCCACAGTGAAAAATTAGATCAATGTCATTACATATGTTTCAGCTGCTGAAACCACTCACGCTTTTTGTAGGGTTATCTTGCACTTTCTCACGAACAATATTGTTCCATTTGTCCCTTCAGCTCTGGTGCAACATTAACTGAATTAACCAGGTCCCAGCACGCCTGCCGATTTTTTTTTTTTATAAAGACCTGTCTTTACAATAAAGCAGTCCTCATTCTGAGTTTTTCGTTATTAACCATATCGCAATAAGAATTTAAAAACCAAAGCACACACCCCTGTGGGACATTGTTTAGTGACGCTTATCAACAATTTTTATAAATTAATCCAAAACGGCCATGTCATGAAGTAGACTACTTACAAAGCTGCAAGCCACTATGGTTAGACTCATTTTAGATTATATATGTTCTGATATAAAGAAAAAATCTGATAGGGGATATTTAAGAACGTGAGGACAGGACAAAATCAATTTCCTAGATTACCTTGCGCGGCTGCTGATCGGCTTTTTTAAAGCTTACTCTGATGAGTTTACTTCAGGGCTTGCATGTGTTGCATGAGGAAACATGCATTGATCCTCTGAAATGCCATTCCCCTTCAATATCCGACTAGCACCTTGTCTCTTCACTTTTAAGACCCATCTTAAAGCAGCAGTCAAAGCTGCTGTTTTTTGTTTTAATTATCATTCTTTTCCCCTTTAATATGTGCATCAATACAATCCACAAATACATAAGTAATTAGCTAAGTTGCCGATCGATCCGTTCTCCTGTGATCGATCGGTGAAGATTCAGCTCGGGGGTTTCACTAAATGGCTGTCAGTACAACAGAAGAGGATTAAAGATGCAAAGTTCTGTGGGGAAAGTCATGTGACCAGGCAGTCACTAGATAAAATTGGTTCACTGCTAGAGAGAGAGGGCAGGGCTCAAAAAGGTGTGTGCCAGAGCCTGTTTCAGAAGAGGAAGGGGATGTGACTTTGTAAATGGTTGCTATAGAAACAAAAATGCTTGTTACATAATAATACATTAAAAATCTCAGAGTTGTTTAAAAAAATGCTACAAGTATTTTCTCATAGTACAGAACTTATTTTTTTTTTTTTAAGACACATGTAGGATATTGCTTGGTCTGCCGCTTTAAAATGGACCTGTTTAATGAAGCATATGGGTAGCTCCGTTGACTAATGCTATTCACCTTATACATTGACCTTGAGCCCTTGCAGATGCCCTTACTAGAACACCCTCCTACTTTCTCGGAATGTTCTTCCTACTTACCAATTAGATTGTAAGCTCTTCAGGGCAGGCACTCCTTTCCTAATGTTACTTTTATGTCTTAAAGCACTTGTTCCCATTATGTGTTATATTATTATGTCACATGTATTACTGCTGTGAAGCGCTATGTACCTGGATGGCGCTATATAAATAAAGATATACATCTCAACCCCGTTTATATCGCGATCCGCTATAACGCGGATCCGCATATAACGTGGTTTGAGCGTGTCTCCCGATTTAAGCAGTTCTCTCCTACCTTTCTTATTCGGTACCCTTGCTGCCGGCACCCCCCCGCCCCTCCTCCTCGGCTCCGGCGTCAAATGATGCCGAGGAGGAGAGAGGGAGGACGGGAGGGGAGGACAAGCCATGAAACAAAGCCAATATATGACAAACACAAATCCAGCAGCAAAAGCATAATTTAACCACAATGCATATTTTCAAACTCACTTTAATGCAAATGTTGTTGTGCAATGCTAAAACGTGCTGCATTTTTGTTTTTTCTTTCGTAAAACCCACTATGTCCATAAAAATCCCTATGGGTGAATGCACAAAAAGTATTTCCATGTCCTAATAGGGACTTTCCTGACAGCAGCATAGATCTGCTAATTACTGATGTACATGCTGCAATAATTGCTTTTGCAGCCAAAGTGTAGAATGTTGTATAATAAAAATTGATACGTTTGATTGTGATTGGGGTCCCTTGGTGCTACTCACCAATGCCCCCTTTAGGAAGGAAAACAAATCAGCCGATTTTGTATTTTTTGTGTATTTTGCATGCATTTTTATTCTAGTAAAATGTATCTTAGCGATACCCAATATTATTATGGAACAAAGTAAAAAGTTCACATCATCCTGCTTCCATAACACTGCTATGTACATTAGATTTCCTGATCCTTTTAAAAAGTAATTGCCCATACCTCTTAAATTGCCTCTTTTCTTCATGTGAAATGTATGTTTCCAGCAATTGAGTGGCATGTGATACAATCACCAGCAGAGTGATATTGTGTTACCTCCTAACAGAATAAGGCGCTTCCCCATTTCCTGCAGAGAAACCCAGAAACCGAGAGCACAATTAGGGCATACGGAGAGGTCTGCTGGCTCCTGCCAGCTTTACACATAGTTTGCCCATGTGCAGAGCTCCTAATGCTTTCTGGGAAATGTAGTTTTTCTGTAGCAGGCTGAAAAGTGAGAACATGCAGAGCTGCTATAGGAACCTTTTCAAAACACACACACCCAATCGCCCCCATTGCTCTCTGGAAGCTGACGAGGCAGGGGAGGAGAGAGCTGCAGATGCCGGGTAAGTTCTCGCGGAACTCCTGATCGCGGCGGCCATTTTTTTTGCGCGGCCCTGGTTTTAACGCGGTCTCATTCTGTGGACTCTGAGTGCCGAGTTATAACGGGGTTAGCTGTATATACATACATAGATCCATTAGCAGATTTACTCAAAGAAAAACTGTTTTGTGGGATGGGTATTCACAATATTTCCTAGCATCGGTTATTACAAATAGAGAGGTGTAAATACCTTATGTACCAAAACAGTTTCACACCTTTATTTTGCTCTTTTATTTTCATCCACCACCTCCGAGATGGCGGTAGGGTTTCACTTTGCTAATAGACAGAAGTGAAGCCCCATTATATGTAAGTTCGCTTCATTTGAGCGATATTTTACCAACACACCTATTTAAAAATATGCCGTGCTCTCATTATCATTACATGTAAAAAAAATGCACGTATGACTGCATTTACTAGTCCGTTTGTACATTTGATACAAGCACGGTGCATTCTCCTATTTACACATGCCTCATGCTAATAACACTCTCCAAAAGTTCCTCCTAATCTACTTTACCCTCTTGCAGGGAAAATGGTATCACACAATACCATACAGTTTACTCATAGCCCAAAGCCCTTCTCAATTTGGTGGAGTGTCAGCTTTTATACCCAGGGCAACGGCTTGTATCCCCACCCCATAACAGGGCAGGTCTAGATACTGACAGGCATCACACCATATACACGTGACCCAGTCAGTACCGTAGTATGACACTCCAACTGCCGGTTTATGCCTGACCCTGGATAAGATTAACCCCAATACTGCCTGTTCCTATCAGGACTTATAGTGTTGAGGCCAGTAGAAGGCTATTGACACACACAAACAAAAACCCTCTACCGTTATATAGCCAATAAAGAATATCACTTGTGCGCACATTCACATATCTTAGACAGGTCTGGAACCCTGCCTTGCACCATTATTACCTAGCATACAGTGTTTTCACTGCAGCATGGGATTCTGGGAAATGACATGCAAATGGACACACAATACCCTGAGGAAGGTCCCATTCTCAATACAATCTATTTTGCATTTCTACTTGCTGTATGCTGTCTCTCTATCATCGGACTGGTTCTGGTAACTATACATTTATTTCATTCGTTATGGGACAAGCATAAGGATTATTTGGAGACTGTGTGTGCCAGATTGTTACATTATTGACATATATATATATATATATATATATATATATATATATATATATATATATATATATATATATATATATATATATCACAATACTCCATGGTTTAATTGACATGAAAATAATTAGTAAATTCAGTAAAGGTTATTTATCGAGATTGATTAAAAGGCATGTACACAAATGTAGTAAAAGTAGGGTAGTCCATTTAAAATTAGGGCATATAAAATAAAGTACTATGGTTAATGAACTTGTTATTTACTGTTAGATTGGAATGGGTACTTAGTGTAGGACAATGCGCTTATTCTTCTCAATTTACCATCAGGCTGTTAAGTCAATAATTGAAGCAAAGATTCGTTATAATGTAGTTTTTTTTTTTTAAAGGGCCATATTAATGGCTTTCTTCACTGAAGAAATGACAGCTAAAAATGTCATTATAGTTCTTAGCATAGTGGGAGTTATTTATCTAAATTCACCAGCTTCAATATACACAATGGAATTGGAATCAGTTTAACTGCAAATACTGTACAATACATGAAGAAAAAAAAAAAACAAGGAATCTTAACCAGCCTACAAATACAGCTCTAAATGAGTGTGACTGATGTTTTGCTTCATAATGTACAGTATTGTCATTTAAGACACTCTACAGTACTTTGGGATGCATGTGAGGAGCAATTACTGACCAAGTCGCATTGAACAAAGGAAGACTATTCATCATCTCTGAAATGCTCCATTGTGCCTCTCTCAGGATGTTAGGCAGGGATGAAGGTAATGTAGTCCGATGACATTTTCACAATGTTGATATGCATGTAAGTCAGAATTTGAATTTACATTATCATCATATCCTTACCATAACAACGCAAAATTAGCATTCAGAAATTAGCTAGTCCTAGACTACAGTAGTTGATCATTAAAGAAAACATGCCACAGACAAATCTTGCCAATTTATCCCCTCGTATTTTAAATGGCAGGAATTACACAGAACGTCTGACTATACTTTTATGTGTTTGTGAGCTGCTGGAATACAACAGCAATGGGAATAGGGCAACATCAAGTATCAATTAATGTCTATATACTAAAGTGTTTTACAGTAGTGTAACATGAGTGATAAAGCAACAGTCATGTTGAAAAGTGAAAATCTATTTTCAATTTTTTACTGAAAATATATTTGCTTTATTTTACAGACATACTTATGGCACCATAAAAAGGTCTTACTTTTTAAGACGTATTATCAAAATGGTAAATCTTCAGTTCACCTGCTTGCTGTGTTTTAATTAATTGGAGGTAGGAGGTCCCTTCACCTCCTGAGCGACGAGCATTGGGACTGCTTGTAGACAGCAGTCTTAGCAGTAATGTCCAATGTCAGGCAGTAGCTGCAAAGGCAAATAAGATCTTGACTCGCATTAAACAGGGTATGGATGGAAGAGAAGAAAGCATAATTATGCCACTGTATAAAGCTTTAGACCACACCTTGAATATGGAGTACAGTTTTGGGCACCACTCCATAAAAAAAGACATTATGAAACTAGAAACAGTACAGAAAAAAAGCCACAAAAATGAATAAAGGGGATGGAAAATCTTACTTATAAGGAGAGGCTAGCTAAATTAAAAAAATTTACATCAGAAAAGAGGTGTCTAAGAGAGTGTTAAGTATGGCACACCTGTGAACACAGGACCTGTATATGGGACAAGGGTTAATACACATTTTCCTAGCTTTGCCACTTTTTACCTTCTGCAAAGGTCCCTCAAATAAGTAATATCATCCCTCACTCCATCCCAATATACAGCTGAACCCAATTATAACGCGGTCCTCGGGGTCCACAGAATGAGACCGCGTTATAACCGGTATTGCGTTATAAAATGTTGGTGCCGCATGAGGACTCACCAGGATCTGCAGCTCTCTCCTCTTTGCAGCTCTCCCTGCTTCATCAGGCTGCATCCACATGCGTGGCACTTACGTACACTTTCGAGCGCAGAGGAGGGTCACATGACACACACACCCCTACACCATGTGGGAATTTTTTGTGTGTGTGTGACCATTAAAGCAGCAAACCCCCCATTGAGATCGGCCAAGCTCCATCCTCTGCCAGGCCCATAAGAGAAATGCCAGAAACAGGTGGGTTCTCTCCCAATAGCTTTACAGGCCTATTCCCGCTCATTAACTGGGTTACATTTGTGTCATTTTAAGGATGTTTTTTTTGTTTAGTTTAGTTAATAAATCCCTATCTCCCAGATCCAACAAAAGGGTGCTAAGCTTTAGCATGCCTTTACAGCCATTCAAATAAATGGAAGTTACGGCGTGTTAAAACTTGGTTCCATTTTGTGGACCTAGACCTATGTTTTTTAGGTTGTGTGGTATTTTTCCTGTGCTTGCCAGAGAAATGTTCTGGAAGTAAAGTTGCACAGTTATTAAACACCTCTTCAATTTTAAAACAACTGTTAAAATGATAGAGGAAGCATTACATGACTGAATACTTTCAGTTAACGGCAACTCCAATATATGTTGCTAAGTGTGAATGGTGCTTTAAAAGGGATCAATCATTCCACCCTCTGTTTACTCAACCAACCTAGCATAGGCCAGAAGAATTTCTGTCACAGTGTTTATGGTGGGGAATAGCTTACACTAAACTACAGGAACATTGAGTGTGAGAAAGTTACATGACCCCTCAAGAGCTCACTGTACTGAGAAGGAGCTGATACATTGTACGCAAATGGAAAATGCATTGCTATTTTATGGTTGAATTGGCCAACAAATTGCTGCAGAGATCGCTGAAATATGTTTTTTCAGAATGTTATGGCTCTTCTGTAAGCACAGAAATAACTGAAATATTCAAAAGAACATTTCTTAGTATTAATATGTGCATAGGTATTTTTAGGAACATGCTCAGATAAAAATAATATATTGTGTTCCTTGAAGTGTTTCGTGATCGGTCAATGTTTTGAGTATCAATGTGCCTTCTACTGTAACTGTTTATATAAGAATTGGAGAGTTTTCCAAATTGGCCCGTATTCGGAGTGTCATTTTTTCCTAGTACAAACACATTGACTTTAATGTTGCTTTAATTTAGACCACCATTTTCATGCCAACACTAAATGAATTGTTTAAACAAGAGTAAAAAAAAATGGGCGAAATCCAGTTAGTTGGATAAATCAAAATATATTTCTTCATCAAAAAATGAGGAGGCTTCCAAGCTTTGAATTAGAATTCTGTTTCTATGTAATAATACAAATGCAGTTGCTTACAGTATATATATCATACACTATGAATATGCTAAATAGAACTCTGAGTATTCCTTTGTCCGGAGACGGCAAAATGTCTCACACTGCTATCATGCTCATCCTGTCACATGAACATATAAATATTATTGTAAACTTAGAATTCTCCTCTTGTTTGCTTGATATCAAGATATACAGAACCAGTGGTTGTTGGTGGCAGAGAAACAGAACAGTCCTCGTGGAAATATATTAGGAAAAAACAATCATAGAGTGTTTAATAGTGCATTGGAGTTGTCCAATGGGTAATATAATCCTAATTGATGTCTTACTATTACAATTGAAATTGGGCCGTATCTCTGGTAGAATTCCTGGCAACGCTTATCGGGTAATTATAATATTTTTATATGGTGCCCTTGAGTAGAATCCTGGTAGAACATGTCTGGTGCTGTACTCTGCATGGCATCTTCCTAAGTGCAGAGGAGGGGAACAGCCAATGATATTATTATAACTTTAGTCATTGTAGGTAAACAGGGTCCAGGGAATTCATTCCTCTAAACCACACGGAGTGAGTCTAAGGGGCCTATTCTAGTCACAGCAGTATTGTACATTTCAAATCGCATGATTTGACTTGGCAATAAGTAATGGGGGGGGGGAGGAATTCTGATCTCGCTATATTCAAATATCTCGTCTGCTGAAATCACACATTCCGAACGAAAAAACATACAGTAGAAATTGTGTGATGTTGATTTCTTTTTTTTCAAAAAACAGGACTAACATAACATACATAGGGAGATCACTCAGCACAGCCACATTATATAAACTTGGCAATTTACAATGATAAAATATGGATGTGTGTGTGTGTGTGCGTGTGCATGTGCGTGTGCGTGTGTGTGTGTGTTGTAAATATTACTGTATGTTCATTTGCATGTCTTAGACAGGTCTGCAACCCTGTCTTTCCCCATTATCGCCCAGCATACAGCGCTTCCACTGCAGCAAGGGATTCTGGGAAATGACATGCAAATGAGCACTCAGTGCCACCTTTTGTCTCAAGCTCGTATTACACAAGCAAATCCTCAAGCCAATGCATGCTGTTTTAAACACAGCTTTTAGACAGAGGCTGGGATGAGATGCAAAGCCATTAAACCCACTCACAGACATGTTTCAACCTTGATGGGTATCATCAGTGGGAGGTTGGTTGTAATGGCTAAGCTGGTTTGAGACTAGGCTAGGTATTCACCACAATTATTAAGTTTATGGTGAGTAAAAAAAGTGACAAAAACCCTCCACAGTAAAGCATAAAGCAACTGTAAATATTACTGTATGTTCATTTGCATGTCTTAGACAGGTCTGCAACTCTGTCTTTCCCCATTATGGCCCAGCATACAGCGCTTCCACTGCAGCAAGGGATTCTGGGAAATGACATGCAAATGAGCACTCAATGCCACCTTTTGTCTCAAGCTAGTATTACACAAGCAAATCCTCAAGCCAATGCATGCTGTTTTAAACACAGCTTTTAGACAGAGGCTGGGATGAGATGCAAAGCCATTAAACCATCTCACAGACATGTTTCAACCTTGATGGGTATCATCAGTGTGAGGTTGGTTGTATATAATCAGGACCAGTGCAATAGTGTTTGGTGCCCTAGGCGAACCTTCAGCTTGCGCCCCCTCCCCCTTCCCCCAAACACACACACAATTCACTTTCAGATTTTTTTTTCTATCTAAGTGAAATTTTTTAATATTATACTTAATAGATTTTATTTAACATTCATACACACTCCCCCCTCTCCGTTGCCACACTCATCCCCCCTCCCTCCCTATAAATCCCCCTCTCTCTCTCCTTCTTTCTCCCCTCTGTCCTCCCCCATCCCTCTCTGTCATTCTCCCCCTCTCTCCCTGTCATTCCAATTCCCCCCTCTCTCACTGTCACTCTTCCCCTTTCTCTCTCCCCCTCCATCCCTCATTCTCTTTCCCCTTTCTCCCTCCCCTCTCTATGTCATTCTCCCCATCTCTCTCTGTAATTCTCCCCCTCCTCACTGTCATTCTCCCTCTCTCTCCCTGTCACTCCCCCCTCTCTCCCTGTCATTCTCATTCCCCCCTCTCCTTGTCACTCTCACCCTTCTCTCTCATTCTGTCTCCCCTTTGCTCATTCTCTCTCCCATCTCTCTGTCATTCTCTCCCACCTCTCTGTCATTTTCTCCCCCTCTCTTTGTCTTTCTCTCACTCCCTCTCTGTCATTCTCTGCCCCTCTCTCTGTCATTCTCTCCCCCCTCTCTCTCTGTCATTGTCCCCCCTCTCTTGCCACCTCGCGTTCAGTGGCATATATCGCAGCCAGTCTCTCTTCTAGCTGAAACTGGGTGATGAGCTGCAACATCAGTGCAACATCTACTGTTCCCAGGTACTTGAGGGTAGTTTGCAGGTACACATCCAAGGCACTGGGAGGGCTACAACTGCTGAATCCACATAATATAACAGTCCTGGGCCTCTTGACCCATGGGAAATTTCCAGGACTAAGCATCCCTCTGATTCACTGCTTTGCTCTTACTGGCACAGAGTAACATTGTCACAGGGTCTCCAGACAATGAATTCCCACGGTCACGTGATGCAGGACATTTAAATGCATAGGAGATACTGGCACCCCATAACGGGGCATGTATCTCGGGAAGCAAGGTGTCCTCGAACCTCAAATCAACGTGGTTCTTCTCCGGAGACCCGCTGCTAATCTACACTAGTATTAAATTGTATATTAAAACAGCTGCTACCCACAATTTACATTAAAAAAACAACAACACTAATACCCACACCTCTACCCCCACATTATTGATACCAGAGGCCACGGAAGTCCGGGGGTCCTCAGATGGTCCCTGCAGGTGCCATGGGCCATAAGGTGTTCCCCATGGGCCCTCACGTGCTCCCCACTGGCTTGCGGTACCAATCCTGTGGCAACAACAAAATGTGCAATACATTTAAATAAATACACCCCCCTCACTCCCCACCCAACACATACAGTACAGTAATGGGCAAAATAACTATTATCCAGCTATGGATAATAGCTCATTTGCCCATTATAAAATAAAACATTAGCCAGCCAGCATAAATAAAGTAAATAAAACTATCTACTTTCCCCTGCCATCATGAATGGCATCCTAATCATCATACTCCAGGTCCACGTCCTCCGTTGCCAGAAATAATAGAAGAAAAACACAATCTAATGACCTTAACTCCATAATCACCTTAGCCATTAATAACCGCTATAGTAATTAAGGGGTTAACCCACCCTCCCCCACTACATATCCGGGAGGCCAAGCCACCCACCCTGGGACCACTATACCCACCGTCTACCCATAGATTTGCATAGGGGTACAGTACATCATACCCATATAATATGGGCATGATAAGCCAGTATAACATTCAAGTTCACCCTAATAAAAAAGCATGAAGGCCAAAAATACACAATAATAAAAGATATACACAAGCACCTAAACCCCCCAATTAACTAAATAAAAGCACTAACAACCAATTAAATAAATAAAAGCACTAGCCAACCAAATAAATAAATAAAAGCACAAGCCAACTCATTAAATAAAAGCACTAGCCAACCAATCAATTTAATAAATAAAAGCACTAACCAACAAAACAATGAATTTTAAACACTAGCCAACAAAATAATTAATACATTTAAACCAGTAGCCAACAAAACAAATAATTAACTTTAAAACGCTAACCATACCTAAAATGTACTAAAAACAAGCACTCCAAATTCCAAACAACTGAATCCAAACAATAAAAGCAAATAGAAAAAAATACAATCATTTGAAAACAAGCATTTGCCAAAAAATGAATTGGCTGTCACTGTATTTATCTGAACCCTAAAGGGGCACAGATGAATACATTATCAGTCAAAAGGCAATCACAAACATAAAAATAATTAAATACAATGAAAAAAACTTTAGATATAAATTTGAATGTCTTACCTTTAGAAGTCTTCACCCTCCGAAACCCATTGTATCTGCAAGCTCTCGTACTGTGATGTCATCAACCGCAATCCAACGCCATCCACCTTGAAGACCAGCATCAGATTTTAAAAAACATCTTCTTTCTTTTATCTTCTATCACCGTCTTCTTTCTTCATTTGTCATTATTTTCTTATTTTCTTTAATCTTCTTTCTTCATCAGTAAAGCCAAAGCCCCATGGTAAATCCAGAACAGGATGTTCTCTCGTCGGCTTCTTGAGGTAAAATGAGACGTACAGGCCTTATATATGGTCTGTGACATCCCATTTAAAGGTCGGATGGTACAACTCCAATCTGATTGGGCGCTGTATCATGTGCTCGCCTTTTTTTTTTAAGGATGTGACGTCATCTCCAAGGGAGGTACGTCACATGTACATATCACATGGTATTTCAGAAAATGGGATTGAAGACAATAGGTTATATAGGGTTGCTTCTGATTACCATAGCCTTGACAAAGCACTCGCGAAACGCGCGCGTCGGCAACACGTGACCACGTGCACGCGCGGAGCCCTAGTTCGTGGACACTGACTCAGTGTTACTTAGGAAGTCAGCGTGGCTCTGCTCGTGTACATTTATGGCAATGTTTATAGGCCTGACGGTATTAAGAGTCAACAAATAGGAACGGCACATTGTTCATCTGGCAGTCTATTACTGTTACACTTAGGGAAGCCTGAATGCTAATATCCTACTACAGTATATAGCTTATAGGACACAACCTAGTGAGCAAAACGGCACCCCATCCAGCAATTCACCTCTGGAGTGCCAGACCATTACCACATATGTGGAGTACTGCAACAATTAGGGAAAGGTCTTTCATATTTGACCGGTTTATTAACCCTACAAGGAGCAGTACTCAGCTGATAACTCAGTATCTGACCATACAGGAGTCTCAGCAGCGCTACAATACTTACCAGTAATTCATCCACGAATACTACTGTTAACTCTAGACCTGTTACTACACACCTGGGGTTCACACGTGTCTAAAGCACTACCAACTTGCACTCACGCACCACCATCTATACATGCTGGTGACAGTAAACACCATTAGGTGCACTTTGACCCAGATTTGCTCTACTCAAATCTATAATGTACTAGCAGCTGCAGCACAGAGCAGCACAGTACAGGTTCAAATAACCAGTGCATCTATCAGTATTCTAATATTGGGGCACTACATATGTGGTCCTAACTGCCGTTCATTAGCATAACCCTCTAGTTCATTAACTCCATATGAGGAACACTAGGGCCAGTGAATATCCTCACATTGGATATTAACCATTTATTGTACACTCCTCTGGATCAACTTATTCCAAGAGCTAGCAACACTTGGTATTATTTAATCATTGTTTTAACCCCAATATTTTAACGATATTGTCAATAATAAAGATATTTTAAGTAAATCACCATATCATACCGGACTAGAGTGCTATCTACAGGGGTTCTGTCTGTCTATCAGTATATAGGGGTTAGTCACATTAGTTCAAAAGAATGTGACGTCACTATAAGTGATGATGTCACATCCTTTTGAACTAATGTAACCTATCACATGGTACAGCAACCAATGGGATAGTCTGCAATCCCATTGGCTGTAATACCATGTGATATAGTCATGTGGTTTTAAGGATGTGACGTACCTCCCTTGGAAATCACGTCACATACTTAAACAAAAAAAAAGGAGATGGGCACATGATACTGCGTTCAATCGGATTAGAGCTGTGCCATCTGACCATAAAATGTGACATCACAGGCCATATATAAGGCAAGTACGTCTCATTTTACCTTTTTATGTGTAGGCACTCCTGACAAAGCTGTGACCTTCATTTTGGCGAAACGCGTAGAGTGGAATACTCAGTGGAATACTCAGCCTAATACAGAGCACCGGGTAAACGTGTTCCTGACTGGCAGCAAACCACCAAAGGGACTCCGGAAATTACGCACACCCCCAAGGAAGCGACGGAGCTGAGACCGCTAATATGATCAGTGGGGAAGCTTCAGAGCGAGCAGTGTTCCCGAGAGTGACGGGGCGTTCGAACGGAGGCTAATGTGGTGAGTGGCAGTATCCAGTGGCGCATTCCAAACACACATGACAGTGTTACGTGCCTTTTTAATTCTGCATTATTGTAAGTGCAAATTTCTATCCCTTTAAATATTAATACTTTTTATTGTATTGATCTGTGCTATGGATACATTTTTTTCTTATACACTGCTGAGGTTCACCTTTCCTGATTCTCCTGTCTGGGGACATTTTCATCTGATGCACACTGATAAAAAGATACAGCACTGCCACAGTTTTGGAATTGCTTTATTACTACTGACATTTTGTGAGTAGGCTGTACATAAGAGCCAATATTTAAACTGCTACACATTTATAGCACTTAGATTCGTTTTGTGTTGTTTTTATCTCCTATATGCTCCCCCTGGACTGCGCAAAAATTGTTCTTCTTCTGGGACCAGTGAAGACAGGCCCCACCAGAGGGTGTTTGAGCAGGGAGTGACAACTTTATATATTACATTTATTTTTTATTTTACACAATTATTTTTCACAATATTGCATATTATATGCACCTCTTTGTCACTTTAAGAATAGTGAGCACCTTTGAGATCACTTTCACACATTTAACTCTTCCTGTGCCATTTGTTTCTTCACTTTTCGTGCTTGGTGAGGCTTCCCAGTCTCTTCACTGACCTGACTAGTCAGATTCCAAACCTCTTCCTTCAGGCTTGTGTTCTTTTTCTTTACTGACTCTATGTCCCTTATGACTGTCTCATAGGCATCCTTAAATGTACACAGCTCTGTGTTTAGACCATGGCCTTCCTGTTGGGAGTATTCTAGCTCGGTACTAAGCCTCTGAACTTCTTTCTGAGACGCTTCCAGCGCTGCGCCAACTTGATCCATGAAACTCTGGCCCTGGGCAGTATCAGAATATGCCTTCTCCAGATTCTTGACAAGATCACCCTGTCACTCTTCAACTGATCCTTTTCTTTCTCCTGGAGTACACACTTAGCAATTGCTGTGGACAGACACTTTTGTAGTGCAGCCTTGGCCTCTTGATCATTATCAAGTCATCCATAGAGGCAATCAATCCCATTCCATGCAGATTGAAGTGCCTGAGTTAAGGCATCTTTACCATGGTTAAAGGTGTCCTCTTTCTTTTCCACTATATCAGGAATGATTCTATTAGTTGCCTTGGGCTGCAGCACATCTTCAGTTCCTTTCTAATGCAGGCTTTTCTGAGTTTGAAGTGTCATCCTTAATTCTTTCTGCAGTTTCCACTATAACTGGAGACCCTCCTTTCTTCTTTTTCTTTGGGTCCACTATACCCAAACTAGCCTGTGGCATTTTATCCTGAGTATCTATTCACTTTCCTCTGTATTATTTTTGTCAATTAGTTAAGCAACTTATTATAGTTAGCTGTCTAGGCACAGTGTTTATTATTCACACACTGTGAGATGGTTCATTCCCTATACTGGAGTTACCACACTCCTACACGCAATTAATACTCCAGACCGGTGGAGTTCCCCGGTGGTCACGATAGGTGTCTGCAGGTCCCACAGTGCACCCCGGGGGGTACACACGAGTGTCTGGAGGCCTTCGGTTGGTCCCCGCTAGGCTCCATGGGCCTCCAGGTGGTCCCCGTGGGCCACAATGGGGTACACGGGTGGTACCCATGGGTGTCTGGGTCATCCCCACAGGTGTCTGGGGGGCCCTCGGGTGGTCCCTGTGGGTCTCTGGGCCCCCACAGCTGTGCCCCCCCGGTTATTACCCGCAGATTCCCCCCATTGGTCCTCAGGTGGTCCCCGTGGGTGTCTGGGGGTCCTCGGGTGGTCCCCATGGGTCCCCGCAGGCCTGAGGTACCAATCCTGTATTTAAAAAAAATAAAATATGCCATACATTTCAATCAATACCCCTCCCCACCTCAACCCCCCCTACCCCCAAAAAAACATACAGTACAGTAATGGGCAAAACAACTATTATCCAGATATGGATAATAGATTATTTGCCCATTATTAATCACAACATTAGCAAGCATACATAAAGTAAATAAAACCGTTCTACTTACCCCAGCCAATGTGAAGGGCATTCTCGTCAGCTTACTGCAGGTCCATGTCCTCAGTTGACAGAAAAAAATGCATAGCAGAATACATTCTAATGTCCCCTAGCCCCTTAATCACCTTAGTGGTTAATAACTGCTATAGTAATTAAGGGGTTAACCCCCATCCCCCGCTACCCACCCAGGAGGCCTAACACCCACCCGGAACCCACTAAACCCACCCTGTACCCATTGAGTGTCATAGTGGTACATCATTTCCCCCGGGCCCAATTCTTCAGAGTCAGGAGAAATTGTTCACTTTACTCTGATTACTTGGCCCAGGGGGATATTCTGGTTAAAAAATATGTGGCTAAAGGGTATAATTAGAACACCTTTCAAGGGACATTTTAGCAAGTAGGTCAAATGGACCGGAAGGTTCTCATGGACAAATCAAAAAAGAAACAATTATATCCTTATAAAAAGAGTAGAGAATTGAGAAATACAGAAAAAAATCAGAATACACCTATTTTTGTTACACAGTATAACAGTGCTTCTCTGAAAATAAAATCAGTTTTGAATAAGCACTGGGATATTATGTTAAACGATCCAATTATTGGTTCAAGATTACCACCCAAAATACCTATAGTTTTTCAAAAGGCGAGAAACATTAAGTCAATGCTAGCACCTAGTAGACTAAAAGCCATTAAGAACAATATACTGTAGAAAATGTTAAACTAAATAGTGGCAACTTTTCTTGTGGACAAACAAGATGTTTAACATGTAAACATTTGAAAAAAAAACCAGATAAAATCAATTCTCACTCTAATGGTTTAAACATCAGGTAAAGGGTCATATAAATTGTTTATCCACATTTATAGTCTATGGCATCATATGTATCCAATATATAGGAAGGACAGCGCGAACGTTGAGTACGCGCTTCCTGGAACATCGGCATAATGTAGTACATGGACTACAAACACATAGCTTGTACCGACACTATATGGGGAGGCATAACCGAGATCTATCTTCCCTAGTAGTAATGGGTATTGAAGCCATTAAATCCACTTTATTAAGTGGAGATAGAAATAAACAATTACATTTAAGGGAGACCTATTGATTTATGTACTAAATACATGGAGTCCAATGGGTCTAAATGATTGTATTGACATCAGCACCGTTGTATGATATGGTCATCTCCTTGTGTCTGAAGATATGATATAGAGGTCTGGGTTGAACATGCTTGACATGTTCCCTCTGTGTCCTGTTTTTTGAGAGGTCCTGGTTGGGGTTATATAGTTTATACAATAGTATACTTTTTATATAAAATTACTTATTTATAGTTCTTTCTTTATAAATTTTCACACATAATTTGGGGTTAAATATTACAAAATGTAATACATTTACTTAAAATCACTTAATATGTTGTTCAAATAGGAATTATTTTACTTATATAACATACACACATCACTATATATAAAATTATATATATAAAATTATATTTATATAGATTATATTTATATATATATATATATATATATATATAAAAAAAATATATATATATATATATATATATATATATATATATATATATAATAAGTCAACCAAGTCAACACATTTCATATTATAGAATACTGTATTTAATAATACACACGTTATAAATACACATACCACAATAGAATTGCTATACAACACTGACTTGTCAGATTTGAATAAATGACGTGGAATATGACTAATGACTTGCTCTGTTCGTTTATTTCTTTGCACCTATCCATCTTCTAGGTAAAAGTGCTTTAATGATTGTAAACAGTTTTCCTCTGATTCTCCTCAGAAATTTTAGTTCTAAATGTAAAATACAACATTGGTATTTGAAAGATCTCACATCAACATCAAAATAGGGATCTGATAGAATGTGCGTTCAAATATTGGTCACTAGAAGACTGACTCTCATCCAGATAGTGTCTCAAAGTACAAGATTTTAGATCACATTTAATAAAAAGTAGTAATTGGGATATAATTAAATTGAGCCTTGATTCTTTTAATCATGGTCATTTTTTAATTCTAATTCATTAGTCAAAAAATTGTTTTTCATATGATAATAATATTTACAAACAATGTTCATATTAATGATTGCTGTTCCTCCAAATAAATAGTCTAAATAATCCAAATTAATTGACTAGTATATTTATAAGTCCTTACAATTGTGTCCATTATGAATACCAATTAGGTGTGTTTGGTTGTCAAGATCTCTTTCGATTGGCATCTGGGGGTATTTATACGTTACCAACGTACACAGAATCCATCCCCTGAAGAAATCAGTTAATCTGAAGAGACGCTTAGGGTTTTATGTGTTATTGCTGAGAGAGGTGTTGTGAGCGGTGGTTCACACGAAACATACCGGAGGAGTGAGTGAATCCTCTGCCCCCATTGAGACGTCCCCTGCCCGGAACTAAGATTGACTCGGAGCAAGTTGACGGAGGACTGCCAAGGAGTCTCTTGGAGAAGGGCAGGACCAGAACAGCAGAAGAGACTTACTTGCAGGTGGCGGAGGTGAGGAGGATGACACCGACATCCTGGTGGTGGTAGGAGCAAAGGAAGATACCTGTGCAGTAGCAGCAGCAGCAGCAGACTGCTTCCGGGTCGGACCGCTGGGACGTGCTTCTCTCATGCTGTCCTCTACTAACGCTCCTTCTCTGGTCACATGTTCCTCTGCTCCCACCACCACTGGCTGAAGGATGTCTTCCTTGGCTCCCACCACCACCGGCTGAAGGATGTCTTCCTCTGCTCCCACCAACACCAGGATGTCGCCGTGGTCCTCCTCACCCTCCTCCGCCGGCTGCAGGATGTTGCTGTCATCCTACTGACCCTCCACTGCTGGCTGCAGATACGTCAAAACTACCCGGCCGGGTACCCAGTCATCACTTCCCTTCTGTTGTACCTAGAAGGAGGCCACTTTCACATTTGCATTGGTCTAATTAAAATACATTTATAGATATCAAGTTTGATTTGTTTAATGTGACGTTTGAGAGACAAATGAATATCTGTATGTTACATCCTCAGAATCATGATGTGTTTAGCATTATTTCATTCGTCTGATCATGCATGTAACAAAGATACATCTGCAATTCTCGTGAATCACTGTTAGATCCCCGATTTTGTGTAACTTTTGTCAATCTACACAATCATATAATATCTACCTGGCCACACCCTCTTGTAATTCCAGCCACCTAAGGAATATCTTAAATATTACTATTTTAAAAAGTTTATTGCTCATTTCTACTGTCAGAAAAGATTTGTGACTTCAGGCTCCATTCACACTACGTTCTAAAAGAGGCATTGGCCCCAGATTACCTCACTCCTAGACAAACACAAAAACCAAGGCATATTATTTATAAATGATAAGACTGTTGTATCATTTTTTCCAAATTTCACTCCAAGTGTTCACCAATTTGCACCATTTCATATTCTATTTCATTAAAAAATCCTGGGGAGGGGTTTGGGAATTGACAGCCCTACCAGCAATTTTTACGAAATAGAATATGAAAATTGGTGCAAAATATACCCATCCCCCCTAATACATATAAAAATACAACCACCCCCACCAATACATATAAAAATACATCCACACCCCCCCAATACATATACAAATATACCCACCAGCCCAATACATCTAAAAATACACCCATCCCACCAATACATATAAAAATACACCCACCCCCAAATACATATAAAAATTCCACACACCCCCAATACATATAAAAATATCCCAAAAACCCCCAATACATCTAAAAATACTCCCTCCCCCAATACATGTATAAAATACACCCACACCTCACCCCCCAAAAACATATTTAAAATACAGCCACCCCCCAAATACATATATAAAATACACCCACCCTTCCAATACATATAACAAATACCTCCCATACATATAAAAATACCCTCCCACCCACCAATACATATAAAACATACCCCCACCCCCATACACATAAAAAATTCCTCCAACCCTAATACATATAAAAATAAAGACTTACCTTAGAGATGGTCGCAGGTCTCCCCCCCACAGCACAATACCACACAATCCCCCCTCCCATAGCACAATACTACACAATACCCCCCACAGCACAATATCCCACAATTCCCCTACAGCACAATATCCCACAATCCCCCCTACAGCACAATATCGCACCATATCCAACCCACAGCACAATATCCCACAATCCCCCTACAGCGCAATATCGCACCATATCCAACCCACAGCACAATATCCCACAATCTCCCCCACAGCACAATATCCCACAATCCCCCCTACAGCACAATATCGCACCATATCTAACCCACAGCACAATATCCTACAAACCCCCTACAGCACAATGCCACACAATCCCCCCTCCCATAGCACAATACCACACAATACCCCCCCTCTCCCACAGCACAATATCCCACAATCCCCCCACAGCATATTATCTCACAATCCCCCCACAGCACAATATCCCACAATCCCCCCTACAGCACAATCTCCCACCATTCCCCACCCACAGCACAATACCACACAATCCCCCCACAGCACAATATCTCCCCCCCCCCCCACAGCACAATACCCACAATCCCCCACAGCACAATATCCCACAATCCCCCCCTCACAGCACAATACACCCAAACTCCCTCTACAGCACACTACACACACACACACTTTACCTTGTGGTGGATGGCACAGAACAGAGGGCCGGCAGGGGAGGCAACGCAGTCGCCAGGCTCGGGACAATTGTCCCTGCTTACCCCCTGTTAGCAGCCCTGGTTGTGGGCACCCGCCAAAGGCTTGGCAGGCACCATGGTGCTGTGGACACAGCGTTGGGGACCCCATAGCTAACGTAACAGCACTTGTTTGCCGAACTGACATTGTTTTTGCATATGAATACCTGTTAAACTGAGAAAAACTAACTGACATTACCTATCTAGATCACATCACATTACTAACCCTTAGGTATGGAACCCTCATAGTGTATTCACAACTACAGTATACCAATAGCTTCTTACTAGCCTTGTTTTGTATGGGTAACTTTAGTTTCTTCGAAAAAATATTTTCTGGCTGAAAGGTTTTATGAGCCAAATCTTAAATATTATTATTCATTTTATATGTAATTGAATTGAACTTCCAGATGTTCTTATTCTATATCAGTGATTGAGGACAATGTGACTTTAGATAGGCTGTGACAGTACCGATTGTTTATTTTTTATTTTTTATTCTCTCTTAACCTGAGAACTTCTGGTATTTTTATGGATGATTACTGGGGACTGACAGTGCAGCTGTTTAAAGTGTATTTTCATTTTCATCCAGAATAAATAAATATTATAGAAGAAGTGTTGCTTTTTTTTCCTGATGAAATAAAACAGAGGTGCTTTGAATATAACAATCTCATTTAGAATGGCTCTCAAGAGGAAAAGACATTTCCAGTTCATGCTGAATATTTAGAATTGAATCGTAATAAAAAATAATCACTTTAGTGAAGGGGCCAGCTGTTGAGTTTCTGTACGGTTGAATATTGATCATACTATCAGCAAAGAAGAGCCCCATAGTTATTTTCCAATGGTTATTGTTTAATTTACAATGCGATAAGATTTCACATTGGGTCCCGATTCTAGAGGCCACATCTCAAGGTGGACAGTCTTGAGACAGAGGGAGGACCTGGTGCAGAGCATTACAACAAAAACGCAATGAGGAAAGACTTTTAGCAACAGTTGATGTTTTATGCAGGATGGAATGGAGGGCTTGAATGCTACTATATACAGGTATAAAGGCAATGTATTGCTATGTAGCTCCATCTCCTTTGGGAAATATAGATCAAAGTACAATGTACATGGCCCAGCAAGATGATTTTGTGAAGAGCTGCTAGTAGTCAAAAAGTAATGAACTTTAAGCGTAAATATCAACTGAAAAGCCCTCCCCGGTTATAAGGCTTCTCAATAGTTTTTCTATAGGGGAATTAAGGCGAGCAGTTTTATTTCGGAAAATACCGTTCCTCGGGTGTTCAATCTAAACTGAGAACATTGTAAAGTATTGAAATACACTTTTGCGCCTTGAACTTGCACATAGAAAACTGTTTGCTCATCCTAAAATATGTATTACCCAGGTCTTTTCTCTCTTAATTTTTTTTTTATTTGCCTTTTATGTTTCATTCTTAGGACAATCACATGAGATCTTCATAGATATCACAATCTGGATTATGGAGTATTAATATTGGCAGATCTAGTGAGGTTGAATTTAATCATCTCTTCCGTTGCTAGAAAAATGTAAGAAGGGAGACAAATGATATACCAATTCCAAAAAAGAATACCTATTTTGATAGGTATCGGATATTTCTATCCTAAACACAAGTGACCTTAATTAAACAATGGAGATGTTTTCTTATTTGATCTAGGTCCTCTGTCTTTGAGTATAATCCACTACTAGATAAACATGTCATAATTCCCAGTGTACAATGCTCTAAGAACTGTATACACCCTATTGCCTTTCCTACCATAAAATGCAACTTCTGTGAGATCTCTGCTCACACCCCTCTGATGCATGTAGACTGTGAGAATGCCCTAAGAATTTATGGGTAAACTCTAGAGTGAGCATTTTAACCCCTTTAATGTCAGAGGAGCCAGCAACGCAATGAAATGGATTCTGTAAACAAAATGTATTGTGGCAATTTTGACGCAAGGGTGGGGCATTTTCATCCTGAGCGTATGTTTCAAAGTGCTTTGCCCCAATTTTGCACCTTCTGCCCCAGCTTGCGACTTGGGGAGTGTCAGTAGGAGGAGTTGGGCGGGAGTTACATGGTGCACAGATTATATTGAGTTGTTTCACATTCTGCTTCTCTGTGGACCATCCTTTTATTTGCCAAAAAAATAATTGTCGTAAATCTAAAGTCTAAAGTAATCTGAAGTCTAAAATGCTGCATCAGATGGGAAAACTGTTCCTACTGTATATATGTCGCAGGCCTGCCCCCAAAAAGCTGATTTATTACTACAGAAAAGCAGTATACAGGTTCCAATGTTATCCATATGTGACGAACGGAGTTGAGGCTTGAAATGCAGGCAAGAATGCATGCTGCCCTTGAGGTTGGCTTTTGTCACTATATAATGTTGGAATGCATTGTTGCACTTCCGGTTTACTGTCAGTAATACAGAAGAGACGTCCTGTCACTGGAATGCAAGCTGTCACGCATGGTTGCCACTTCCGCATTCCAGGTTCGGTTTCACCCGTCTGTAATTTGGTATAACAGAATATACTCATGTTTAGCTGATTTGCTCCTATTACCCCTTATCTCACAAGGTGCTCATAAGGCACTGAATGTTCATGAGTGTGATATGTTATATGTATTATGGAAATTATTTTCACTGATGTAATTTCTGGGGGTGAGGTCAAAGGGGGTTTAAATGTCTGCGAGGGTGTTACTGAGAAAGGGCTATTGTGCTTGACTACAATTTGGATGAATAAGTAAACTTAAATACTACCTTGGAGTGCTACTCTTTTCACTTGAATTTGTTGTAATTCACTGCTGAGTTTTAACACATGCAAGTATTGTTTTTTCACTCCCACATGCCCCAATTGGTATACAGTTAGGTCCAGAAATAATTGTACACTGACACCATATCCATAATTTTGGCTCTGTACGCCACCACAATGGATTTGAAATGAAACAACCGAGATGCAATAGAAATGCAGACTTTCAGCTTTAATTCAAGGGGTTGAACAAAAATATCATGGAAACATCGAGGAATTGCAACCATTTTCATACACAGTCCCCTTATTTCAGGGGCTCAAATGTATTTGGGCAAATTAACACAATCATAAATAAAATGTTCATTTTTAATACTTTGTCGAGAATCCTTTGCAGGCAATGACTGCTTGAAGTCTGGAACGCATTGACATCACCAAACGCTAGGTTTCCTCCTTTGTGATGCTTTGCCAGGCCTTTACTGCAGCTGTCTTCAGTTGTTGTTTGTTCGTGGGTCTTTCTGCCTTAAGTTTTATCTTCAGTAAGTGAAATGCATGCTCGATCGGGTTGAGATCAGGTGATTGACTCGGCCATTGCAGAATATTCCACTTCTTTGCCTTAAAAAACTCCTGTGCTGCTTTCGCAGTATGTTTTGGGTCATTGTCCATCTGTAAAGTGAAGCGCCGTCCAAACAACTTCGCTGAATTTGGCTGAATCTGAGCAGACAATATATCCCTATACACTTCAGAATTCATCTGGCTGCTTCTGTCTTCTGTCACATCATCAATAAACACTAGTGACCCAGTGCCATTGTAAGCCATGCATGCCCATGCCATCACACTGCCTCCACCGTGTTTTACAGATAATGTGGTATGCTTCGGATCATGAGCCGTTCCAAGCTTTCTCCATACTTTTTTCGTCCCATCATTCTGGTACAGGTTGATCTTAGTTTCATCTGTCCAAAGAATGCTGTTCCAGAACTGGGCTGGCTTTTTTAGATATTATTTTGCAAAGTCTAATCTGGCCTTTCTATTCTTGAGGCTTATGAATGGTTTGCACCTTGTGGTGAACCCTCTGTATTTGCTCTAGTGAAGTCTTCTCTTTATTGTAGACAGAAAATGATATGCCTACCTCCTAGAGAGTGTTCTTCACTTGGCTGGATGTTGTGAAGGGGTTTTTCTTTACCATGGAAAGGATACTATGATCATCCACCACTGTTGTCTTCCGTGGACGTCCAGGCTTTTTTGTGTTACAGAGCTCACCAGCGCGTTCTTTTTTTTTCAGAATGTACCAAACTGTTGATTTTGCCACTCCTAATGTTCCTGCTATCTCTCAGATGGATTTTCTTTTTTTTTGCAGTCTAAGGATGCCCTGTTTCACTTGCGTTGAGAGCTCCTTTGACCGCATGTTGTGGGTTCACAGCAATAACTTCCATATGCGAATGCCACACCTGGAATCAACTCCAAACCTTTTACCTGCTTAATTGATGATGGAATAGCCCACACCTGTCCATGAAACAGCTTTTGAGTCAATTGTCCAATTACTTTTGGTTGGTCCCTTGAAAAAGAGGGAGCTACATATTAAAGAGATGTATTCCTAAACCCTTCCTCCAAATTGGATGTGAATACCCTCAAATTAAAGCTGATAGACTGCACTTTAAGCCCATATTTAACTGTAACTTGAAATTATTTTGGTACACAGCCGAAATAACAAAACTTGTATCAGTGTCCAGTTATTTCCGGACCTAACTGTATATAATATAAGTCCACACTGGTCAACCCATAGAAGGAAAGGTCAAAGACCTCAACAGTAGTTTCATGCTTTTTTGCGAGGAACAGGAAGTGATGCCATGACCAATACCATGATATGGAGTTGTAGCCATGCCTGGCTTGGCTACTAATCTACCCTGCCTGGCATGTAAGTCCTGGTCCAGTGCAAGCAGTGTTAGGCCCAATCCAGGGTTTTCCCCACCAACAAGCAGCTCCTTGAGTGGCGGGGGGAGGCAAGACACGGTCTGTGTTCTGCCCAATCCTGGGCTCAGACCTTGAACCCTCCCACAGGGACTTAATATATTTTTATTTATTTATTTATAAAAAATGTTTTACCAGGAAGTAATACATTGAGAGTTACCTCTCGTTTTCAAGTATGTCCTGGGCATAGAGTTAAGATGACAAATAATACATGGTTACAAATACAGTTACATAGAGTAAGTGAGCAGGGTATATATTTTATACAAGACATTGTATGCACAGTTAAAGATAATATATATTATAGGCGTAGGTAACAGTTACAGACCATATTAAAATGTGAGACAGCTTTAGTTATGAAATAACTTAAACTGGTGGTGGTTGTGAGAGTCTCCGGTAGGTTGTTCCAGTATTGGGGTGCACGGTAAGAGAGGAGGAGTGACCGGCTTCTTTGTTGAGCCTTGGGACCATGAACAGTCTTTTGGAGACAGATCTCAGATGATAAGGGCTGCATGAATTAGGGGTGAGGAGTTTGTTCAGATAGATGGGTAGCTTGCCCAGAAAGTATTTGAAGGCAAGACAGGAAAGATGAACTTTGCGCCTAGACTCAAGGGATGACCAATCTAGGTCTTTGAGCATTTCGCAGTGATGTGTGTTGTAGTTGCATTGGAGAACTTAAGGGGTTGCACTTCCTAAATTGAGTTAGTTGTCTCTCACCTTTGAGAGAGACTGGTCTCACCGAAGAGGTGTGCATGGCTCTGTCAACTTCTATCCCCTCCCTTAGTTTAGTTGGAGTGAGATCCATACCCCCTGCTGCCGGCCGGTGCATCATCCCCACGAGTTTGCGGAGGAACCACCAACCTTCGGAGCTGTGTAACATTGGAGTCCCGTCCAGACGACGTCCCGGCAAGCGATGGTGCGGCATGAGCAGCGGAGGAGCGCCACAGCTGTGGTGACTCCCAATGAGATGACTACGGCTGTACATGCGTCTGTTCCAGAGGATCCAGTGATCCCCAAGAGCCAGCGGAGCGGTGAGGATCTTCCTGCTTACTCCCTTTAGGCTCCCGCGGAGGCATCCGGTGAGGAGGTACCGGACAGTACATTCTCCAACGCGGAGGATGGCAACACCCTTCCGGTGCGACCAGAGTTTGACGCACTTCCGGTGCGGGAGGAGGCATCTACACTGATTACGCGAGACCGGCAGGTGACGTCATCAAAGAGGCAACCGCCGGGGTAGCAGAGGACCTTTCTATGCCCGCTTCGTTAAGTAGCGCCCTATCTGAACACAACATACAGAGGTGCTATGCCCAAGTTAGGGGGCGGAGCCGTAGGGTCCCTACGGATTAGGGCACTCACCGCGTGCAGACCGTAGCAGGCCGAGGTAGGCCCAAAACATTGGACTTGTACAGAGACATTGTTACCTTAGCCTCTGTTACCCTTAACCCTCCACAACCTTTTCTGGGCCTAAAACTGTTAACACCCGGGCCCAGAAAGGCAGAAAACCCTTCAAACCCTCTCAGGACTGGAGTGACTGGGTTGATTCTGAGGACGGTTCAGATGGGGAGATATCAGCCACAATTAGGATCTCTTTTGTGGTGAAATCTATTGCCTCATTCAAATCTGAGACATCGGGGGTATCCTCTAAGGTGACCTCTGAGTCTGAGTTATCGGCAGAGGTCGTACCTGCAGGGAAGGTATTGCCATGGTGGGACGCTATGTTCCAAGGTTACATCCCCTTTATGCATAGGACCAGGTTCCTACTTATCAGTGGGGATATAGTTGATCATTGGTGGGACGCAGGGGAGTTCTCCACAGAGAAGACTGACAAAGTTTTAAGGAGGAGAGAGCAAGAAATAAAGTTGGGAGTTATAGAACCCACTGGTTAGTTAATAGTTTTTATGAGAAGGCCACTCAGGAGCCCTTATTCTGGGTGTTACCAGGACAGGCCTGTGGCTGCAAGTTAACTAAGACCAGCAGGGCTAAATGGTTAATAGTTCAGCGGTACAGACAGTCTCATGGGTTTGAGTACCCCTATGTCCCGGGCCCATCATGTGGGAGATTAAGGTTCACAGGGAACAGTGGCTAGAGGATACCGTGAGGGCCCAAATAATAGCCAAATGCCAGGATTCCACACGAAAGAACTGATCACTTATCTAATGGGGGTATGGAAAGTGGACTGAGCTATATATATGGACAGGGTAGAGTACCAGTCAGAGCGAAATCCTAAGAGAAAATAATCGGTCACTTTCCCTGACCATATGGGAAAGCTGGTTAAAAAGCCTGACCCATCCCACTTCTACTGATGGGGTAGCAGGTTCTCCGTGTTGGGAGGGATCTGGGCTCATCACTGTTAGAAGTATATACTGTTCCATTGAGCTTGTGTATTATCAACTGAATGCTAAAGTTGTTGGTTATGACCATTGTTGTTTCAGGTTGTTTTGTTTTGAAGGATGGTACACTAAATTTGGTTCCAAGCGGGGACGTTGGATTCTCCACCAGAGAGAGTGTAGCCATACCTGGCTTGGCTACTAATCTACCCTGCCTGACATGTAGGTCCTGGTACAGTGAAGGCAGTGTTGGTCCCAATCCAGGGTTTTCCCCATCAGCAAGCAGCTCCTTGAGTGGCAGGGGGGGGCAAGGTCTGTGTTCTGGGGAGGGGGGACAAGGTCTGTGATCTGCCCTGTGTTCACCAGCAAGCAGCTGCTTGAGTGGCGGGGGGGGGGCAAGGTCTGTGTTCTGGGGAGGCGGGACAAGGTCTGTGTTCTGACCAATCCTGGGCTCAGACCTTGAACCCTCCCCCAGGGACTTAAGGGGTTGCACTTCCTAAATTGAGTTGGTTGAATCTCCCCTTTGAGAGAGACTGGTCTCACAGAAGAGGTGGGCAGGGCTCTGTCACCTTCTATCCCTTCCGTTAGGAGAGTTGGAGTGAGAGCCATACCCCCTGCTTCACCAGGGAGTAGGGGAAGAAATGGGACTGCCCTCGGTGCTCATGACTGGGGGTTGGAGTCCAGGGACCATCCTAAGGCTGGAGACCAGTGTTGTAATATGCATTGGCTTCCTGTATGCTGTTCTCTTTATGGAGAAGAATAAAGATGTTCCTGTTATCAAATATACTCCAGCCTGGGTTTGCAGTCTGTCAGAGGGAGTATGAGAGAGAGTTCTTCCACAGAAACTGCCTTCAGCATCACTGGAGCCTGCGACAGATGAAGGCGCTGGCCAAAGAATGAAGGGTAACCAGATATCACCCCTTGGTACACAGCATCATCATATACCTGGTAGCCGTGAATCTCCCAGAGGGTGGGGAAACACTGCTACATATGTATGTGTGTATGTGTGTATGCATGTAACATAAGAAACACAAACCAGAGTTAAACACTAGAAATATATAATTGGATAATTTTATTTTAGGGCATTATACACCTCATCTCATATACTGTATATACATACAGTACCCAACTTGAAACTACTCATTATAATAATGTTGTACCTAATGTATGAAATACCTCTTTGCATTAATAGCCATCGTGTGATTCACCAGTATGGACATAGTGCATTGACTTACTTGTCATTTTTATAGTGCAATGAGAAATACAGCATTGGCTGAAGTATTACCACAGTGTGAGGTCGTAGGATTGTTTTATCACAAATTACATCTTTACAGAATAGGTCAATGCATGTTTATTCTATATTCTTATTCTATACAAGAACATGTTATTATTATTATTATTATTATTATTATTCAGAGTGTCGTGTGCATCTTGTGTCATTTCTCTCTCTTGTATAGATTTCTTATTTACATTGATATAAAATTGATTGTATACTGTATATTACAGTAATTTCTGATGAGGCTCCACATCTATTCTGATAGATATGAGCTCTCAATAAAAAAAAACTGAATTAGGACTGATTGGATGCATGCCGAACCTCTTTTGGATTGATGTTATATGTATTGGATTCAACAAATTATGATTAAGTAGATAGTGAGATGTGTGTCATCACAAAGGAGTTGTGCTACTTTTTTAATGAACCAGATATAAACACTATGCCGTAATCATAAAGTCACTTGGAATGGTGTTAGATACCAACAGGAAAGATGCTCCAAGCTTCGAATAGATATATAGTAGTGGTTTTCAACCTTATTCTTGTTAAGGAACACTGTAATTAAATTGTTAAAGTGTAGGAAACCCCAACCCTCTCTAATAGCGAGTCTGAAATCAGATGCATTGTGAGGAACCCCAACCCTTTCTAATAGCATGTCTGAGATCATTCTTCTGTATTTGGTATAATTTTCAAATGACCTGAATATGCATGAAACCCATTAGGGATGCCCAGGGAGTCCCTGTAGAAAAACACTGATATATAGACAAACAGTAAAGTGAACATGTTTAAAGTGTTTTATTATCACCAATCACTTACTTTTAGTGTGTCCATATATAAATGAATAAAGGTACTGGCTAATATTTATGTTAACAGATCGCATTATACTAATGACCATTGGACATTAAGAAGTCTCATTTAGGTCTACAGCCCTCTGAAAATGGCTTTAAGTTCCCAGGAGGGAGGGTGAACAAGGTCCCTGTACAAACAGCTGTTGCAGAATACTAAGATGGATAGATTGTGCTCATTGTCTGCATCATAAAAAGAAGTCATAAAAATGACATTACCTTTGCATTGCTGCATAGTGCATAGGGGATGATATGTAACACTCATTATGGAAAAAACTCCAGTCTCTTTACATCCTCCAGCTATAATCAATTGCACATCATTAACACAAAAGAAAATCTTTACTAATTAGCTTTTTACGATCAAATAGATATCACTATGAATGTTTCATAGCAACCAAGATTAGATTGTTTATTGCTCTACAGGCAGGCATTACAAAAATCCAAACTATATTAATATGTTTTAGAAATATGATAATGCCAAACGATTATGGGAAAGATAAATTTGAAACATCAGGTTGTTTCTATGCAGCTTAAACCTACGAGACTTCACCAGCAACAATAATTGGGCTTAGTATGGTCACAGAAGCTACAGCATGTCACTTCTTGGTTGGCAATGTGGGTGCTAGCAATGCTGATTAAAATAATTTGCATGGCATTTAACAGTACTTCCTTAATACCTCTGTCACGTTTTCTACATTAGAATTCTTACACATTCCGGCTCTGGGAACCTTGGCTTTGATTTTCTCCCATTGGGACTCTTGGCGCTTCACAATTACAGTATAGTGCGCGGTATGCAGCACTTAGATACTTTTTTTACAGACACGGGTGAGCTTTCAATTTATGTTCCTGGTGCCTGAGGCACAGGGCGATAAAGTGACTTACCCAAGGTCACAAGGAGCTGACACAGGGAATTGAAGCAGGTTCCCATGCTTCACACTCAGTGTCGTTGTGTACAGACTCGGTTTCTTTACTCACTGCTTCACTTCACACCACCCCATGGATCTGTGAATAAAAATACTTGGGAAAAGTCCGAATATGGCTGAGTGAAGGGGGTTACTGTACATACAAATCTGAGGAATACAGAAAACTCCTTATTAAAAGCCAATTCAGTTGCATTGCATCATTTTTATTCAAAGAATACAGTCTCAGGTACATGTTTGCAAAAATAAACAAGCATGGAGGCTTCACAGAATCATGTTGATGGACTCATGGTATGTCACCGGTGTATCCCCAAGATTTTTCTGTTTTGTTTTTTAAACTATGATGCAAACAGAGCAATTTGGCATCACGTGGACACCCAAACACAGATGGGGTAATACTGCTAATGGATACCTATACATGGTGCCTTAGTCTTGACTTTTACTTCTTCCTCCACAATGTTTTTTGGATTTCCTACTGAAGAAAGAAAAAGAAAAGCACTGGACCATCATGTTCGACAGACGTAAATCCACCTGGAAGCTGATTGCGGACACGTCTATAATCACAGTCTTTGTAAAACTGGGTACAACAGCATGAGGAAACTTCAATCAAATAGACTTCTAAACATCTCAATGACTTTAGCATCACATGAATACGCAGATGAAAGACGTCTCTCGCTGTGTGGTGTTTGGAACAAACAGCTGAAAACTCTGCCATTTTTGGCATGAATACTGTGGAGCATTAGATTGCTCCTTATACAAAGAAAGTGTTTTCAATGACAGATTCCTTTGCTCTTCTGTATTACCTCTCTTCACTTCCAAGATCTGCCTAGCAGCTCATAACACTGGCTTCTCGTGATTTATTCCCACACATTTGATTAATTTCTATAGGGTTTTTGGATACCTGGTAGTGTACATGTGTAGCAAGGACAGCAAACAAAAATGGCGGAAGTCTTTTTTTATTTAAAGATGCTTGCATATTGTACTTCTGTAAGGAAACATAAGCTACTATACTAATACAGTATGTTGTATCATGGAAACCTGAATATGGTTGCACTGTCAGTTGTATGAAGTAGTAACACAGGAAGGAGGGGACGTAGATGTATGATACCTTTTTAAGTACTGCTGTATGTGTTCTTAGAAAGCCAAACCCCAAAATAATTCATGACCATCGCCAGTAGTAAGACTGACTGACCTTCACCACCTATTATCAGGTAGACCCATCTAATGGCGTTATTACTGGCAATAATAATATAATAACTTTATTTCATATAATGCTTTTCTCCCAATGAGACTCAAAGTGCTTCACAATTACAGCCCAGTCAGTGGCGGATTTCCCATTTCCCCTGAAGTTTTGGCGACATGTGCAATCAGCACTTGCCAGCCACGCCTGCGTATGCACTCTGGCGGCTAGAAAGCACCGATTGCGCATGCACGGCCAGCAACGTGATGTCACACGGCATCATGGCAATGGGGCTGCGCGGTGCTGAAGGAGGGCAGCATCAGGTAAGTGCCAAAGGGCGGCATATTTTAAAAAGAAGACACACACACTGTCCCTGCCCAGATGAGCTTACAATCTATGTTTTTGGTGCCTGAGGCAAAGGGTAGAAAAAGTGACTTGGAGCTGACACCAGGAATTGCTTCAAACTCAGTGTCCTGTTTACAGTCAGTGTCTTTACTCAGTGAGCCGCTCATACTAATAGTCTGCATGTTGGCACTACTATGCATTATATATTTGTAAGAAAAGTACAGGCATACCCCACATTAACGTACGCAATGGGACCGGAGCATGTATGTAAAGCGAAAATGTACTTAAAGTGAAGCACTACCTTTTCCCCACTTATCGATGCATGTACTGTACTGCAATCGTCATATACGTGCATAGCTGATGTAAATTACGCATTTGTAAAAGGCTCTATAGTCTCCCCGCTTGCGCACAGCTTTGGTACAGGTAGGGAGACGGTATTGCTGTTCAGGACGTGCTGACAGGTGCATGCGTGAGCTGCCGTTTGCCTATTGGGCGATATGTACTTACTTGCGAGTGTACTTAAAGTGAGTGTCCTTAAACCGGGGTATGCCTGTATACTTTCGTGCATTGGCAATAATGTTACTTGTTATCACAAACCAGGTTTTCAAAAAGGAAGAATTTTCACTGCACTGCAAAGAGCGATAACTGATTTTGGTAAAATTCTAAATCAGCTTTGTGTCAAATTCTCCCTTGAAGAGCTCATGATACAGTACACAAAAAATAGCACCGCACATTTAAGTGGAATACAAGTATTAGGTGATGTAAATACATGTAGAACATTTTCTATTAACGTATTCTGCAGAAGATTCCTATGAATATACGGCTTTGTTCAGTTCAGCAGGTATCAGCCACAGTAAGGTCGGCCTAGCTGTCAGGATCCCCACTGCAGCCTGAAAAGCCTCTAGCTGCTCAGAATGACAGTAATTACCTTGGCTTTTGTTTCCTGTAGCTAAACTGATAAAGCGTGCCATATTGTTTCTTATTGCCACCTTCAGAGGACACCCGAAATGCAAATGTCAAAAATAAATCTCGTGCAATACACCTAATGATTCCGGGAATATACGATTGCATGTAATGTTGGTAAAATGATGTAATTAACTGCATGATCAAACGATTCCGTCTTCCAGATTGTCACTATTTCTAAGCACATGCAGCTATAACCACATTATAGGGCACAGAGGTTTTTTTTTTTTTTTAAATAATAGACACCAAATTATAAAGTAATTTAAATGTGTACAGAAGCAAAACCAGATGTTAGTGTGAATAGATTCCTCCATTCTGCCAAAAAGTGTGTGCAGCGTAATGCAATAAGAATGAAATGTCTTGGAATCTACTGTATGACCCCTTAGACCAGTGATTCTCAACTTTTTTTTTTTTTAGTTAAGGAAACCTATAATTATATTGTGAAATTCGGTGGAACCGTAATTCTCTTTAATAGTGTATTTGAGATAAGTTGCATTGTAACAGACCCCAACCCTTCCTAATAGCACGTCTGAGATCAAATACATTGTAAGGAACCCCAACCTTCTCTAATAGCGAGTCTGTGATCAGATGCATTGTAAGGAACCCCAACCCTCTCTAATAGCACGTCTGAGATCAGATGCATTGTAAGGAACCCCAACCCTCTCTAATATCGCGTCTGAGATCAGATGCATTGTAAGGAACCCCAACCCTCTCTAATATCGCGTCTGAGATCAGATGCATTGTAAATTCCTCTGTATTTGGTACAATTTTCAAATGACCTGAAAATGACAGGGAATCCTCTAGGTATGCCCGGGGAACCCCTAGTTGAAAAACACTGCCTTAAACAGATGTTAGAAGGTTTATTCCGTATATATTTAAACTCAATGATTATATATATACTGGCCCCATACAGTCAAACCTTTATATAGAAAATTGTATTTATGTATTATTTACCTTTATTATTTAAGGAAAATTGAATTTCAATGCCCAAATCTTATGCCACTAATGATAAAATGGTTTAAATGAAAAATAAATATACATGACACAGTAAAATATCTGAAGCCTTTACATGCAAAAATAAGGAATTTACTCTGAACTAGCCAGTATGTACATTTCGAGACACAACGAGATTTATTTACATATTAGTTATAGCGTATGGAACAGTGTAGGTAAATGAGTAACTGTTACAAACATATATTAGGTGATGTATACTGTTATGCTAGTTAAAGCAGTAATAACCTGTGATCACTGAAAACATTTGTAACCCTGCTTCCCCCCTTCCCCCAGACTCTACGGTAGTGTCTAGGGTGCATGAGGATGGATTACATGCGGTGTGGTGCGTTCCTGTGAGGAACAGGAGGGCCTGAGCTTCCCGCGATGTTGTGGGGGAGCCAGGACCGGGCTTCTGGGGTGGTAGCCTCCATGATCTCTTAGTGGTGCAGCCCCTCCATCTTCTATACTCCCAGGATTATGGGACAGGACCGATATAGAAGAACCCCTTGGGTAGTACTTTCCACGTCACACACAGTCTTTGATGATAATGAATAGTCTCCTTTATTGACAGAGCAACAATATCCCAACGATAGTGGCTTCCAACAGCCGCAACAACAATAGCCAGGACGGGTTATACGCCGCTCGCCTTCTCTCCAAGTCGCTCCTCCAGCAGGATGGTCTGGGCTAGGGCTTCAATACCCCGTGGCCCACCCCCGAGGTTAGCCTCGCGGTGGGTCTTGGATTCTCCCCCTCACCCCCGGCAGTGGGGTGAGGGCATTGGTCCACCAAGTCTATAATTCTATCAGCTCTACTAAAGGACGCTGAATCTTTCCGCTCTTCTCTCTCTTGCACTCTGCGCAGGGGAGACCGTGGTCTCCTCCAAATCCTCGGACCGATCCGCAGGATTCCTTGACTCATAGCATATTAACTGCACTGCATACTCCTGGCATAACTAACCGGCAACTCCAGGCTTTCGCTATCACTATTAACTCTCTACCCTACTCACCGGAGTTGGCTGCTAAATATAGAGCTAGCCCCGCCCCTCGTGATGTCAACAGGACCTCCCCTCTTGCTCACGCCTGCAGCAGAGTCCAGGCCTGTGTCTACCATTAAGGATAGGGCTATGAAGGGGGAAAACCCATGATGATTACTGGTGCCTGATCTTAACAGAACTTACCAAAGCAGAAGGAAGATAGGTATAGCCTGTGCTGTTTACAGGGGGCTACACATTGTTTTATTTTAATTTTACTATTGTACTGTATAGTTCAGGAGTGCCCAACTCCAATCCTCAAGAGCTACCAACAGGTCAGCTTTTGAGGATAGTCCTGCTTCAGCACAGGGGGCTCAGTCAGCGGCTCAGCCAAAGACTGCACTCTCTGTGCTGAAGCAGGGACATCCTGAAAACCTGTCCTGTTGGTAGCTCTTGAGGACTGGAGTTGGCCACCCCTGGTGTAGTCAATCTGTCTTTAGTTCTGTAAACTATAAAAAATTCTGTAGTTGCGCATAATTCATACTCTCAATCTAAAATGGCCGTTAAGCAATGACTTAAGCAAACAGAAGCTGCCATAGTAACCGCTAATGACAAAACCAGGTGAAGACAGAAAAAAAATAACGAAGAAAATAAAATAAAAAATGGCAAAAGCAGCTAATCAGAACGTGCAGGATATGCCAGTCCTTCAATTGCAATTTGAGGGATAATGTCTTTCACATGGTTAGTTTTTGGAAATGTGTTACAATGCAGTATAACATACTTATTTAGTATATATCTGTCTATATTTGTTCGGTGTGCTTCATTCAGATACTGGGCAATTAGTAGTCTGCAGACGTGCATAGATTTACACCTTGTGAAAGGAGATGTGGTAAGTGGTAGGAAATTGACAGCTTGCAGATCGGAGAAGGGATACTATCAAAAATTGGGATGGCAGGTTAATTTAGGTGGCTATTAATAATCTAATATTTCTTTCTTATCTCGAGGGGGTAATAATTACAATGAAATTAGACAGAATAAGAGAAGCTTGTGAAAGCAGAGAACAGTTTCATTTTGGCGGACAGAAACCATTGTACTGGGTGGCTGACCATATTACAGGCGTTAAAATGCTGTGGTGAATATTTACAAGATGGCCGTTGTCATTTTGAGACATAACTCGCATGTTGCACCACCGTTTTTGTTGGCCTCTCTCTGGATCACTATGAATATAGTAAATAGTCGAGCAGGTTTATGAGTTCCCGTCCCCACACTCTTTCTTGTATAACTTGGAAGTATTGGTAGATCTGAGCTGGAGGGACTTACCTGTGGTAGGTGGTGTCCTACTGCTGTGCTTGTACAGATGTAGCTAACCTCAGGGGCTTATTCTGGCAGCTCCGAAATTTTCATTGCCAAACCGCACGGCTTGGTAGGTTCACATGAAGCGGAATGAAGCGTGAGAAGAAAAAAAAACAGTATTCTATATTGCAAATCACAGGGTTATAAAAAAAGTGACAAAGCGCACGGTTTAACATGCTAATCGCTCTTCCTTTAGCAGCGGAATGAACTGAAGGTTCGTGAAGGTGGTGGTACCTCCCGCCAAAGCCTGAAATAGGGCTTTTGTGTGGAGAAGAAGGGGGAGGACTTCATAACTTAACAGTATCTCCAGTTGTGTATACTGTGCATCCCCTCAAACCTCCCTCCAAACTCACAATTCCTACCTCACCTGCTTTGAGGGTGGCGAGAATTTTTTAACTAGTTGTTGGAAGTGATTTAGCCTTTTGCACTTTTCGGAGCTACTAGAATACAGCGTGTTTGCAAAAAATGCGAATTTGGTGATTCTGCCTGGATTTGCACGTCCCGAATGAAAACCCTTCTAAACAAAGCCTTCTTGTGCACGGTTTGAACATGCGATAAGGGCTTACAGAATAGCAAAGCATGCACATTCTCTTCTAACGTGCATTTTAGAAGCGGTTTGTCACAATTTGGAGCTACTAGACTAAGCGCTTCAGTGTTCTTGCTGCCGGGGGGAACCAAGGATCCGGATCTCGCGTCCTCTCTGGCAGCGAGAAATTCTCTGCGAGGGGTCCCAGTCAGCAGAATGGATCCTCCACAAGCAGCCGCGGTTTTACGATCCCTGGAGCTGCCGCATGTTGCTTTTCTTCCCACGGCTCTGGGAACAGTAAATCTGGCTACATCTGTACCTGTATCTCTGTATATTTGTGTCTATGTATGTTCATCCTGTGGTGTATTGTTTGTTTTGTCTCTCTCATATGTGCAATATTAGGGCGTTTTTTGCATCAGATGTAGTATTCCACATTCTGAGACGTAGAGAAGGAGAAAAACTGGAAGAACACTACTGTAGGTATCAAAAAAGTAGAAAGGAGGGTGCGTATCCCATAAAAAGATTATTTATTGGTCATGGAAAAACAGGGCAATGGAGAGCCCTACCAACGTTTCACGCTTCACAGAGCGCTTTCTCAAGTCCCTCATACCTCCATTGCAGCTGTTTTTCTACTAGCCTACCCCTTGGACGGAAGCACACCTGGGGACCCCTCACCTTTGGATCGCATGGACTATGCAGCACTCAGAGTGAGTCAATCGCTTGCTACATGTTTTCCTGTTCAGGACTTTATTTAGACAATTGGTACGCTATAGGGTGTTATTATGTTCAATCTTCCTGGTGTTATTGTTAACAACAGCGTCAGTTATTAGTGAGCTTACCATCCGGGATTGCAACCCAGTACCTGTCTTCTATCAAGTTTATGTTTAGGGGTCCCCCCTACAAGTATCTGGTTATTCATTCATTCATTTATCCTACTGTTGGGGTCTTTAGCATTACGCAGTCACATGGTCTCCCACATTCTGAGACGTAACTGATTTGGAATGGATTGTTTTGAGGTGTATCGATGGTGTCTTCTGTGGATAGGCATGGAAAAAAGTTATGCAACAGACCTTTGTGTCGAGCAATTTATTAAAAGTACAAGGAAAACAAAGCCAATGTGGTTCACAAGTATTGTAAAAAGCTAAAAAGACAGCGTTTCAGAAATATAAGCAGACTCAGAAGGAGGATCGGGAACTGTGTCAGGCTGGGCAGGAGAAGAAAAAAGGGGTGAATTAAGCGCAAATTAATTAATATAATGATTTTAAAAGCAAAAAACATGAATATGGGGCAGTGGTGCTGCCCCCAATAAGGGGTGCTGCGCAAACAAAACCAAACAAATAGTGAAAAATGTGAGAGCTAAATGGATTACACTAAATAGTACAAGAATGGGTATTTTGGTGCTCAAATAATCAGGTGTGCCATAGAGATTCATTAATACATCCAATAAATGTCCAGATAATAGTGTGGTGTTCAAATCAATAATCCGAGCTGAAATAAAATGAGAGGTATGTGTGCCTAGTGGTATCCACTTGATAACCACAAATTATGACACACAAATATACACCCAATCATTAAATCGATATAAACACAGCAATGTCCAGTATAAACAGGAAAGATTACATGGCACTATGGCCCATTACCTGTTGCTTTACAGGGACAACCACTATATCCACGGCATTCAGTCTGTCGAAAGTAGAAATCCAGAGTTGAGTGTGTGGAACAGTGCACAACCAAACGACTTTCAATATTGAGAAAGGAAGAAAAAATCCATGGCAAACTCCGCAATTAACAGATCAGTAGTTTAATAGCAAGCTTCCCAATACAAGGACTACATGAACGCACCCACGCGTTTCATGCAGAAGCACTTTGTCAAGGTGTGAAGGATTCTGAACTGTATGCATTTTATATACATACCTCATTGATTCACTGCACCGCCGGGGATGACGTCAGCGACGCGCGACTGCAAACAGAGTCGCGCTGACGCGACCTACAGCCTCATTGGCTAGGCGGATCAGGTGGTATACCAACCATACCACCTGATCAATTTATGTTTGTGAGTGCAAATCTGTTCAATTTCAATACAATTATATTTATAGTATCACACTATTGTTCTCTTTCCCCTCTAATTTAAGGGAATTTATTCCAGTTCCCAGATTTCCACCCACTGTTTAGTGTAAGCCATTTCTCTCTCACATTTTTCACTATTTGTTTACTTTTGTTTGTGCCCCATATTTGTTCATTTTGGGCAAGAGAAGGCTACGCAAATCAGACGGTCAAATACCCAAGTAGAAGAAACAAAAATCCCGGTAAATAAGGGGGAGAACTACATAAGAAGGAATAGGGAGCCTAAAGATAGTAGACAATAGTCTTGTTGAGACAAATATATAGTTTCCAATGGGTTTCTCTCCCCTCAGATCATCATCATCTCACCGGATGGGGGACTGCAATGCCGCTTACACGAGACCCGCTCCACGCCGATGCTGTATGTCTCTTGTTCCTGGTACACACCGATGACGTCACTCCGGGCGTCTCCTGTCCGTATTGGGGAATTGCAGCGCTGACAATGCGTAGTGTAACCTGCTACACGGCGATGCTCTATGTCGGGGTGTCCGATGCGCACTGATGACGTCACTCCGGGCGTCCTGTCTCATACGGGTTGGATCAATGTAATGTCCACAGCCTGGCATAAATGTTAGGTTAATGCTGAATCTTTACTAGATACAGTACAGACTGGAACGCGTCCTATTCCAATGCGTTTCGTAAATCAATTACTTCGTCATTCCCTGGGCGTGGAGCGGGTCTCGCCTAAGCGGCATTGCAGTCCCCCATCCGGTAAGATGATGATGATCTAAGGGGAGAGAAACCCAAGAACACCCGGGGAGACGAGAGTCCATCCCTTCCCTAGCCCAGCTGAGTCCTGAGTGGTTCCATGCTGCTAGCTGTTGTGGTAACATGTCCATAACATGTCATGCCTAATATCTATATTTTAAATGTACGTGCAATACTCACCTGCTGAATGAATCTAATACAATTATTTATATACTACACTATGAGGTTTTGCGCTGTTCTCCCTTTTTGTTTTTTGTTCTAGTATTGGTTGCAGAGCCATCCTATTAGAACAGCTGTAGTCACCTCATCTATATACACACGTGAACGGAACAGGTTTTATTAACAAACACAGTTTTGCTTTAATCACAGCACTGTATATTGGTTAAGATAACCACTTTATTGTTGTTTAAACTGGTCACAATTAATTCACCTTTATTTAAGGGTATTGGTATATCTATATAATATATCACCAATCACTGAGCGCAGTTATTCGCTTTTTTTTTTTCTGTATAACTGCCTGATCTGATGAAGAACCCTGCGAGGTGGGGAAGCTTGTACACTGCAAACTTTGTTGATCCAAAAAATACTACCTATTATGTTCCCTTGATTTTTATTCACATAAAATAAGGGAGCAATGAGTCCAAAATTATTTTTTATCAGTTATAATTTGTATGTATATCTATATTTATATTACGCCACCCGTGTACATAGCGCTTCACAGCAGTAATACATGTGACATAATAATATAACATAATGGGAACACATTCTTTAAGACATAAAAGTAAAACTAGGAAAAGGAGTCCTTGCCCCGCAGAGCTTACAATCTAATTTGTAAGTAGGGAGAACATTCAGAGACAGTAGGAGAGTCTTCTGGTAAGTGGATCTACAAGGGGGTCAAGGTCAGTGCTTGTGAGATGTATAGTAACTGCCAAATGGAGCTAACCATATGCTTCGTTAAGCAGGTGTGTTTTAAGATTTGTCTTAAAAGTGGAAAGAGAAGGGGATAGAGGGAAATTGAGGGGAAGGACATTAAAGAGGGGGGGGCAGTGAGTGAGAAAGGTTTTAGATGGGAGAGGGCTTTAGCTACAAAAGGGGTAGACAGAAGACATCTTTGAGCGGTGCACAAGAGTCGAGCAGGTGCATAGTGACAAATTAGGGCTGAGATATAAGGAGGGGCAAAAGAGTGTATAGCCTTAAAAGAGAGGAGGAGAATTTTGTAAGTAATACAGGTTTTAATAGGAAGCCAGGAGAAGGAATTCAGCAGGAGAGATGCAGAGACAGAGTTAGGAGAGAGTAAAGGGATTATAGCAGCAGCGTTGAGGATAGATTGTAGGGGAGACTGGTGAGAGGCACGAAGGCCAGGCAAAGAATGTTACAATAGTCGAGACGGGAGGGAATGAGGGCCTGCATTAGTTTTAGCAGCAGAGTGATAGAGGAAAGGGCGTATCTTCGCAATGTTACGGATGGAGAAAAAACAGGTTTTAGCTACATTGTGAATGTGAGAAGGGAATGTGAGGAAGGAATCGAATGTGACACATAGGCAGCGTGCTTGTGATACTGGGTATATGTTGGTGCTGCCAACAGTAATGGAGAAGGTGGCTGTAGAGCCAGACTTGAGAGGAAGTATGAAGAGCTCCTTCTTTAACATGTTAAGTTTGAGTCGGTGGAGGGCCATTCAGAATGATATAGCGGAGAGACATCCAGCGATTTTGGTCTGTACAGAATGTGTAAGGACAGGGGTTGAAAAGTTAATTTGTGGGTCATCATACAGATGATATTTGAACCCAAGAGTTATGATCAGACCACCTAGAAAGAGTGTGTAAAAAGAAAAAAGAAGAGGTTGCAGGACAGATCCCTGGGCTACACCCACTGAGAGATCGCCAGAGGATAATGAGGTGTAAGCAAATGATAAACTGAAAGTACAATGAGAGGTAAGAGAAAATCCAGTATAGAGTTCTGTTACGGATACAAAGAACATGGAGAATGTGAAGGAGAAGAGCGTGGTCCACAGTATCAAAGGCTGCAGAGAGGTCCAGTATTATTAGCAGAGTGTAATGACCATTGTTTTTGGCAGCATGGAGGTCATTAGTTATTTTGGTATGGTCTGTTTCGGTGGAGTGAGCAGTGTGAGCCTCAAAGGAAGGAAAACAAAGAGGTAAGTAATGGAAGGGTTTGGTAGGACAGATTGTGGAGAGGATGAACCCCATACCTCGAACCCTGCCATCAGGGTTCATAGTGTGGGAGAAAAAGAGGCCACCATAAGGCCGCGCTCATGCTGGCGGTGTCGCTACGTGCACGCGCATGTCCGGGATACTTACCTGTGTTCGTATTGCAGCGCGTCAATGCTGCAAAATTTGGGCCCGACAAGTACATTTGTGATTTCGGGCTGCAGTCGTGTGATGTGACACGTCTGTGACGCATTCACCACGTCCCCGCCATGCCGCCGTTCGCCTCCCCAATCTCCTGCAGCCTAGTGCACACATTGCTGGGGCTGCAGGAGTGCGCGCAGTGGCGTGCATGGAAGCGCACACCCGCGCCACCACCATGAGCGCGGCCTAAGAGAGGGCATCTTGAAGTGCAGAGTCAGGGTGAGTGAGCCACGTCTCAGTTATAGCAGAGAGAAGCTGACAGTGAGAAAAAAAATAAGTCATGTACAGACAGAAACTTGTTAGCAAAGGAGCGTGCATTCCAAAGGGCATAGAAGAAAGGGAGAGGGGAGGGAGGTTGACAGGGGGTGGGTATGAGGTTAGAGGTCTTTACATCTCTTAGATTACAAACAAAATAGACTATCAATACAGTAGTACATACACATAAGGGCTGTTCTATAGTGTGCATTTAGATATTGCAGGTAGTGACGCGGGCGGCTAGGGGGCCAGCGTTGGGCGTGCTCTGATTGGCCTGCGGCTCGGCAGCAGCGCGAAAATATCATTTTCATTATATTTTCTCCTGTCTGCCGCGCCACAGCTCACGGCCATGCGCGCGCACATCCCATCTATGCAAACGGTGAATCGCGAGCACTATAGAACAAGCTTAAGGCCTGGTCCCCGCTGCCTGCTGCAGCGCCCGCTATGACGGGTGCTGCAGGGATAAGAGCCGCCCCCCAATGGGGCCGGGCCCGCTCGCAGCCTTGCCCACTGCGTTATGCGAACAGATTTCTCCGAAGACAGGAAATATGTGCTCACAACTCGCGACAGAGCACTGACCACGCCCCCCCCAGCGGTTCATCCAATGACGGTGAACCTGCCGGGTGACGTTGCGGCTACGGACCCCACCACGCCCCCGCCACACTCCCCCTGTTTTTCCCCTTGCTGGTCACTGCAGACCAGGGATCTCGGCTGCTCGCGTCGCCCGCCTGACAGGCGCGTGTGCAGCGCCAACACCGGGCCATAGCCCAACTCATAACGCGCTACGTTAAGGACTTTCAGTAATAATGAGTTATTTCAAATAATACATAGAAGTCAAAGTGTGCCGAGAGCAAGTTGAAAACATAAGGACAAAGGGCACAGTAAGTAGATGAATTAGGAACGTAATATTATTTCTGTTTGCTTGCTTTGTGTTCCCTCACTACAGAACATGTGTGAAAATGTATTCTCACATATACTTCTGGTAAAGCTTTTGTCCCGTCACTCCTTGAAATGCATAATGACCTGTCTCCGAGGAAACTGTTCTCGAATGCCATAAGCTTTCAAGCCTTCTTCAGCTGTACTGTTTCTTGAAAACATGTATACACTTCATCTAGAGAGACCTCTAACGTTGTTTTTTTGTTTTTTTACAGAGATCTCATAAACTATTAAGAAAAAAAATCCCTGCTCTTCTCCAGGGCCTGAATTAATTTATGGTTCCTTACCCTACACTATAAACCCGAACTCTTTAGCCAGATCAGAAAGCATTTAGGAGTAGAAGGGCCACAAACATAGTATAATGTCATTTTAGATACATTTACAAACTTGATTATAATATTTCAGCATTTTGCAAGCAGTTTTAACATTTGCATCATCTATATTTACATGACCTTAACTTACTAGTGAGTTTCAGTGTGAAAATGGGACTTTGCTCCTGTTAATTTCCTACTAGTTGCTTGAGCCACTGAGCGTCCAAAGGCCACACGAAGGCCCAATGCGGTCTGCAGGCGACCAGTTGAAAAGAATACAAAAAAAGACAAAAATACCCAATGCTACAGCCAATATGACAAAAAATACATAGTTAAATAGTTAAATGTTTGTAATCCCATAAGGGTAATTTAGTTAAACCCTTTAGCCAAAGCATTATAAGCCTGCAGCCACGTCACGGCTTGACCAGTATGCAGGTCCTAACACTGCCTGTGCAGGTCCTAATTTACCTCTGCAGTGGAGGGAGAATGGTCTCAGTGGACCTGTCCTGAACAGGTATATGAAAAAACATATGTAACAGTGGAGATAAGCGCAAACCCAAACCACCTATTAAATAAAATGTATGCAAATAGATATCACCATGCAGGGAGGTGCAGCTGGTCGCCAGATGTTTCTCAACACCTTAAGTAGATTTCACTCCGAAGCGCAAACTCCCCTGAGCGCATGAAAACAGACAAAAACATACACAGTGCAAATGTGTAATACAAAATTGATATACAGTGATAAATCTAGTGAGTGCCCACTCACGTGGTGGAAATGATTTTCAATCGTTTTCAGATATATTCAATCTGTAGTGATTTCAGCAGGGACTCTCCCGACCATGAAAGGAAAAAAGGGTATAATAGTGTAAAACCATTTAGTGTTAAAAATGCATATAAGTAGTGAGCCCATTCAACTAACATGCTAGAAATAGAACATAGGCGACCACTCTGGGTCCAGGGGCGTCAGCTTCCCGGTTGGTGATCAGATGGTAGCAGGTTCACCTTGTGCATCCTCACTTCCGGACTCTCCGGCGGGTGACGTCACGATATACGCCAGGCAATGGATACCTCCAATTGAGGCTTCCTTGATCTGAACAGCGGCAGGCAATGGAGCTTCACAGCAATGTTCATAGATTTCAGGGAACATATATATATATATATACTAGCTGATGTACCCAGCGTTGCTCGGAAATGTAACTTTGTGAGTTAGTATGAGTGACAAAGAGTGTAATGATAGGTTAAGCATTTTGTGTGAAGGTTGTTTAAAAAGGAGAAAAGACAATGAAAATACAATGAATGTGCAATGTATTTGTAATGTACATGGTAGTTCTGAAGTTGTATGGATTAGTAGTGTAATATGTGTGAGTGTAAAGTGAATGGGTGCAGGCGTGGCCTAGAAGACACTTAGCGTAGATACATTTGTATACCCAGAATGAAGTGAGCACAGTGAATGTTACAAACACGGCGTTTATCAGTTGCCAAGACATAATTGCATTAGATGGTATGGCTCCCAGTCCAGCCAACATAATAATCAGACAGAGTGAATATCAGACAGAGTGAATGAGTAAACAGTAGTACAATATATTGCAGAGGTAATTGTGTGTGATAGTGGTAGTTGCTGTGTGTGTGGGTGTATATGAGTGTGTAGACGAAAGGTGATTGGGTCAGAGTGAAGGTCTGCAGCATGACATACATAAGTGCATAAAGTTGTAAGTGTACCAGTTCCGAAAACGTAATGGCAGCATAGTAATATTCATATTCTTACAGTGGTGATGCGTTCCAGTCACGTCAGAGGTTCGTGTGCAGCGCCCCTGGCAGGAAGCCCCAGGCGAATGTAGGCGGGGTAGGAATGCGGCGCGTTGGCGTTCAGTCGTGTATGCGTTGGTGGCGTTGGTGAGGTCATGTGCGCCGGCGCCGCCGAGGAGCGGGGGGGAGAGAGTGAGGGAGCGTGTGGAAGGGTGAGATGAGCGGCGGTGAGGTGGTGTGCGCTGGTGCCGGCGGCGCCGGGGAGCCTTATTAGCAGTGTGACCGGGGGGGGAGGGGTAGGTCGGTGTGCGCGGCAGCACCGAGGAGCGTGGGTAGCGGTGCCGGTGGCGCCGTTGAGCCTTGCTAGTGGTGTGACCGGGAAGGGGGGAGAGAGAGAGGGGTGAGGCAGTGTGCACAGCAGTGCCGAGGAGCGTGGATAGCGGTGCCGGCGGCGCCGAGGAGCCTTGCTTGCGGTGTGACTGGGGGGTGGGGGAGTAGGGAGAGAGAGGTGAGGCGGTGTGCGTGGCAGCGCCGAGGAGCATGGGTAGCGGTGCCAGCGGCGCCAGGGAGCCTTGCTAGCGGTGTGACCGGGAAGGGGGGAGCGAGAGGGGTGAGGCGGTGTGCGCAGCAGTGCCGAGGAGCGTGGGTAGCGGTGTCGGTGGCGCCGAGGAGCCTTGGTAGGAGTGTGACCAGGAGGGGTGGGGGGAGAGAGAGAGAGATGAGGCGGTGTGCGCGGCGGTGCCGAGGAGCATGGGTAGCGGTGCAGCCGGTGCGGGGGAGCCTTGCTAGCGGTGTGACCGGGTGTGGGGGGGAGAGAGGTGAGGCGGTGTGCGCTGGTGGCGGCGGCGCCGAGGAGCGGGGGGGGGGAGAAAGAGAGTGAGGGAACGGGTGGAAGGGTGAGATCAGCGGCGATGAGGCGAGGAACGTGGGTAGCGTTGTGAGAGGAGTAGCAAAGAAGTCACTGTGTGGTCCTGCCATGTGAGCTGCCAAGTCCAAGTGAGGCCAAGAGGCGCACATGGTGTGAGGGGGTACGCCCTGCTGTGACATCAGCATACCCTCAGGCCAATGAGCTGTGGCCATCTGCCGGCCAATCACAGGGGGCACAAATACACACACAAACATTATTTCAGTCTTTTATATATATATATATATGTAACCCTTTTTGTGAACCGGCCGACCCACCCAATCTCACATTGGCCCCTCGTGGTCTAACCGGTCCCTTTCCCTGCAACACACCTGCTCCTAAAGGGTTACTGGTACTGCATAACACCTGTGGCTCCAGGAGATCTGAGCCTCCGCTAGCTGGGAGCCTGGGGAAACCCTTAACGTTACCTGGTGCAGCGCCTCCACTTACCCAGGATCCCCCGTTAGGAAAGATAGCCCTGGGTAAGAAATACAATAACACACGTATACGATAGAAAGAATACTAACACTTTACTGAGAACATAGCAAATACTATAACACATTACATAACATCATAACATAACCAGATGCTCTATCCGCATCACCTCAGCCCAATGTCTGGTGTTCCCCACCCAGTGTCCTGTGATCCCCCACACCCAATGTCTCGTACTCCTACGAAAGGTCGTGGGTGACTGCGCAGTCACTATATTAAGCTAGGGCCCAGTTGGTGCACTTATATTTCAGAGGTACCTTCCGAGCACTCCGATGCTCGGGACCGCCACACACTTCTCAAAGGGTCAGACGTCCGTCTGATCCTTATTCAGGTACTTCCGCCGTGGACCCCAACGAGGGTCCCACCGCTTCCCGGGAACTCCAACCGGATCACGGCAACACCAACCGCATGGGAACAGCAACCGCAGCTATTCGCTTTCTATCACAACTACTCCTAGAGTGACAGCAACACTATCAGGACAGGAACCCTAACCTAGGGCCTGTCCCTGATGAACCGCAACCTGGGATGGCTTGGGGAAAACTCCTAGGGCCTATGGAACCATAACCTGCCCCCTTCCCCTAGCTACCCAGTCCTGTCTGTATCTGACAACTAGCTATTAACTAGCTACTCCTAAAGCACCTGCAGCTGACACACCGCTCACACTGTCAGCCTGCAGGGATTCACACACGCTTCACACACACTGCACGCACTGCGCCCAGCACATGCAGCGACAACACACAGACAGCTGCAATCACACACAGCCACCTGGATCCCGCAGCAATTCCACTGCATGCACACTGTGCCTCTTTGCCAGTGCCCACAGCCCTCTCCGCTGTGGCACTGCCAAACTTGCACCTTCCTCACCTAAGGGTCACCTCCCTAGCTATGGCCGTCCCTCTTCAGTTACCCCCTGCCCTTCCCGGGAATTGGGGCCTGCCTGGGGATCTAGGGAGAACCCTTACCTGTTGCAGGAGCCACGCGCTCGCTGCACCCTTCCTACTCCTTCCTTCTCCTCTGCCTGACTCACGCATGCAAAGCCCGGGAAATGTATCTATCTTCCCGGGCTGAGCTTCCTCCAGCCCTATTGGCCGCAAGGGAGCACCTGACCTCTGTCTCCCTAAGCCTGCCCTCGCGCGATCTCTCCCTAGCTCTGGGGATCCTACCTGCGCATGCGCGACCTGTCTGAAGCCTTCCCTGCGCTGGCCACCTACTGCGCATGCGCAAACTAACGCGCAATGGCGGCGCACTCTCCTCCAGCCGCCGAGCCGGTGGCAACGCGATCGCGGCCTTAGCGATGGCCCGATTGCGTCCCCGGCAACCGGCCTGCACCGCTATGCCCCGCGCTGCTCCCTGCTCTGGCCCCCACCCTCGCGAAGTGCCGGCGGGTCCGTCGCAGCCTCCGGCGGCACCCGCTACCGCACGGCACTCGCGGAGGGGGGCCAGAAAGTGAAAATATACCTCGGGGCTACATATATATATATTATTTTTTTTGTACAGCATTGGGAAACGAATAATGCATTTCTTTACTCAATAAATGTGTTGTCATTTTTTTGCCATGTGAAGTTTTAGAGCAGCAATCCCACCTAAACCACATATACATCTTTTTTACTGCATTGGAATCAGACATCTTCTGGAGCTCAACCACATTACTTTTACACTCTCCATTTCCCAAAATATGTACCGTTATAGTTACCCGTTTTTTTTAAAGCTCCCTCCAGGGCATTAAAAACGGCCATGAAATCTCACAGACCTTGCCAGCCAATAGAAAGCTGCAACATCATCCTTGGCATCTCCCTATTGGTCTGCCTTTTAAATGTCCAGGGAGAATACCAATAACTATGCTGGTAAGTAAGTCCCCAGAGCTAAATAATAACGCAGTTAAGCACCGGAGGAGACCCCAGATTCAATGCTGAAAAAATATGTATATGTGGTTTTAGGTGGGATTGCTGCTTTAAAACTTCACAAGGCAAAAAAAAAATGACAGCATATTTATTGAGTAAAGAAATGCATTTATTTTTTATCGTCAGCGGGAACTGAATGCTGCTCTACAGACTATTCTACTGCCCTTCTGGACGTAAGCCTCAGATGAACACATACTAGCCTGCATGCTATTTGCTATGTGCCGCTCTTTTATTCTGCCTCAGCAGGGATATTCCCCCCTCAGTCTTCGGAAAGAGAATGTTTTCCTAGCTGCTGATTTACTGTTGAGGGGAAAAGAAAAGATTAATGTTGCTGCCAAGCCCCAACAGGTTCACAGAAAACACTCGGCTGGAAAGTGGGTCTAGTTTGTTGTGTTGTGTGCTTTTCTGTGTGGGAAGAGTGGCATGTTTTTAATCAAATGTGAAACACAGCCTTGGCAGGTCGCATGGATTAGCCTTTCCTGTAAGTAACTCTGTCTACTTTAGTCAACAGCGTAACAATTATTTCTAACATCTCGCACTTAAGGTTGTCGTTTTTAACTTCATCAGTTTAATAGGCCCTTGGGGTTTTTGATCACCGAGGATAGGAGTTATTTAATCATATTTTTATGCTTAGCCTCTCAGATATGTCTTGTGGATCAGGAGCAGATAGATTACTAAGTCAAGGATGGTTGTTGAGGATGAAAAGTAGCAAGTTAATGTTCGAACAAATAAAAAGCAGAACAATATTTTACTTTCTGAACCCTATTGTTTTTGTACATTTCTGTCAGGTCACGTAGTGATTTTGGTTTAAATGTCTCTGAATTCATGCTCTTGTATTTTTTTTTTTATTTAAAATTATTTGCGTTTTTATTAAACAATCTAACAATTTCTGTGCCAGAGAAGTAGAAAGCTAATTTCTTATTTTTGCTTGTGTCTTTATCAAATGTACATTGTTACATTTGAAACAGTTTGTTAGAGAAGTTAATTCCGCAATTCAGTTATTCAGTTTCATATCTGGAAAATAGGTTAACTGTGTATATTGAGGGTTGATGTACCTATCAGCATAAAAAAAAAGGAAAGAAAGCTCACAATTTGCTGGAATATATATATCCTCAAATTCCAGAAGGCTAGTGGTGTATTGTTGTGTCTGTGCTCTATTTAGGATATTTGCAGTAAAGAATTTATAGTACATAGTTAGTCGCTAAAGCTTTGCAAGTGTTGTTAACCTCAATATATTTTTGTAAGGAATGAAAGGGCAAAGCTTGTCAGTTTTGCAAACTATGCTCTAATGACAAAGACCTTATTTTAGTTGACTCAAGTTGTGTATATATATCCCCACAAACTTCCATCTAAATAACATAGGGAGAGACTTCTGTAAACAAAAGGGAGTAGACCTGAGATACATGAGGATATGCTAATGAGCTATGCAAAGTATATTTACAGTAAATGACTCCCATCCCACTCTTCACAAAAGCATTTCCATAAGAACTAAAGTGTGTTGACAAGTCTAAGGACCTTGTGAGGACTGGGGATTAGAAACAGCAACCATTGTTATTCTGGGCAGCAGCTCTAGCAGTGTGGACTAAAGCAGCTGATCACAACAGCACCATTGTCACTGCTCACACTTGTAGCCCCCTTCCTCTTGGTTTCCTTTAGAAGTAGGCCATTTGTACTTCATGATTGCCATTGCCAGTTCAATGTTCCTAGTGCATAAAAAGGAGCACATCTGAGACAGGTGTTAGATATGCTAATAGCTGGATTAGATAAAGGTGTGAGCACTAGAGCTCAAAAGTATGACAGTCTAATCTGCTGGGCCTGATACCCATACCTCAGAAATTGCTTTAGACTTGGCAATTCACTATAGTTCGTATGGAAACATTTTTAGGAAGTTGTGGGTTGTGAGTCATTTAAATATACTTTGCATATCTCTCTGCTACCTCAGGGGTGTTCCCCTTAAATCACAGAGGTCTCTCCCTATGTTATTTAGAGGCAGGTTTGAAGGGATATATACACAACTTGAGAGAGACCCTAGGAAAATAGGGCACGCGCACACACAATCTTTTTTAGTGATTGAAAAAAACGCAAATTTGCCTTTTTGAGATGGATCTACAAATTAAAGGAATTTGCCAATCTGCGGTGCATTCAAATTCAGGCGAAAAAATTCACTCGTCTCTACTAGGGGTGAAAATGTCCTCGGGCGCGTCACTCTGCTTGCGGCTCCACGACGTAAAATACGTGCAAAGTAGAAGAGAAAGGGGAGGGCCACAGTAAGAAAACAGCACAAAATTATGCACACTTCTTCATTAGGATAGGGAGAGGGGAAGGGAGGGGTGGGAGGAGAAGACAAGGGAAGAGAGATGTTGAATCAAACTTTTTTGGTTGGAGACACACTCACATCAAATCTCTAGTGTCTTGAGCTGATGTCTCCTCCTCTATATATGATTAGGTGGGTTGTAGGTGAGGAAATGCCCTCTAGTGTCTTCCTTGACAAAAAATAAAAGGGAGAAAAAAAAATAGTGCAATACAATTTAATTAACAGTGGGTGAATGAGATTTAAAACTTACAAGCGACCGATATATTTAGGCATAGGAAGGAGATGCCGCCAGACTCCACAACGTGTCCCTCTCTGGGTTGGGGTATTTCGTCTCGGCTGATCCCTGCTGGCAGAGGTTCTTTCCGTCTGTATGCTGGGGTGTATGCGGCTGTAGCGTGGATAATCAATGCCCGTGCACAGGCTATGTTCTCCTCCAGTCGCCTCTCCCCTCTGCAGAGACAGTCTTCAGCTTCCTAACTCCGTTGCACATGTGCATGCGCAGACGGCGGGACGCTGGGCCAGATACAGGGAAAACACAAACTCCTCACTACGGTGGCTTGGAGTAACCAAAAAACGTCAGACGCGTTTCGCCAATGCTTCCTCAGTGACGTCCTCAGTAATGTGTCGACTTGCAGGTGTTTAAAAAATACCACAGTGTTCATTTGTGAATTGACCTTGGTACTAAAGAAGTTGTTCAACATTGTATCTATTTAGGCATTTCATATTAAAAACTAAATGCAAAGTGTCTGGTGTTCTATTCCATTGTCCAGAGAGGTCCAGAGATGAGTACACCACTGCAGTCCAGGCTCAAAAAGCCCAACATAACGTACGTTTATTTAATATGGTCAGCAATTAGTTCAGCAGATGATAAGATGGCCACAGTTGATGCTCTGGGGTGGAAGCTTGCGATAAGGAAAAAGTTATGTATCGATCCACGTTTTTTTTGTATTGCTCCTGCACCCGGAGTTACAGGAGGAGGGTATTGGTGTGTTGCCCCTGAATTTTCCAGTATCTTTGATCATGGAGAGTTCAAAAGGTGAAAGATCATGGTAAAACCAACTAAGAATCGTCAGTCCCAGGCAAGCAATGAGCCAGTCCGACCGTCTGTGAAAACCTGCTGACCGGCAACCGTTGCTATCAGCCCCCACCTGGATACCTGCAGCCTGAGCAGGATTTCACGTACAGATACCAGCAAGTTTGCATGTACCAAAGCGATTTCCAGCTTCATCAGCTGTCAACTACATGTGTAGCAGGCCCGCTGTCACCTGTCAACCACGTGTATAATCAAGACTACGGGACTGTCAGTGGCTCGGCGCCAACCGAATGGCAAAGTCTATGGTGGGTACAGATGCCGTATGTAATTATTTTTTTACCATATCAATATCAATGCACAGTAAAGCGATTCTCCTGTAATCAATTGCTTTGCTTATGGTTATTTAGTTCTTGTAGTCACAATTCGCCAAAATGTAGTCCAGCAATATCATTGGCTGCGCAGCTTCTACAGTTAGCGCATGCGCATTGGAACCTTGTTGAAACGCATACAGTATGCGTCTCATCACATTTAGGCGCATGCGTGTACTGTATGTGAACAAGAGACGTTCCCCGAGAAAATAATTGTTGGGACTGACCGAGGGGACTGCGGGGACTGACTGTGGGAACTTCTTTAGGGGACTGACTAGTTTGAACTAACCATTACAGTATTTACAGTATTTATTTTTCTTCTTCTGAAAAGAAACTTTGTCATCAGGCTAAGAACGGCAAATGGAGGGATTTCGATGGATAATATCGCTTTTTGTAACGATGCTTGCACACTGCTAAATCTGAATCAGTGCCATTTTTATTGATTAGGATAGAATAACAGCTTTATTACATACTTTTATACATACTGTACTGTATAATAAACCCCAAAAATAAAAAGCATGCATTTATTCTGTACATGTATTACAGTACAGTATGTGTGTTCTACTGAATTAATAATACTAATACTGATAATGCGTTTTAATACTGTTTTGATGTACTGTAATGAGCAGTAAGTAAAAAAACATTAATGGTGTACTGTAATTAAAAACATACAGGTAATAAAGCAGCAATTTATTTTATTGGTGGGTGCAGTAAGTAAAAAAACATTAATAGTTTCCAATACAGTAAAAACATTGACAGTATGAATACAATCTACAACAATCAACATTATTTATATTGGTGGAGTACTGTAAGTAAAAAAACATTAATGGTGTACTGTAATTAAAAACATACAGGTGGATCATCATAATGGGAGGGGGTCATCATAATGGATTAGCATAAGGGATTAGCCAAGCATTTTAAAATGAATGTGAAGTTATACATGCATGCACATTAATCATCAACTAGGTCCCTTCCCAAAGAGGATTACACGCAGGCGCAGAGATGTGATGCTCGGCTCGGGATGATTAAAAGCACAAAGCCAAGCTTTTGAAAATGAATAGTTTTCGAGAGGTGTCAATAAGAAGTTGAAATCATTGAGCCTTGTGTGTGTCTGCGGGGGGAGGGAGATAAAGCTGCATGAAGGATTAGCAGTACTGTAGTTCAAAGACATATTTTCAACAGGTCATCATAAATGTTTTGATCCCCACACCTCCAAATCAATAAAAATTACATAAAGCATGTGAATGACCAGTGTCACATTAAAAAGCTACAGTACCGATAGAATATCAGAATAACAAGAATTTTTATGCAGGCAAACATGTCTGGAAACAAAACATTAAAAAAAAAAAAAGAAATATTGTCCAAATAGTTTTTGGCAGGCGATGGCCGCGTTACCACTCACAACCACGCCTCCGCCTAGCCTCCTTGCCTCCTCGCGGCATCTGATATAATCAAGGCCTATGGCTACCTCATCAGGAGCATGTGTCACCCTGCCTCCCTCTCCCTGCTCTTCCCCCCCCCCCTCTCTCTCACCCTCTAGCTCCCCCTCTAGCTCTCCCCTCCTCCCTATCTCTCCCCCCTCTCTCCCTCTCTCCCACCATCTCCCTCTCTCCCATCCCTCCCTCTCTCCCCCCAGCTCTCTCTCCCCTGATCTTCAGTCCCCCCTGTGCTCTCTCCCTCCCCCCGCGCTCTCTCTCCCTGCGCTCTCCCTCCCCCCTGCGCTCTCTCCCTCCCCCCTTGCGCTCTCTCCCTCTCCACGCTCTCTCTCTCCCTCCTGCGCTCTCTCACCTTCCCTTCCCCCTCTCTCCCTCCCTACCCCCTCTCTCTCCCACCTTCCCCCCTTCCTTCCTCTCTCTCCCCCATCCCCCCTCACTCCGTTTGCCCCCCACCATTCTGTTTGCCCCCCACCACCACTTTGTTTGCCCCCCTCCCCACCCACCACCACTTCGTTTGCCTCCCACATCACCACTTCGTTTGCCCCCCACATCACCACTTCGTTTGCCCCCCACATCACCACTTCATTTTCCCCCCACACCACCACTCCATTTGCCTCCCCACACCACCAATAAGTTTGCCCCCCACACCACCACTTCGTTTGCCCCCCCCCCCACCACCACTTTGTTTGCCCCCCACCACCACTTCATTTGCCCCCACACCACCACTTCATTTGCCCCCCCACACCACCACTTTGTTTGTCCCCCCACACAACCACTTCGTTTGCCCCCCACACCACAACTCCGTTTCCCCCCCCCCCTGTTCACATCGTTCTGTTTTCCGTTTCGTGTGCCCCCTCCATTTCGTGTGCCCCCCCGTTTCGTGTGCCCCCCTCCCATTTCGTGCCCCTTCCGGTTCGTGCCCCCCCTCCCGTTTCATTCCCCCCCCTCCTGTTTCATGCCCCCCCCCTCCTGTTTCGTGCCCCCCCTCCCTGTCAGAGGACAGCAAAAACCATTACAATACAATGCAAGCTTCCAGTGCTTGCATTGCATTGGTTTTGCTTGCTGTTCTCTGATTGGGTAAATCTGGTCATGTGAGCTGCAGTCGGAGCGGCAGAGTCAAAGTCAAAATTTTGAATCTCCTGAAACTCTGCTCCGACTGCAGCTCAGGGGCACGCGCAGGGGGGGTGATCACGCAGGCCACACACATTGTCTCAATGTGTCTCATCGTGGCGAGCGTGAGCGCCCGCCCTAGCTCAGCGCCACCCTGGACGAGGCCTTATGTTCCACACTCAAGTTTGTTTTCTGCTACGTAAACTTTAGCACTTTTTCATGTGTGTTATTCAGCATTCTAGATTCACTCTATTTGTTGCATTTGCTTCACTTACACATTGTTTCCACGTATCACTAGTAGTTTGAGCGCTCAGCTTATAGGTTAACTATAAGTTTTCACAATAATATGAGTTAATGGTGTTTAGAGGGTGGAGAGAGGATTGCTGCTTTATATGAAATTACATTGACATCTACAGTGTCTGGAACTTCCTACTTACTGTATATTATTGTCACGCTGTGCAACCCGCAGATCAGGCCAGTCCCCTGTACTGAGGTGGGATGTTGAATATACACACCGACAGCAGAGGGAGCGGGTCCGGGATGTGGTTGTAGCGTGAATAGGCCTGGATTAAGATTTAGAATAGTCGTTGTACTTGCCGAATTCAGGAGTATAGAGAGTTCCGTAGTTAAATCCGTTTCCGTGTCCAAGGGTCTGAGAGGTAAGAATCGTGATGGGTAAGTCGAAGTCCGGAGCCAGAGGGGTAAGTCAGACAAGCCGGTTCAAATCTGTAGGAGTAAAGACAAACAGGAGCATGACACAGTTTCCAGGCTACACAGGAAGCAAGGAGCTATGCAGAGCAAGGAAGTGAAGTCAAAGCAGGATATTTAAAGCGACAGTGACCAATCTGGACGAGGGGCATGGCAGATGCGTGTCGAGGAGCTGCTCGTGAGTGGCTGAGAGACCAGGAAATAGTAGAGCCCAGCTGAGAGTCTGTAACACCAGTGCCAGAATCCAAGATGGCGACGGCAGAGTTCAAGGTATGCACTGGGCGGCAGCATGGGTAGCAACGGGGGCAGGGGCAGCAGCCGCTGTAGTACTGGTAGTGGGTAAGGAGGGGTCATGCTGCAAGGGACGTGGCACCCGATTCCTTACAGTACCCCCCCCTTCAGGATCGACCTCAGGACGATCCATCCAAGGCTTCTGTGGAAATTTCTTGTGGAAGCGGTCCAAGAGAACTGGAGCATGGATGTGCTCCTTGGGTACCCAAGAGCGTTCCTCTGGGCCATAACCCTTCCAGTGAACAAGGAATTGTATCTTTCCTCTGGATACACGAGAATCCATGATTGTCTGGATTTCGAATTCAGGTTGTCCTTGGACTGTGACTGGTTTGGGTCTATGGGTCTTAGCAGGGAACCGTTTGCTCTGGACGAATGACTTGAGCAAGGAAACATGGAATACGTTTGGAATCCTCATGGAAGACGGAAGTTGCAGACGAAATGCCACAGGATTGATTTGTTCCTGGATCAGAAAAGGCCCTAAGAATCGAGGTGCTAATTTCGGGGTCGGAGACTTCAACTTGATATTCTTAGACGAAAGCCAAATTCGGTCCCCTGGCTTGTAATTAGGGGCCTGTTGACGACGGTGGTCTGCCTGAGACTTGAATTTCTGAGCGGCGCTAAGAAGCGCGGACTGAATCTTGATCCATGACTTCTGAAGAGTAGTTACCCGTTCATCAGCCGCCGGCACTCCTATCGGAATGTTTGAGATTGGCAGTCGACTTGGGTGGAAACCATAATTCACGAAGAACGGGGTTTCGTGCGTGGATTCATTACGAAGTGAATTGGTTGCAAATTCTGCCCAAGGTAGCAGGTCAACCCAATTATCCTGGGAATCGGAAATAAAACACCGCAGGTATTGTTCCAGCGTTTGATTTATTCTTTCTGTTTGCCCATTAGTCTGGGGGTGATAGCCTGACGAGAAGGATATCGCCATGCCAAGCCTCTTGGAGAAAGCCCGCCAAAATTTCGATATAAATTGCGTGCCTCGGTCCGAGACTATGGATGTAGGTATCCCATGGATGCGAAACACCTCCTTGGTGAAGATATCAGCTAGGGTGGGCGAGGAGGGAAGTCCTTTGAGTGGAACAAAGTGGGCCTGTTTTGAAAAACAGTCAACGATGAACAAAATGGTATTCATCCCTCTGGAAGGGGGTAGATCCACAATGAAATCCATTGAAATATGTGACCATGGACTTTCAGGTACTGGCAAGGGCATGAGCAAGCCTGAGGGTCTTTGATGAAGGGTCTTGTTTTGTGCGCATACTGGACAAGCACTAGTAAATTCATGAACCATCTTTGCCATATTAGGCCACCAAAAAGTACGCTTGATAAGATCCAAAGTTCTTTTGAAGCCGGGATGGCTGGCTGAACGGACAGAGTGGCCCCATTCTAATATCTTTTGATGAAACCTGGGTGCGGCATAAAGAGTTCCTTCCGGTACCTCTAGACCACTCGGAATTTGTGTTTGAGTTTCAACGATCTTTTCGAGAATGTCAAATGAGTTGGCAGAAATTATAAACTTAGAGGGTACGATAGTTTCAGGGGTTTCTTCGGATCTTTCCTCTGGAGAAAATTGTCGGGACAAGGCATCAGCTTTTGTGTTCTTAGAACCAGGAATATAAGACAGAGTATAATTAAATCTTGAGAAAAATAGTGCCCAACAAGCTTGACGAGACCCCAGACGACGTGCATTTTCGATATACAGAAGATTTTTATGGTCGGTCAATATAGAAATAGGTTCGCGGGAACCTTCCAGGAGATGTCGCCATTCCTGTAAGGCCATCTTGATAGCCAAGAGCTCTCTATTGTCAACATCATAGTTCTTTTCAGCGGGCGAAAACTTCTTTGAAAAAAAACCGGATGGATGAAGCTTATCCTGAGGGAAGAATCTCTGGGACAGGATGGCGCCTGCACCACAATCAGACGCATCAACTTCTAAAGTAAAAGGAAGACTAACATCGGGATGTCGCAGGATGGGTGCCGAGACGAAAGCTTGTTTCAGGGTTTCGAAGGACGAGACGGCCTGCGGAGGCCATACAGACGGGTTAGCTGCCTTCTTGGTAAGGGCCGTAATGGGAGCCACAGTGGTGGAAAATTTTCAGATGAATTTCCTATAGTAATTGGAGAAGCCCAAAAAACGCTGGATGGCTTTGAGAGTGTTGGGCTGAGGCCAATCCAAAACAGCCTTACGTTTTTCAGGGTCCATTGAAAATCCTTTATCTGAAATTATATAGCCTAAGAAGGCAGTAGAGGTTTGATGAAAAAGACATTTCTCGAGCTTAGCGTAGAGATTATTGACACAAAGGCGAGCGAGAACGAGCCTGGTATGCTGGACATGATCTTGAAGATTTTTAGAAAAAATTAGGATATCGTCCAGATAGACGATTACGAAAGAGTTGAGAACATCACGGAAGACATCATTCATGAAATCCTGAAAAACAGCAGGAGCATTGCATAAGCCGAAGGGCATTACAAGATACTCGTAGTGGCCGCTTCTGGTATTGAAGGCAGTCTTCCATTCATCGCCTTCTCGGATGTGAACAAGATTGTAAGCTCCTCGGAGGTCTAGCTTGGAAATTTTTTTTGCCCCTTGAAGCCTATCAAAAAGTTCGGAGATCAGCGGAAGGGGGTATCGATTCTTGACTGTGATGAGATTGAGCCCTCGGTAATCAATGCATGGTCTCAGGGATCCATCTTTCTTTTTGACAAAAAAGAAACCGGCACCAGCGGGGGACGAAGAATTACGAATGAATCCTTTTTCAAGGTTTTCTTTGATGTATGCTGCCATGGCTTCAGTTTCAGGGAGAGACAAGGGGTAGGACTTACATTGCAGAAGAACAGCGCCGGGAACCAGATTAATGGGGCAATCATAAGGTCTGTGAGGAGGTAGAACCTCCGATTGTGTCCTGCTAAATACATAGATGAAATCCGCCTATGCTTCAGGAAGAGCGGAATCATTAGCCGGGGGCGTTTCCACTCCCGCGAGGAATGTGGTAGGAGAAATGACCGGCAATGGTGAGGCGTCTGACTCTGGCTCCCACTGAATTGTCTTGCCATCCCTCCAATCAATGCGTGGGTTGTGCTGCTGTAGCCAGGGTAATCCTAGGATAACTGGAATGGCAGGAGAGTGCATCACGTCAAAGGATATGATTTCGGTATGAGTACCGGCAGAAAGGGTGAGAGGAAGAGTCTCTAACGTGATGAAGGCAGGTTGCAAAGGACGACCATCAATAGCCTCGAGGCCAATCGGCGATTTCTTAGCGATGAGCGGAATCTTGTTAAGAGTAGCAAAATCTTGATCCACAAAGTTACCACTGGATTCTGAATCAAGAAAAGCGGCTGTGGTTACGCGAAAATTCGGACCCTCAAGCGAGACTGGAAGCATAATTCTCTTAGGGAGTTCCTCTTCAGAGATAGGGTGAGAAGATATTGACCCCAAAATGAGTCCCTCTTGCCCCATTGGTCGTGTTTATTCTTTGGGCCTTAAAGGACAAAAACGGACCGTATGTTCAGGAGATCCACAGTAGTAGGAAAGGCCCTCATTCCGGCAACGAGCCCTTTCGGCAGTTCGGTCAGGGGTTCTATCGGCAGTCCGGCCGGTATTACGGAACTCTTGACTGACAATCTGCATGGGTTCCACAGTGTCTAGAACAGGACGAATAGCTGGGAAGGATCTGGGAAGAATAGGGTCAGAAGAGAAAATTCTGGGACGCTGGCGTTCATGACAGCACTGTTGAAGGCGCTGATCCACTCATATGCATAGTGCGATCAATTCCTCCAATCCCTGGGGCCTGGGCTGAACTGCAAGTTCATCCTTTACAGAGTCGGACAAACCTTGCCAAAACACAGCAATAAGGGCTTCTTGGTTCCAATGCATCTCCGCCGCGACAGTCCAGAATTCCAATGCGTATTTGGCTACGGACCTACAACCTTGAGACAATTGAACAAGAGAAGCAGCGGCAGTATCTCTGTGGGCGGGAATATCAAATACCTGCTGGAATTCTTGGCGGAAGAGCTGGTAATCCTGGGTGGTTTCCGCACGCAACTCCCAGATGGGAGAGGCCCACGCCAAGGCGTCCCCTGTTAAAAGAGAGTAAACATAGGCTACTTTGGTGCGTCCGGTGGGGAACAGGCTGGGAGAAATCTCAAATTGTATTTCACATTGGTTCAAAAACCCACGACAGGCTAGAGGGTCACCCGTATATGCTTTAGGCGTAGGAATCCTGAGTTCTGATGGCCGGTCGCCACCATGCGCGGCTGGGGCCGGAATAGGCTGTAGTGAAAGCTGGGAAAGCTGTTGTACCAGGCTTGTGATCTGAGTTCCCAAAGTACCAATGCAAATCGCAAGTTCCCTGATTAGTTGGCCCACCTCAGTCAGGTCTGTTTCTGTGGGCTGAGCATAATCTAACGCTAGTGCTCCCACGCACAAGCCAAGAAAAGGAGGGGTCCCAGTACCGAGGTTGGGAAGCTGCAGGAGACACGAGATAGGAGAAAGTTGTCGTGCAGATGGAGAGCTGTGCACGGGCGCATCCGGAAGAGTGGAGCCCGGCTCCATGGCACAGCTGAGCTAGCTGCACGTGCGAGCATGCTCTGTTAGCAGAGCGGAGACGCGCGCACTCAGGCACTAGCGTGGGGTGTGGGATGCCACTGGTAAAAAGAGAAGGTAGAGCAAAGTCAAGAGCACAAGGTTACAATGGTTGGTTGCTTCCTGGAGGATGTCCAGCCTCCTTAAAGGCATAGTGCCAGTAACTGAAGAGAAAAGCAATACTAAATCCAAAGTAAGGGTTCTTTAGTTAAATGCTTTGGCCAAAGTATTGTAAGCCTGCTACCACGTCAAGGTAAACCCTAATCAGCAGGCCCTACACTACCCGCACGATATAGATGTGGTGATAGAAATTAAACTAAAACATATACTAAGCGCTCAACCTATTAACCTAACTTAACAATCCACTAGTGATATATATAAGTGCTCTAAATGTTAAATCCTCTTTGCAAGAAACAACAATATAAAGAAAAATGAATCCTACAGGCTAATTGTTAGACTGAGAAAGCGGCTGCCTAAGGATGAGAAAACACAAACCTATCCACAAGGAATGTACAACAATGGTATACAGACAAGAAACAGACCAAACAATAAACAAAAATATCCTTGGCGCACTATCCGGTATATAACCTGACAGAAATGAAGTCCAAATGTCCTTGATGATAAGGATAATAAATCCGAAATCCAATCACACTTGAGGTCCTTAGAGGTAGTTGAATCAGATCTGTGATAATATAGAACAGGGGGGCGCAAACTTTTTTCCCTGCGCCCCCCTGACGGCTGTCCCCTCGCTCCCGCGCCCCCCCAACCCCAACTTACCCGCGCTCCGGCGTAATGACGTCACGTTGCCATAGCAACGTGACGTCACATGACCTCGCAGCGTCATTTTGACGCCGCGTTGCCATGGCGCCGCAGGGAGGAAGCCGCCGGAGCCACAGTGAGTTAGGTTTACAGAGGCCCTGCAGCTCCCCCGGCACTTAATTTAAGTGCCTTCGGGAAGCGCGCGGGGCCTCTGTAAACCCTGCGCCCCCCGTCGGCAGTGTCGCGCCCCCCCTGGGGGTCGCGCCCCACAGTTTGCGCACCGCTGATATAGAAGACAAAACAACCATTGCGCAGAACTTCTGGTCAAACATGAACTCCCCCACCGTTGCCAGCTACTTACTTAAAAATAGATTAAAAGGACCTCAAAAGGTATCTTTAAACTTCTTTCCCCGTTGTCTGATCTCAGCTCAGTTGCCAGGCGAGATGCCCCCTCCGCTCAGATATAAGCCTCTCACCAGCACAACACCGGAAAGTAAGGAAATATGGCCAATGGTATGATACCGTAACGGTGGAGTCTTTGTAGCAGTGATACGACGTCCACGCATGTGGGGAGGAGAAGGGGTGCTTGGGCAGTGACGTCATCAGAGGGAGACGAGGCGCTCCGAGTCGCGGCCACGAAGCGGGGATACAAGCCAAGGCTCACCTCCATCTGCAGCATCCCGACATCCTCTCACGCAAGCGGACGGCACATTGTATCCTACACATAGGGACTATAGCCATGTGAGTGCACTGTTGTATAGCCTTGTATTTTTAATGTATTAAATCTTTACGGTATCATACCATTGGCCATATTTCCTTACTTTCCGGTGTTGTGCTGGTGAGAGGCTTATATCTGAGCGGAGGGGGCATCTCGCCTGGCAACTGAGCTGAGATCAGACAACGGGGAAAGAAGTTTAAAGATACCTTTTGAGGTCCTTTTAATCTATTTTTAAGTAAGTAGCTGGCAACGGTGGGGGAGTTGATGTTTGACCAGAAGTACTGCGCAATGGTTGTTTTGTCTTCTATATTATCTCAGATCTGATTCAACTACCTCTAAGGACCTCAAGTGTGATTGGATTTCGGATTTATTATTCTTATCATCAAGGACATTTGGACTTCATTTCTGTCAGGTTATATACCGGATAGTGCGCCAAGGATATTTTTGTTTATTGTTTGGTCTGTTTTTTGTCTGTATACCCGCACGATAACTTAGTAATAGAAAGAGGAAAGTCCCAGTCTTCCAGAAAGCCCAAAGGAGGGCAAGTAGAGGTCCAGAGGAGATCCAAGCAGGAACAGCATGCAATGACAAGAACAGGAGGCATAGAGTACTGGAGTAGTACTTTGCATTACCCAGGGCAGATAGCAACTGACTGTTATTTAAGGAGCAGCAGCAGCTGTTGGCAATGAAAGTCAGAGTGAGGCTTACTTCCTGCCAGGAGGAAGAGGGCAGGGTTTGCCAGAAAGCAAGATGGCGTAACTTGCCTCAGTATGCTTGAAGTCACTTCCTGTTGGTGAGATAAGGCAGGGGACGGAGAGCAGGCGCGGCCTCTGCGGAAGTAGGGAAGGGTTCAGAACACGAACAAGGATTAGAGAGTCATGACTCGCACCTGGAGAGTGCGAACAACATGACCGGGGCCGGGGCCAAGCTCCGTGGCACACGAAGAACCGCGTGTGCGTGTGCGCTCTGTAAGGAGAGCGGGAATCTGAGATGTGGCAGGTAAGGAGGAAGCGTGTTTCCCGATACCTTTCAGTAACCCCCCTCTTCTGGATCGAACTCTGAGCGATCCATACTAGACTGGGGGGAAACAGTCCATAAAAAGTTCTTACCAAGGTGGCAAGCAAAGTAGGGTTTCTGCAGATTCCAAGGAGCGGTCCGCAGAGAGTCCAAGGGTCTGAGAGGTAAGAATCGTGATGGGTAAGCTGAAGTCGGGAGCCAGAGGGGTAAGTCAGACAAGCCGGTTCAAATCTGTAGGAGTAAAGACAAACAGGAGCACGACACAGTTTCCAAGCTACACAGGAAGCAAGGAGCTATGCAGAGCAAGGAAATGAAGTCAAAGCAGGATATTTAAAGCGACAGTGACTAATCCGGACGAGGGGCATGGCGGAGGCGTGTCGAGGAGCTGCTCGTGAGTGGCTGAGAGACCAGGAAATAGTAGAGCCCAGCTGAGAGTCTGTAACACCAGTGCCAGAATCCAAGATGGCGACGGCAGAGTTCAAGGTATGCACTGGGCGGCGGCATGGGTAGCGACGGGGGGCAGGGGCAGCAGCCACTGCAGTACTGGTAGTGGGTAAGGAGGGGTCACGCTGCAGGGGACGTGGGCCCCGATTCCTTACAATTATAAATGACATCCCCAAAAAGTGGCAACATTACTCCTTGCTCAACTATTTTGAAACATTCATAACTTCAATATGCTTTTAAGAAAGTTTTAAAAAGCAAAATTAAAAAGAAAATTTTAAGGAACAAAAAAATATTTTATAGTCGGTTTTACGGAAAATAACTTTTTGTTCATTGGATTTATTCATGTGTTTGGTCGCTGTTTTGTTATTGTAAAATAAAGGTAATAAGTTAAAAAGCAGACAGACTGAAGGTGGTGGACACCAACATTTCTAATCTATACGGTGTCCTAATTACGTTCCAGGAATGTCACAGGTTGATGGCTGTGATTGTGACCACACATCTTAAGGAGAGATGGCTACAATATCAATGCGGACTTTGCCTTCCACTAATGATATGGGGGTGTGGGGACAGTCGGGGTGACTATGAGCAAAGAGCCGGGACGTCCCTTGAATTCTAGTTCCACGTACAGTATGTTCTGGTTAAAAAAAAAGTACTGCGTATATAATAATTATTTGGGGGAATATGAAAATACTTATTGTTCATTTAAGATTTATCATATATGCAATTCAATAAATTCCAACATATACTGTAACTATCAATCCTATTAGAATCTACATGAGGAAGTTAATCCAAAACCAGCTGTAATATAAAGTAACGTTACAATTTTAAATAATAGGGTTATTATTTACATAACTGGAGTTACTAAATTGCATATTACAATAAAATCTATTGGTTTTCTCAGCTGGACAATTGGAACACTTTAAATTTAATACTAAATAGACCCATGAAATAGGGATTATCTTATTAAATATATCATTAATAAACAAAGGCATTTGTTTCCAAAAATGTAGATACATTGTAGGTTGTGATTCCTTGGATTGGACCACCATGAGAGATCTTCATAAATTAAATTACGCACTGTACATAGTGTACATAAGCATAAATTAATTTACAGAGAAAAAGAAGAAAACAGAGCAAGTAACTTCACTAAATAAAGATTAAACTCACAGTGAGTAAAGCTTAAAACTATGCAGCTGCTCAAAAAGACTTCCCAGATGTCTCCATGTACCACCCACAACCTAACGGAAGCACAACAAGTTATAAAACAGGGCTAAACCTCTAATAGTGACCACTACAAGAATAATATGAGAGTGAGAGTGAGTGAGTGAGTGAGTGAGTGATACTTAGTGTAGAACAGTCTTCATGGTTCAGTGTTAACCATTCTTCGAGAATATGGCGGAAAACGAAGAACGGAAAATAATGCCATTAAATTAACTTACCTCCATTAAATAAGGGCAAAAATCTCAATGTTACCTAAAACCGTTATATTCTCCATAGTAACACCTTATGCAGTAAGGTAGTCAAAGGAAAAGCACCCTACCTGAAGAAGCAGTCCGAAACGTTGTGTCCTGTCGATCTTTTTACATATGTAATAAATGGTCTAAAACAGGGGTGTGCAAACCTTTTCTGTTTGCGCTCCGTGCCTGCCCTCTCCCTGCTTGCGCTCCCCCCCCCCTTACCTTTCCTCCGCCATCAGCGGCGTCATTTGACGTCATGATGTCATGTGATGTCGCATTGCCATTTGACCCTGCGGCGTCATTTGACCCCGCGTTGTCATGTTGATGTGTCGCCAGAAGGTAAGAGACATACATGTGTGCTCCCCAGGCATTTCATTTAAATATTGTGGGGAAGAGCGTGTGGCCTCTATAAGCGCCGCACCACTCCACCCAAGAAAATGTTGCGATCCACAATTTGTGCACCACTGGTCTAAACTTGGGGGTGCAGGATTTTTCTGGGGGGTGCCGGTGGTTGCATTGGCCCCGCGGTCTTCCCCGAGGCATTTAAATTAAATGCCGGGGTCTCTGCAACTTCAACTTAACAGGATTCAGCTGGCTTCTGGTCACGTCGCCATGACAACGCGGCATCAAATGATGCTGTGGGGTCATGTGACGCGTCGTCATGGAAACACACGTCAAATTACGCTGCGGGGTCACGTGATGGGACATCATGTGACCATCGGCGTCATTTGACGCCAGGTCACTGGGGAGGGGGGGGCGCGAGCTTTTGAGCCGGCATATAGGGGGGCCGCAGCAAAAAATCTTTGCGCGCCACTGGTCTAAAAGACTCTTTTCACTGAAAAAGTAGAGATAACATCTATTCCTACACAAAGAAAGAATAGAAAGGTATCTCGGGTGTGTTCACAGGTATCGGCCCGCATGGAGTATAGCATAATCTATTAGGAGGTATATGAGTCAATGGAACCTCTCCTAAATTGGTTTCCCCTCTAGGGAGGCGAAAATTCTGGGCCAAGGTTCCAATTAGCTGAGTAAAGCTTTCCAGTTTCTGAATGTCTCTCTGGGATATCATCCTGGATGGCCCTCCGCCGACTTAAACTTAACATAGCAAAAATAGAGCTCCTCATACTTCCTCCCAAACCTGGCCCCACTACCTCATTCCACATTACTGTTGGAAGTTCTGTCATACATCCAGTAGCCCAAGCACGCTGCTTTGGGGTCACACTCGACTCCTCCCTCACATTCAAAACATATCTAAAACCTGTCGCTTTTTCCTCTGCAATACAACAAAGATACGCCCTTTGTAACCTCCTGCTGTCGGCCTTCCTGCCTCTCACCTGTCTCCCCTACAATCTATCCTAAACACTGCTGCCAGAATCACTTTTCTCTTTCCTAAATCTGTCTCGGTGTCTCCCCTGCTGAAATCCCTCTCCTGGCTTCCTATCAAATCCCACATCTCGCACTCAATTCTCCTAAACACTTTTAAAGCTTTAGGGGCCTATGCAGAGAGCAGCGCTAGAATAAATTGGAGAGTTTAAGAAAAAGTAGCTTTAATGGAGAGTTTTATTCTCCATATGCAGAAATGGGCGAAATCCGCTATTTTTAGCATTACTGCATGTGGAGAATTGTAAATGAGGAGATGCGCGCAGCTGAAAGGGGAAAAAAAAAATCGCGCATTTTTTTTTCCCCTATAGCCGGCGACTTCCTGCTTCTTGGCGGAGAAAATTGACGAAAATCGCGCCAAAAACAGCCGCTAGATGGCGAGCGCGCCTTTCTGAAATCGGATACTTTTCAGACTGGCGAGATGTAGTTTCTCGACAGCCGCGCGGCAAGATTTTGAAATAGAAAAAAAAAATGGCGCGTTTTCCCTAGCTCGCCATTTTCAGCTGTTTTTAGCGCAATTTTCTCCGGAAAATGGCGAGATTTCAAATAGCGCTGCTCTCTGCATGAGGCCCTTACACTCTTTTGCTCCTCGTTACATCTTAGCCCTAATTTCTTGCTATGCACCATCCCAACTCTTGCTTTCTGCTCAAGGATGTCTTCTCTCTACCCCCTTTGTATCTAAAGCTTTCTCCCACCTTAAACCTTTCTCACTGACTGCCCCACACCACTGGAATGCCCTTCCCCTCAATACCCAACTAGCACCCTCTCTATCCACCTTTAAGACCCACCTTAAGACACACATGCTTAAAGAAGCATATGAGTAGCACTGTGACTAATACTATACACGATACATAAAGCAGACGAACTTACCAGAATGCCCTCCTACTGTCTCTGTACGTTCTCCCTACTAATTAAATTGTAAGCCTTTCGGAGCAGGGACTCCTTCCACAATGTTACTTTTATGTACTTATTCCCATGATGTGTTATTTGTAGTTATTTGTTATTTATATAATTGTCAAGTGTATTACTGCTGTGAAGCACTATGTACATTAATGGCGCATACATGCATTCATGTATGCAGGATCCTGTGTGAGACACATACTATATATGGGCATATGTGCTATTCGTCTATGTCAATAATATACAAACTGTAAAACAGCAGTCCATCCTGATTGCCATTATTTTGCATTTTTGTCTTAGGAGATCTCTTTTTACCCTTTCTAACACTGGCTTTATTTGTTAAATCCAATGCTCCATTCAGGAGCAATAAGCGTTTGCAATATTAAGAGGTTAATATGGATCTCTCCTCAGAGCCTAGTTCAGTCTAAAGTTTACCATGTCAGCAAAAGAGATTAATACAATCATGATTTTTAGCCCTTATAGAGGCAGTCCAAGCAGCGCTCTAAAAAAAAAAGTTGTCTTATATGCAATCTTTGATTAGCTTTATTGAAAATTAACTAAGCTGCCTATTGATTCGCTCCCCCATAATCATCCAGGAAAGATCCTGCTTCACAGGGTTCACTAAATGGCTGCCTGTCAGTTTCAATCAATCCTTCAGTCAGTGTAACTCAGCAACTACCATGTATTCTTGTATTACTAAGGTAACACTATCTATTGTTACAGTTTACAGCTTAAACTGCTGGGAATATTGGCAACAGGTTATCACACACAGGAAAGTGTTGCAAAGAACTTGCACTGCTGGAGAGGTGGGATAAAACTTGTTTTAGAAATCAAAGGATGCTCAGTATGTTAAAACTCATTAAAAATGGCTTTAAGAGTTGAATTTTAGAAAAAAAATGAAGTATTATCTAGTATTATACACTGATTTATTTATTTTTTAAAACTCACAAGTAGCATATTTCTTGAATTGCTCATTTAAAAGACATTTCCAAAAAAAGAGCGGGCATGATACTCACATTATATGAGTTAAATTCACAAAGGCTTCTGGGGGAATTGCTGCTTTAATAGACCATATTGTCATATTATAAATGAATGGTTGACAAATATGCTGGTGAAATAATGACTCTTTGCCAAAGTACTCCAGCACAGTACTCCAGAGGTCTTTGCGCCAGCTAGTAACCAGCTGTGCAGTAGTTTTTGGTTTCATCCCAAGTGCTCCACTCCATACAACGTCATCCAGACGGACAATAACATGAAGCATTAAAAATGTCATAATAAATTCTTTTACTACGACTGCGCCGGAGAAAATGAATCAGACTTAAGGAGCCGTTACCCACGAGCAATCAGCATTCAAACACACAACATCCGATGATCTGTAGCTTAATTATCCAAAAAGACAAACCGTTTAGCTTATGATGTGCAGTGTAAGGCTGGTTGAAGGGTGCATCTACAAGCTCTTTAATTTGTTGCAGCGGCAGAATACATTACTGTCACAATCCTGCCCTCTGTAGCAACCACACCAAACCCTCTATTTCCGCCTCCATTGACAATCAGAGGAGAGGCAGTAATACAATCTAGAAAATGACACGTCTAGTAGCAAACAACCAATTGATCAAATAAAATTAAATTAAAAAAGTTTCCATCCATTCTATTTGCAGGCAATGTTGGAGCAAAGTTGACGCAAAGAGCCTTAGCCTTTTAGCGTCAATGTATCAAGGAGATGCCTGAATTTTGTTCCCCTGTGTATGTCGCCTGGCAATTTGGGAGGAGGATTTAGGGATTACATGCATGCATCAGATTATAATGAGACGACTCTAACGGTGCATCATTTTCTTTCTCTTCAATCCATGTCAAAATGTTCGTCAGCTCTGATGTGGTGTAATGCTTCTTGTCATGACTAGTGGTGCCCCCTCCCCCCCCCCCCAACACTTTCCTGGCTGGGCATTGGCCTGGGTCATTTTGCAGGGGTCTGTGACAAAGGGGAGGAGCAGCCCCTGGGGTGTCTAATATGGTTCCTGGGGGCTGTACCTCTTGTCACTGGTCATAGCTACGAAAAGTGTTATTGTTTTTCTTTTCCTGCCCACCCTCCCTGATTTGGTTGGCACCAATGACGTATTTCGCTGTGGTGCGCTGCTCGTTGGTTTACGGGTCTTGTGAGCATGTTTGTGGGTTATATATGTGTTGTATTTCTTTTTTTATGTACAATGTTTAAATATCTTTTTTTAATCAAAAATAAATAAATAAAATAATAAAATTAAATGAAAATAAAGTGAAGAAATAAGGAACGAGTGAAGTATGTTACTTCGGGGTTTAATTAGTAATTCATTTGTCACAGCTGATGGGGGTTTTGTGGGTGCCAGACTAGGTCCTAGGGCAGATGGTGAGCTAATGACCTGAGTTGTTTGGGCAGATGGCGTAATTCCTGGTTGGTAGATATTACCATGGTGGCTGAGCCGGTTATCTGACAAGAGGGGGGGGTGTGTGTTACGTGTATGTGTGGTCTCAGGACACAGCCACAGCAAGTCTGGCACTGTTCGGTATAAGGGTTATATAACTATGTTGGCATTTAATAAAAGCTGTGGCCGTTATTCATCACATACAGGGTGGCGTTTTATATGTGTCTTTGTTTATAATGGGGGGGGGGAATGGAAGGAAAGTGGGCCATCTATGGGTCATGTAACATATGAGGCAGCTTGGAGCATAAAATGTGCAGTGCAGCTGAACAAGCTTCCCTGTGTGTAGACCGGTATGAGTCTGGCGCCTCATTGGATGGATTTCTCCCTCAATCCGAGACCCAGCTCAGACTCTCCAAAAGGAGACTACAAATAGTTTTAAATGTGCCTAACACCATGCAGATGCATCTCCCATTGCTTCCTGCAACCTCCGCATTTGTAGTAATCCAGGATCCCCTCCAAGGCTCAGGGAAAATGTAATCCTTAAACTACCTTTTACCCTTTCCAGAGCCATTGCGCAGGTGACCCCCATGTTATTCCCTCCACATCCTATGAGTTCTGGCTGTTCAACATCTTATCACTGCTTTTAAACATAGAAAAATAATTCAATGGCAGATGAGAAGCACTTAGCCCATTATCCTATCTGCTGTAAAACCTCAGAACCAATTTGATCCTTGGCTTTCTTCTTACATTCAGAAAAGCTGGGAGAGGAATAAGGGCCATATAATTACTGTAACAGAATACACATGGTCATATTTATTTTTTATGGTGAGTAGTGCTGATTGCTGCTTTAAATGTCTCTTTTCTTGTTTGCCTTGTGACTTTATTTTGCTGCTGTATTTAGCAATTCCCCAATGTTTACGGTTTGTAGTTGAGTTCTGGAGTTATCAGTTGCTGGGAGGCTAAAATGGCTGCTGTCATTCACACTCAATAGAGGTTGCGATGGTAACAGCTGTGCCAGTAAACTAATAAACAGGTGAAAACTTAGGAAAGAAATTAATATTTTGACAAAGAAAAAAGAACAAGATCAGCACAAAATGAACTATCAAGTTATGTTATGACTTCATTCTTTTTTGGTGTGAAAATTGCTTCTTTATGGCTAATACTTGATAATTTCTTAACCTTTTTAACACAAAATGTGCTGTCTTATGTAGCAACATATGTTGGAGTTGTTATTAAAGGCAAATGGTTAGCAATGTGTTTTGTACGGCACACCTGTGAGCACATGACCTGTATACAGGACAAGGGTTAATACACACCTTGAAAGCTGGCCCACTTTTCACCTTCTCAATGGTCCCTCAAATGAACAATATCTCCCCTCAATCCACATATACCATCTGTCACGAACAGCACACAAGTGGGCACGTGACTTAGATATGCAATCAGGCTTAATGCACAAGGCTACTGTAGCCAACTCACCTTTCTCCTGCGCAAGGTATTTTCAATGTGTTAGCATTAACCCCTTACTCAATTGCAATCATATCTATTTGCTTCCACCACCTGAGAAATTATGCAAACTATGTAAATTAATATATCTGCCAGGGTCTCAGGTCCCTGTTAATTATAGAAAAAATATGCACTGAACACACAAAAGTCTGTTGTAGCAAAATGTGTCTGAAAATGTAAATACTCTCTCCATAGTGGGCAACAGTTCATTCAGAGCCCCAAAGCCTCAATTATTAAAGAATTGTTTAATATATATATAAAAAATACAGTGCTTCAGATTACAGAAAAAGATAATTACAAGAACATACAATTACATTAAATGCAGAACTGTTTCTTAAAATAACAGGATAAAACAGAAATCCTTATACATTAAATTGGCAGTGCGCAAACTAGGGAGACTGACTGTGGGGGACGCGGGGTTTACAGAGGCCCCGTGAGCTTCCTGAAGGCACTTAAATTAAGTGTCGGGGAAGAGGCGAAGGCCTCTGTAAACCTCACTTACCTTGGCTCCGGCGGCTTCTTAGACGCGTCGCCATGGCAACGTTACTTCATGACGTCGGAACCGAGGTAGGAGGGGGGGCAAGGAAAGAGGAGAACTGCCGGCAGGGGGGCGCAGAGAAAAAAGTATGCGCTCCCCTGCATTACATTACCGATTATCAGGGTTTTCCCTAGAGAGGTGTCTGGCATAGAAATATGAAACTTCACGTGTTTGGTCCTAAACACACCTTTGTTGAATTCTGATTTTCATAATACCTTTGCTAAGACTTATGTACTATTTTTTCCTCATTAAAACAACATAAACCCACCCCTTTCATAACTCAGCTGCTAGGTTGATGGATTTAGAAAAACATTTGTTCTAAAAAGATGTTTAAAAGGTGCCACTCATAACTTCCTTCCTCTAATACTTTCACACACATGATTCATATCAATAGATTCAAGCGGTTATCATGGATATAATGAGACTAATTATTACCATCTTGCTCCTAAATTTGCATGACAAATGGATGTCTGTCCTTGGCACCTCTTACCAATGTAGTGTGTGGTACAGTTTGATTTGTCTGTTTGCCATAATGCTGAATTTGTAGTATGTACAATAGATAATGCCACATGATATTCTCATTTTTAATAAAGTCCTCCAAGTAAGTGGTGACCTGTATGTCACCCCCTTTCTGTCATGCACGACGGATGTCTCAGGAATGTTAGCTTCCTTTGAGGCTGAAAGCCCAGGGGGCTGGTGATTGTTTATTGCCTTCTAAACACACACATACATATACATCACTTTTAGTGATAGCCCCACAACTAATTCCTCTTTGTAGGTTTGCACACACCCAGGAAGAGTCTTGACCTATCATAAACCCAATATATTGTCTTTTTTAAATCAAACTGTAGCTACATTAACCTGAAGCACCAGATTGATTAAAATACATAATATTTCATGATCGTATCATGACACAATGTAACACCATTTAAAGCATATTACATTCTCCCTTTTGTTTCCTATTTGTATATGTAAAATATGTGACAATATGAAATGTTACATTCTTACCTAATCTGGCAATCGTTTGGTGCTCCTGTTATAAATCTGTAAAAAGCTTGAATGGCTGCCTTCTGACACTGTGCTGCAGTCAGTGAAATGCTGCAGCTGTTATGTAATTTATATTACTTATATTACTAAGTGTAACACATTTTTGTTACAGCTTTCAGAGTAATAGACAAATTGCTGTCTGGATCACAGCAACAGATCTTTTTATGATACTTTGTTGCCAAAGTGCAGAGCTCTAAAAGGTAAGTGTCAGAGCCTGTTTCAACCGAGAAAGGGGATACAATATGACTTTCTAAATGGTTGCTGTAGCAACCAAAGGATGATCAGTACATTAAAATCATTAAAAATTGCATTAGGCATTTAAAAAAAATGCAGACAGTATTATCTAATACTACAGTACTGATTTGTTTTTAAAAAAACATATATGATTTGTCACGTTTTGGTGCTTTAAACATGTGTTCATGGTAATAATAATAACGGCATGTTCTTGTATAGCGCTGCTAGTTTTGCATAGTGCTTTACAGAGACATTTTGCAGGCACAGGTCCCTGCCCCGTGGAGCTTACAATCTATGTTTTTTGGTGCCTGAGGCCCAGGGAGATAAAGTGACTTGCCCAAGGTCACAAGGAGCCGACACCGGGAATTGGTGATAAGTATATGTATGTTTTGCATTGAGTCTTCTTATACTGTACATTTCATAATAAAGGTAGTAACTAGAGTAGACATTAGACTGTGACCATGCCTTCAAAAAGCCAAGTTGGATGACCAAGTCTATTCTCCCTTAACTCAGACCACGTACTCCCTTAATGCTATACTGTATATATTAAAAAGCTAAAGCATCGGGGTAATCCTTGGAAAATGAAGCAGTTGAAGATGACATTGTTACTGTGCATAATTGCATGTCCGTGTCAAGACTGTTGATGTCTTAAGTTCAGACACTACGGGCACTATGCAGTAAGCGCCGAAAAAGTGCAATCGCCAAGGGTTGCCAATAGGCCTTATTTTGGCGATTTGCCCTCGCAGTATTCAGTAAGGGCCGAATCCATGCCGATCCCTGCCAAATCACTGCGAAAGCAAAACTGCCGATGAGCCTGTGAAAAATATAAGTACCAACAAGAATACAATATAGAAAAGCAAGCCTCACCCTGACCTAAAGTACACCATACAATAGCAACAATTACATCTGTCTAATTTTAAAATACATTATACACACATTTAAGCATAGCAGCATAGCCAAATTAATTTAAAACACAGCAAAGCAAGCTTTTAAAACAACATCATTTCTTACCCTGTATGTATATATCAATCTAGACATACATACATACATACATACATACATACACATACAGTGGCAAGAAATGATATACCAAAAATAAATCAATACACATGTTAAAAAAGCTTTTAAAAAAATTAACAAGTTAAATAAAATAAATTTCTTTAGTTCACTTACCATTACTTGACCCACTCACCGACTCCCGTTGAACAGCTTACTCTCGAACCAATCCACGCACAGGAACTCATAAAATAAAAAAATATAAAATAATAAACATTCAAATAAAAATCCAACACAATCCACGGGTCTTCTATTTGTAATCCATGTTCATCTGTATTCTTCTTTCTTCTATCTGCTGCTCTCTTCCGGGGTCTTCTTGTCTTCTATGGCCACGCCCTGGCCTTCTTCTTCTGTAGGAGGTCCTTCCTCCTCGGCGTCTTGCTTCAAAATGAGACGACATAGGCTTTTAAAGGCCTATGACGTCACATTTTCATCATGGTTCCCACGGCCCTAATTGGGCCGTGAAAACCATGTGTTTTGGCTGAGAAAAAAAAAATGATGACGTCACTTAAAGGCAATGAAAGCACAGCCAATCAGAATGGCTTTGCTTCAATTGCCTTTAAGATGACGTCATTAAAAAAAACATGGCCGTCCTCACATGGTACGGTAGCCAATCAGAGCGTGGGAACTCCATCCCAACTCTGATGGGCTCTAGTATACCATGTGACAGAGGCTTGGGGGAGAACGGATGTGACGTCATTGAAAGCCTGTCACATGGTACTAGAGCCAATCAGAGTAGGGATTGGGGGGTTAGTGTGGGAAGGTATGTAGGTGTCCCGAGTGGTGGGTGAGGGTGGGTTAACCCCTTAATGACTGTAGCGGTTAATAACCGCTATGGTGATTAAGGGGTTAGGGGACATTACATTGGATGTTTTCATTCTTGTGTCTCTTTTGCAGCAGCGGAGGGGGCCATGGGCAGGATGAAGAGGAGGATGGCCTTCATCGTGGCAGCCGGACATGGGTGAGTGATATATGTATTTAATGTATTGATTGGTGTTTATGTATTTAAAATGGGCACATTCACTATTATCCATTTGTGGATAATAGTAATTGTGGCCATTACTATACTGTATGTGTTACAGGGGGGAGGGGTGGGTTTCTTTATAAGTATGTATGTGTTTTGACATTAAATATATATTTATTTATTTATTTATATTCATTTATTTATTTATTTATTTGGATATATTTGTTTATTTATTTAGTGTGGGGCTGCTGTGTGTGATTATTTTTTATTGTGGGTAGCGGGTGTGTGTGAAGGGGGTATTAGCCACAACGGTGGTTGTTTAGGGCATGCGGGTGGGTAGCGGGAGGCCTTAACCCCTTCATGACCGTAGCGGTATTAACTGCTACGGTCGTGAAGGAGTTAAGTGCACCCGCAACCCCCCCGCAAGCCCTAAAAAAACAACAAGGGCCAAATACCCCCTTCACCCACCTCCGCTACCCACAATAAAGCTGGCACGGTGGGTTAACCCCTTCATTGCCTTAGCTGTTAGCCGCTAAGTTAATGAAGTGGGCTGTACATGCATTTTTCCTGCCTCGGATGCATGCCGGGGCCTCCGGTGCGGGTATCAGCTCCGGAGACCCCCGGCATCAATCACAGACAGGAAAAAGGGCTGATTTTTTCTAAGTGTCGCCCTTGCCGATGCTTCTCCTCCACCAACTTAAGTTGGCGGGCTGGATTGCCGAAAAACTCTCCATTCCGGAGTGCCGATCAGCAGCGAAAAGCTGATCGGGGCTACCTGAATTCAGCCGAGTTCAAAAAGTGCCGATAAGTGGCTTATCGGCACCCGGCTGCCGATAAGTTTTTATCGGCAACAAAACTTGCCAATAATTCCCACTTATCGGCGCTTACTGAATCGAGAGGGCAAATTTGCCGAAAAAATGGCGATAAACAGCTTATCGGCGCTTACTGCATGAGGCCCTACAAGTCTTCAGAGGCTGCACAGGCTTGGGGAACGTATGAGGCACATGGAAGCACGAATAGATGTTTTTAGTCTTCAGCATAATAGACAAAGTGGTTTCATGCAGGAATATTTATAGAGGTAGTCCCACTTAGTAATTTTTTTAAGCTCTTACCAATGTAACTGTCTTTCTCAAACATATTGTATCACTCTTAAAATAAGAGCCCCAGTTCTTCATTTCTTTGCCATGTAAAAACTTCATTGAAATCGCATTGCTTCTCAGACCTTTGCTGCCTGACTAATGATGACAGCATAATTACTTCCCGAGGGAAATATCCTGCTGGAAATAACTAGAAGGAAACAAATATTCCAGAAACAGTCAAATAAATGATTAGATGAAGATGACAAAAGCCACAGCATCTAATTATCAAGAAAGTTTTGAAAGTTTAAACAATAACTTCAACATTTTAAATGTAGGGCATTAACCAGCTAGGTTTAACTCATTAAGTACAGTACCACCACCATTTTGCATCACTGTATTCATAGCTTGGGCTGCTCATTTTTGGTGGAGAAGGGTTTAGGGCATGGGTCCTCAAGACCCCCCCAACGGGTCAGGTTTTCAGGATATCTCAGCTTCAGCGCAGGTGGCTCAATGAGTTCCTGCTTTAGCACGGGTGGCTCAGTTTAAGAGCAACTTGTGCTGAAGCAGGGATATCCTTAAAACCTGACCGGTTTGGGGGTCTTGAGGACTGGAGTTGAGAACCCCTGGTTTTGGGAATAATTGTATCTAGCCATCTTAACATAGTGCTTAGGATCAGACGCAACATTAACAGCAATACCATCACGCATGCAGATGTAGTCTGACAACTTCCCCAGAGCCGTGCTGAAAAAACTAAACACAGCGGCTCTGGAAACGGTAAAAGCCGTGGCTGCCTGAAGGGGCTCTATTGTTATGTATTGCGTTAATCCCCACTGCCAGGGGAAGCTTCGGTCGTGTTCCCGCAACAGCAGGTGGACTCGCTACATCTGTATAAGGGGGCATAAGTGGAAGGTCATTTTACCCCTGTATAAATCTCTGGTAAGACTGCATCTTGAACATGGAGGAACATTTTAGGAGCCTCGTAATAAAAAAAAGGTCAAGGAATTGGGAAAAGTGCAGTCCACCAAACTGATAAAGGAGACGTACGGAAAGAAATAAAAATGAGGACCGTTAGGTCAGCCCAATCACCTCTAGAAAATAAGCAAATAATTATAATATATTGTAAGAAAAAAAAATCAGAATACCTGCGGCCCTCGCTTTTCCGATGGAATGCGTCCCGTTAACACATCGCCGGTTAACGGACCATCGGATAGCGGGTCCCATGTTAATCGGTGGCGGTGACTATTGGATAAGCGGGTACGGCGTCGGATAAAGCATCCGGCGGTCTTCATAATGCAGCGTCGGTTAATGCATCCGTTGGAAACCGGGACGTCGGTAAGAGGACCACCTCTAATTCTCAATTATTTAAGAGTTTTAGGACCACCTGCCCCTTCATTTCAGAGACAGAGGGCTACTATTATGTCTTCTGAAATTGAACCTTAAACACACTGGGCTGCTGCAGTGCATTCTGCATACTTGTCACTGTATAGCAACCAGACTGTCATGGACATACAACAGATATAATTAGGCCCTATCTGAAAAATACGGAAAGCTTGTGTAGCACTCCCCCTCCCCCCACCCCCCACCCCCCACCCCCCACGGGAGATTTGTCTTGCTACCTGGTGTAGTACTACTCACCTGTAGGTTCTCATGAGCTCTGAGTGGCCGCTGATGGTATTGGGGATCAACAGGTCAGGCTTTTGGGTTTATCTTCTTTCTCTTTGATGCAGCGCCCCCATCCTCCAGGGCCTGTTATAGATGGCAGCAGTCCCTGCAGGAAAACTCTCTTCTCTCCCCTGAATAATGGCATACTCAGGCAGGAGTAAAACAATGGTGTCTTTATTTCTCACAGCATACAAATATCTTAAGAGGTAGGTGATCCCAATCCCCGGAGGGAGGGAAAGAACATGAACCAGGTTCCTGGCTCAACCACCACACTACAACCACTATAATTTGAGCTGCAGTCCCTTTTAATTACCAGGGGAGGGTCCCAAGTCAGCCCTGGTAGATGGGCAGCACCTCAGCCTTGGGCCCACCCCCCCTGTAACTACTGGGGAATTACTTACCACAGCAAGAGCAAGGAAGGAATTAACCCTAACACTGCCTGCACTAATACCAGGGCTTATATGTTAGGCAGAGGATTTTAGTAGCCAGGGTTTACATGGCTACATTTGTATCAGTTGCTGGACCTAGAGTGGGCTCCTGTTCTAATGTTTTCCCCCTGAGGTATAAGAAGAGAAGGAGATTCACCTTAAGGCCTCGTCCAGGGTGGCGCTGAGCGGGCAGGCGCGCTCACGCTCGCCACGATGAGACACATTGCAACAATGTGTCTGGCCAGCGTGAGCGGGCGGGCGGGCCTGCTCGGCGCTTAGCTGCTTGCCGAGCAAGCAAATTTGAATTTGCAGCTCGCAAGCGCGTCACGTGAGCGGTTCGCCTAATGAGGACGAACCTGCTCCGTGACGTCGTGGCCGCGCCCCCAGACACCCTCACACCTAGCCGGCCACGAATCGCCTGGCCGAGCAGGGCGCAGCGCACAAGCGCCAGCGCGCATATTCCCTACCTGGCCGTGGCCTAAGGCTGCGTCTCCGCTATCGCTAAGTGCGCTGAGCGGGCAGTGCTGCTTGCCGCTTTTAATTACATATATCGATATATGTAAGTCACCGCTCACCCGCGCTTGGGTAAACAAAAAAAATGAACTTTCGAGCGCGCTCAACCTGCCCGCAACACCCCCCCCACCCCCCGCTCGTGCTTCCGGAATAGCTAGGACACCCGGCGCTCATGCTTGGAGATCTGGTGATGTCACCGCTCTCAAGCATGAGCGCGGTCAGCCTAATTAAAAGTCTTCTTTCAGCTCTGCCCAGCCCAGGAGAGGTGAGAGAGTCAGCTAAGCTGCAGATAGCTGGGGAGTTGCTCTGTGCACTGAGAGAAGCCACAAAGTTACAGAGACTGCCTGACTGCAGTAACAGTGAGAGCTGCAGAACTCGAGAGTTTTGCATGCTACTCTCCAAGCACCACCTGATCATTTAGAAGCTCTTTACCAGCGGGACCAGGGCCTAAACTGTGAGTGCCTGTCTTTCTAGATTAGTTAGATAGATTAAGGCTTGTTATTGCTACATCCACCTGTAGGTTTTTCCTGGGAACTGCCTCTATCAGTATCCGAATTTCTACAAAGCCAGAAGGAAAAAGATTTGCAGTTATTTACAGAGAGAATATTCAATATAAGCTGTTGCAGCCATTGTGGAACAGTGGCTGGGAATTAATTACTTACGTAAAATTACAAATAGGATTGCAACTGCACCACATCGCGCCGCATGGCACCGCATGGCACCACATGGCACCGCATCGCACTGGGGTTCAACAAAGGATTTTTTTTTTAATTCTTACACCAGGAATAGTATTTCTTGACAATACTGACATATTGTCTGGTAAAATTCAAAGGCAACACTGGGTGTTAAAGTGCACGTAACCGTTGAACATATACTGGTTTTACACAGCATTAGTGATGTTTAATTTATTTCAAACATTTTTATTATTTTTTGTGGCATCACATCAAGATTTTGAAACAGGAAGAGCAATGTACATAGATTTCGTCCGAACAACAGTACTATATTTCTTGGTATTTAAACACATATTCTGGTCATAAGGTCTTAAGACATTGCTGATGTTTAATTTATAGGTTATTGTTGAGTAGAAAATGGGATATCTTGTACATTTCGATTAATCCATATCACTTATTTTCTATTGATCCATGCTTGTCTTGTGGTGGTTTTGGTAACTTTAAAGCTAGTCATATTTCTTCTTTCATATATTTAATGGAGCCGTCCAAGCTTCTTTTTTAAAATGATTTTATTTGTCCCTTTAATATGTGCACCAATAAAATCCACACAATGGTAAGTAATTAGCTAAGTTGCCGATCGATCCTTTCTGCTGTGATCGATCAGCGAAGATTCGGCTCGGGGGTTCCCTAAATGGCTGTCAGTGCAGCAGAAGAGGTCCAAAGATGCAAAGTTCTGTGGGGAAGATCATGTGACCAGACAGCCACTAGATACAATTGGTGCACTGCTAGAGAGAGGGCAGGGCTCAAAAAGGGGTGTGCCAGAGCCTGTTTCAGAAGAGGAAGGGGATGTGACTTTGTAAATGGTTGCTATAGAAATAAAAAATGCTTGTTTATTATAAAACATTAAAAATGTCAGTTACATTTACATGTTCTGTAGGATATTGCTTGGATTGCAGCTTTAAAGACCAGTGTACCGGAGAATCAGACAGGAGTATAGGCTGGTAGGGATTCTGTAAATCCCCTAGACACAAATAAACACCAAGGTGTACATGGGTTGTGATGTTAGGTTAGTAAGATACTTTTATTTAACTTTCAGATATGGCTTGAAGGGACCCTGATTTACTTTTCCCTTCTGGAGCTACAGCGTTGTCTAATCCCCATATTACAGTAACCCCCAAATTGAATTAGTTATGACAAATGAAATGTGTTTTTAAATGAATTACATTTGAATATAAAAAAACCTTATTGCTCTTTATTACTGAACATCAGAGATAGGCAGTAGGGATGGTATTAGGAGGGGAACACAAGGCAATGTGATCTCTTTGGGGAAGAGGGATCAACCACACATTATTTAAGTTATGGCGAGTAGAAAAGGGACAAAAACCCTCTAACGTACAGTGTACGGAAAATAAAAATATCACGTGTGAGCACATTCAGTCTCAGACAGGTCTGCAACCCTGCTTTTCACCATTAACTCTTAGCATGCAGTGCTTCCAGCCAGGGATTCTGGGAAATGGCATGCAAATGAGCACACAGTGCCACCTTTTTCTTCTTATCCATTTTAAAAGAGGGATGCCAAGATTCCACTTCCACCGGCAGTATTTCCTTCTTTGAAGCTTGTGAGTTTTAAACTACATGCCACTTACTGTTCCCATAGCAATTACTTTATTTCATATAGAAATAACTTTATTTCATAGAGCGATCTTCTCCTAATAGGACTCAAGTTGCTTCACAATTATAGCATGGGATTGTTACAGACCGAGTACCTGCCCACATGAGCTTACAATCTATGTGTTTTTTGGTGCCTGGGGCACAGGGAGAAAAAGTGACTTGCCCAAGGTCACAAGGAGCTGACACAAGAACACAAGAACAGCCAGCAAGGATGTCAAGGGCATCCAAGGCTGGCTGATATTAATATCCGGATATTAAACATTTTCAATATTGACTTATCATCATTTTTTATTATTATCCCGATAATACTGCCAAATCCATATATTGCCCAAGCTTATCCACATCTACATCAATAACTGGCAAAGGCAGGAAAGTAGCTTGATTCAATGACCCATATGCACATAGCATTCACAGAAAAAATACCCGTCTATTATTACATAACCCCACCAGAGGGGAATGCTTTATCATTTATACTGTTCATATGTTATTTACAACAGATCATTTGCACTCAAATAGGATTCATTAAGTCCCATCTAAAAAAAAACCCATGTTAATCTGTGCAGTCAATCCATTCATAGGCAAAAGGCTATAACAGAATAACACCACATATTCATTCCTTCCTAGGGGCAGTGACCCTCTTTAGTGGGTTAACTAAGGCCCAGCTTTCCCTGCAGATAGCTGCATATTGAATATTCCACCCCGGGAAGAAGGTATCGCAGCAGAGTGAAGGCCAGGACATTATTACCAATGATGGTGTTACTATTAGTCATGGGTAATGATGCAGTCTCCTGATGTCTGAAGCTTGGATTAAAATGAGATATTGATGACTTTCGGACTCAAAACCCTTTTCACTTTGTCCGGAATGTAATTATGTGATCTGACTGCGGTGATGCCTGAATGAGATTAACACAGGCCTGGCTGCTTCCATACTGGAAGAAAAAACCCAGCATAATGATTGTTGACAGATTGGTCGGGGGAGGAGATTCAGGGTTTTTTTTTTTTAACACCATTGAAGAGAGCTACTTTAGCAAGACATGTTTTGCCTTTTATCATTTATGCATTTCAGAAAAATCAAAAGGAATAACAGGATCTGCAGAACGAGTGCCAATGGCAAAGCAGCTGGGGATGTTTGTTTCCAACGGAAGCAATTTTTACTGCATTTCTTTAGATGAAAAGCGGTGGCCATATTGTCCAGATTGCGTGAATGTCACTCTTTGCTTTGCAGCAATCACAGTGACACGTGCATTAGATAGAACCCCCTTTTATTACAATATGCCATGTTCTGACAGAGAAAGAGTTGAGAGGTATGTTACTAATGTTAAGTGCCTGAATTTTACAAGAAATCAACATTAAAGCAGCAATACTACAATCTCCCCCTTTTTTTTCTTATTTTAATATATAAAGCGTGTGACAATGTGTAATTCTATATTCTTACCGAAGCTGGCAATCATTTGGTGCTCCTGTTATAAATCTGTCAAAAGCCTGAATGTGTGCCCAACTAAATGGCCGCCTACTTACTTTGTGCTGCAATCTGTGAAATGCTGCAGCTGATATGTAACATTATATTACTAAGTGTAACACATTATTGTTACAGCTTTCAGAGTAATAGATGGTCTGCTCTTTGGAACGCAGCAACAGATCTATTTGTGATGCTTTGTTGCCAAAGAGCAGAGGTCAAAAATGTGTGTGTCAGAGCCTGTTTCAAAAGAGGAATTGGATATGACTTTCTAAAGGCTGATCAGTACATTCAAAAAAATCATTAAAAATTGCATTAGGAGTTTCAAAAAATGCAGACAGTATTATCTAATACAACAGAACTTATTTACAAAAAAAAAACACAATAAAAATGATTATTATAGGATTTTTCACATTTTGCTGCTTTAAGTGAGATGTGGTCAGTGATGCTGTTCAAAATGAGTCCAATCTGTTAAACTGATTGTTAGTGTTTTACTTCAAAAAGTGCCAATGGGAAAGCTGTAATAAAATTAAAGTTAGTTAAACTACAGTATTATTACTATACAATCAGTGTACAATATATGATTGCTACAAATTAGAGTTCAATTACATTACACTTTATACACTGACTTCAATAGTCAATATAGCAACAAAGCTGTAACATTACAGCAAATCCATGAGAAAAGTCCCGGTCGAGGATCAAAACATAGGTCTGTAAGATCTAATAAAATACTTATTCTGCAAAAAAATCCTGCAATTGCCAGCCTTTCTATCGCAATTGTCACTTCTGGGTCATTAAAACGCGTGTGCCAAGATCCAAAGAGGTGAGTTAACTTGGGACTAATAACGGGGGACAAAATCATTAACGGACGTTCTTGGTCACGTCTCCTCCTCCAGACCCCCCAGGCCACGGATCGCCTGTGCTGCAGGTGCACGTGACATCACGCGCTCGGTCGCGCGTGCCTACTATGTACAAGCCCTAAGTCCTTTGGTACTCTCAATACTCTCTCTCCTCCAGTAATGTCACCTCTAGGTATTACATAGCTAACGTCAGGTTTAGTCCCTGTGTCAACTATAACGGAGATCTGTGGATATGCGTTGTTAGGGGGCTCTTTTGCATATCATTAGCCCTAACGTCCATTATAGTAACGCAATGTCCTTTCCAGCCAAAAACACTGTGTGCTTTGAAGATACAAAAGTGAATGCCTCCTTAAGTCAATTCAGACATCTGTGGATCTGGGCTATAGCGGTTTCAATAAACATAGATTTTATTCTGGAGTTGCGCCAACCACCTCTGGGATGTGTGCAACTGAAGGGGGGAAAAATAACATTTTTTTTTATTCATTCATTTTATATATTTACCTTTTTTTGGTTCATTATTTGTGAAGTTTTGGGGTGTCCAGTTTTTTATACATCCCTTGATATTTCCTATTATTGGTAATGTATTTGAAATTTTTTCACACAGTAAAACATTCACTGGGTCTTACTTCCAAAACCTCCACGGGTACTTGGTAGTATTACAAGTCCTGATAAAATCACTAATGAGACTGTTGAGCATCATAGCAAAATTATTGTTATACATTGGTTCACAATCAGTGACGTTTGCTGCGGGGTGGGGGAGGCACATTAGTATTAATTTGGAGCAATGAGGACCAATAGCAGCAAAGTCAGGCGTCTCTCTAGAATTAAGACTGGAGCGACCATGTTCTGAGAGACCCCAAGTTCAGAAGATTCTGCTTTCACCTCGCTTTTGACTATTCTCTCATTTTAAATGGTTTTAATTTTGTGTATTCCTCTAAAAACATTGGGATTGCTCCATTCAACCTTTAAGACATGAAGTATCTGTGGAATAGATTGTGTGCTATTTTCTATTCCTCATTGATCATCTTGAGCATTTTCTAAGCTACATTTCTATCGCTTTATTATTGCTGGTTAGCTATATCAGGTATCAATTGCCTTTTTGGCTGCCGGCTGTCCAAGCAATGCTGCTGCCTTGAGCTTTTCTATCTCAGCTGTGGAGGCAGTGCAGGTGATTTTGTCCACACCCATCCATGTTCAGCTGACGGAGATGTGCAGAGCTCACTGCAGAGGACCGGGAGTGGGTGCATTCCCTACCTGAGCTGACCATCATCTGCCGAAGGAATGATCGTGATTGCGGGTTTTGTGAGGTTGGACTTGCGCCTCTTTCCTCCATCTCTAATGGGACTCTTCATAATACCCATCCAGGAGCGGGTGCCTTCCCTACCGGCTATACCAGGGGTGGACAACTCCAGTCCTCAAAAGCCACCAACAGGTCAGGTTTTCAGGAAATCCCTGCCTCAGCACAGGTGGCTCAATCAGTGGCTCAGTCAAAGACTGAATACAACAGGGACATATCCCTGTTTAAATAAAGCAGCCCTGAGAATCCCACCAGAGAGATAGTTCATTGTAGCCACTCAATTAACTAGTCTCCACCTGGACTAATGAGAGCTCTGTAAAAAGCCTTATGTGAGACGCAGGAGAGAGATTTCCTGAGCTCACATTTGGGCTGACATAAGGAGAGCAGAGAGGCCTGTACACAGACACTGTCTTTAGCACAAAGGCTGTGCTGAGCTCAAGACACCCAGAGACCTAGATTTCCTGGACACAGAGGACCCAGGAACCTGCTAGAGACTGACATGGAGGGCCACCTGCATAAGGTACTTCCTGAGACTTTGGGGTGATAGGCTGGTAATGGGAATATCCCTCCAGTCCTGCAGATAGGCTCTGGGGAAGTAAGTTAGCCCTTAAAAAGGGATAAGGGTTTGTTATTGTGTTCTTTTTGTATGCTCTGCCTGGATAAAGGAACAGGCTCCATAAAGCCAAGATATAATTTCACCCAAACCGGTCTCCATTATATGTACTTCTGCACACATCTCTTACACAGAGCCAGGGATATCCTGAAAACCTGACCTGTTGGTGGTTTTTGAGGATTGGCGTTGCCCACCCCTGGGCAATACCATCTACATATGTGTGGACTTGCAACCTTCCACTAAAGCTTGGCGTTCTTCTCCAGAAACTTCAATCCATCTGGTGATGTCTCTGGGAGTCTGGTAATAATGTATCACTGCCAATCCCCTTTGTAGCACTCGCTTATGTGCTGTTTATTATGTGTTTATTTTATATCTCACTAAAGAATCTTTTTTGAAGTTTGCGCTGGCATATTTTACCACTACCACTTTGATGTACTTGAGCTAACATTTATTTATTTATAATTTAGAGCACTTGCTCCTAGCAATTGAGCTATTTGGTTAACCCATTAACCATCTCATACTATTGTCACATATCACAACTTAATCCTGAGCGCCCCTTTTTACACCTTATCACATGAAGTATCTGAAAGCACAGGTGCTGTAAATAGCCGAAGTGTCAGTGTGTAAAACTGAAGGCCATTGTTCTATTCCTATCCTTTGCCATCTCCCCTTCAACAAACTGCCTATCCATCTACTACAAAGTACATCAGCGCCATAACTAGATATCTGTTTTTTCGTTTTGTGAATCTACCGCGGGGCATAGAGTCAAAAGGCTTGCAGTACGGGAATTGGTTCTGTTATCTGCTTCCATCAGTCTTTAAACTGTTTGAGGTGTAAGGTCATTTCAAGGGTGGCAAACCAAATACTAGTTTCTGTCCTCAGGTGCTAGTTACAGTACTGCACAAGGTATTGATCCATGGAATGATACGCTTGGTGTCAGATGTGTTCATCTTTTCTGTATTTTTTCCCTTCAATATCATCTTTAAGGCAAACTGCCTGTGTTTTAAGCTTTCCCTAAAATCAAAAAGTGTCATGATATATCTCCCATTGTGTCTGCCTATCACTGCTTTTTTCATGGATGAATCTTGGCCTTTCCTGCTATTACTCCTAGACATCATATTAAGGACTTCTGTGCTAAATACTGATACCGCACACATAAAGGGGTTAATAAATTAGATTTAAAAAAAATACTGATTAAATGCCATATACAAGGATAATTAACGACAACACTTTTTTAAGGTAAGAAGTACAATCTATCAATGTTTCCCTGCAGCAAAACTGACAAAAATCTGCACCAAATTTATCAAAGAATTATCCTCCCATTGCTATATTTGCACAAGATATGCAGCCGCCCTCAGGAACTTTTATTTTCAGTGTCTCTACAGTAGCTACAGTTATAACTTCAAAGTTTGATCTATGTGATGTTTTTAACTGTGAGAGTCGCTATTGTGAAGAACATGTGTGCCTGTAGTCCTCAAAAGTGATGGGCCAATGTTCCACCACAATCCGACTCCGATGCAGATTGTCCGGTTCCTTCCGTCTGCGGATTTCCGCAGGTTAGCCTAAAAATAAGCAGATTCGATGGGGAGGGGGGGAGAAGGTGTGGTTCTAATAACTAATAATCTGTCAGACGGATTCAGAGTGTGAACCTGCAAACTGACTCCGAAAAACAGGATCCGACAATAATCCCGTGTGGGATTCGATAAAAACACGTTCCGTGGATAGTGTGGCCAGGTGGCTTCTCCAAAAATAATGGACACAATGGTGAAAGGTGCGACGTGCTTGAGACACACACACACACACACTCAAGACACACACTCGAGAGACACACACGCTCCAGAGACACACACACTTCTCCGCTCTATGCTGTTTCCTCCACTACTTGGCCCCACCATCAGGCTCCTGACACCTTCTCTTGATACATTACCCAGCAGCAGCCAATCAGGATGGGGGAAGCTGCCCACCCCCCTAGCAACAGCCCTGATTGGGGAAATCCTGGGGCCCCCAAGGCCGGTCAGGTCACTATGTCCTGAGTGGTACAGTAATACTGGACACATGTCCAGTATTACCTCTATTTTTTTTTTACTGGACAGAGTATCCAAATACAGGGCAGTCCAGCTCAATAATGGACACCTGGCAACCCTATCCGTAGATCTGGATTTATGTTGAATCCGATGTCGGATTCTTTAAAATCCAAGAACCCGGGTCCCCATGGAGGGATTTGAAGAATCTGCCTGGGGTAAACGTGCTGAAACCCCACTTTTGGATTTCAGCGTGGGAATCGGATTTGGCCTGGAAGATCCACGGATTGAATTCAGACAGCTTCACCCATATCAATTCCTCAACTCGTATTACTGCATTCTCTTAGTTGACAAATGGTTGCCTGAGACCATATTAAACAAGGGTGCAGGTTTCTGAAGAGGTTTGTGCTATAAAAACATAAACGTGATATAGTTCCTTTTTTTACATGTAGACAGGTCCCCTTTGGCTCCCCGGTTCCCCGTTCCTCTTCCCCTTACCTTCACCAGTGAGAAGGCAGTTGCGGGGGCGAGCGCGTCTCTCAGTGGCGTCAGAGGCACAGCGCCGCCATCTATGTTATGTCCGCGCAGGCGCGGAGGCTCGCGCATGCGCAGACGCGATGCAGCGGCCAATATAGTGAGCGCGAAGGGGCAGAGATGGCGTTCCGTAGTGCAGGGACTCCCCAAGGTCGCGCAGGCGCAGTTAAGCATAGCGGCAGCCATTCCAGCTTCACACAGGCGCAGTAAAGATAGCGCACGCGGTCCCAATGCTAAAGAGGTCCTGAGTGGACTACAATTCCCAGCAGCCTCTGGGGACTGCCCTTTCACCCACATCACGTGCAGCCAGCCAGCAAATAGAGTTTGCAGCTTCTCCTGTGGGAGAAGGATACAATGTTGCAGGGACCACACTAGTCAGTTGAGCTGGGAGAAGGAAGGGGGAGGAAGTGTGTAAGGAGCAAGTGGCTTCTAGGCCAGGTTACCCCCAGGCCCCAGGTAGGCCCCACTCCCCACTAGGTTAGTGGGTAAGTTCATAGGGAAGGCCCCTTAGGTAGAGACCCTGCCCTTAGCTGAGAGTAAGTCTAGTCAGTGACACAGCTACAGTGCTGTGTGCTCTGACAAGAAGAGACAGTGTGGCTTTGAGTGCAGCCACAGCAGTTAGTTTGACTGTGTCAGGGAAAGGCCCCTCATAGGAAGAAGGGAGGTTGCTTTCAAAGTTATACAGTGTGTGTAATATCACCAGTGCCAGTTGCATGTGGTGAGCTGCCAGAGTCTGGGATCAGACAGAATCTACAGCAAGAGATCTTCTGCAGGCAGGGACTAGGCTAGAGAGAGGAAGAGACATGCTGCACGACATTGCCTGAATGCCCGTGCAGCCTGAGTGCAGGAAGAGTATCTGATCCCATAGCAGAGACTGTGGTAAAGGATCATTCCGGCTGGGGATCCCTCCCCTGTGGAGTCAGCGTGTGTATCCATTCCTGCAGAGAGCAGCGCAGTGCAGCGTGGGATCACTGTGCGGTGTTGTTGAGTTCCAATGATAATCCTGATCAGGAGCAGTGATCAGGGAGGTAGTATAATAAGTGCACCACCGGGCCCCAACACAGGGAAGCGCTATCCCTCACACTCACACTCTCTTTATTGTTGTGGACACTCAAGGGATAAGTGCCCAAGCACATCATTATCAAAGGGACTGAGGGTGATGTGATGATGGACATGTGGTTGAGGGGATGGTATGCATTCAGGGTGATGAAATGTTATTCCTATGATGTATTGATGTTATGCAAAGAGAGTTTCATTGAAGTTATCGTTCATGCTCAGTAAATACTGTTTATTCACATTGTGTGTATTTACTGTATGGTTGTTCTGGTGAGGGCACACTCCCACCACGTTTGGATCCCTCATCAGTGGAGGCGCTGCACCGAGTGTAAGTATATACCCCATGTTCCCCATGGCGGAAGCTCAGCCCTCCTGGTTGCCAAACAGGTACAGCACCACACTGATAAGTAGTCAGATACATCTACCCACCCTAATCTCACTTAGGGTGGGGGAATGAGGGCTACATACACAAAAACAATATATATATATATATATATATATATGTGTGTGTGTGTGTGTGTGTGTTGCACACTTTCCCCATCCCCTGGGAGATATGGCGGCTACGGTGTATTATGTGCTGATTTACTTGCGGCTCACAGGAGGCCTGAGCCTCCGCTTCTGGGATCCTGGGGTGTACCTGAGTCGTCGATCGGTAGCTCCTCCACCTGTACAGAATCCTACTATGTTATAGGAACCCCATACAATAAAACACACGATAGTATGTATAACAGTTTTACTGCAGGCAAACAAATACTGAGTATATATATATATATATATATATATATATATATATATATAATAATAGGGAGTGAAGGGGGGGGAGGGATGGTAAGCTCTAGCTACTGTCTGTGATACGGTGCCAGGGGTGAGAGGATCATTGAACGTACAAAATACTTGCCTAGGCAAGTGAGAGAACCCCTTTTGAACAAGCACTCATATTAGGATTGATACAAGTAATTAAAAATACCTTTATTAGTGTATGTGGGTAAAATAAGTGAAGTACATAAACACTCAACACAATTAAAATACGTATTAAACTTAATGTCTCTGAGTCTGAATCGTAGACTAATGGAGGTGGTGTTTGAAGGAATATAATGTATCTGGCACCATGTGTAATGAAATCAAAATCAAGAATTTTAATATTGCTGTGTAAAATAAATAAGTAGGGTGCCTCAGTGTGGTGTGTATATTGTAGTTGAAAGGGTCTGGTGTGTGTTGCGTAGGTAAAGTGTCAATCACACCACTTTCAAACCACATCTGATTAATATGTGGTTCTCTGACAGTATGCAAAGTGTAATATAACTAGTACATTACTGGCCAGACCAACATAATAAATGCTGAGTGTGGCCTAATTCGAATCGATTGTCAGAGAGACCACCAAGGGGTTAATGTATATCCTTCAAAACAACGCTGGATAAAATAAAATGTCAAAGAAGAAGGCTACTATGTAGCTAGGGGTAGTGAGGCTATATTGTGGGAACTATTAGTGTATAATAATGTTTTAATTGATTCCCCCTGGTCAGTAATTATTCCAAGGTTATTATAGCCTCAAATGAGCTCAACAAAATTATATAGTAAATAAATATATAATGGAATGAATAACTGCTCGTATCCCCTGTGAAGGTAGCAAGTGTGTTTCTTGATTTTGATTTCATTACACATGGTGCCAGATACATTATATTCCTTCAAACACCACCTCCATTAGTCTACGATTCAGACTCAGAGACATTAAGTTTAATACGTATTTTAATTGTACGTTCAATGATCCTCTCACCCCTGGCACCGTATCACAGACAGTAGCTAGAGCTTACCATCCCTCCCCCCCTTCACTCCCTATTATTACATACGATAGCGGTTACCCCGCATTCTTATAGCTCTAAGCACGTCCTTGCTAATATGGCAGGCTTCTTGACAACCATCTCAGACTTCTCTTCGTGGCAAAAGGAAGCAAGTGATGTGTTTTCATCTGAAACCATCATAAATTCCTCCCCCAATGACGACATCAAAAGTTACTTTATAAATCTTGAACGATTACGTATAAAACAGGCAAAAATGTGGTGGGAAATCACGAGTATAGAAAATTACTTGAAGAACAACATAATACCAAGGGGATTGCGGGTCAACTTGGCCCCATCCGTCCCACCTACAGACAGCGATTTTTTCAAATCCTGGGAAAAGATTCTAATTCAGTGTTCAATTAACCTAATGGAATTAATTGTAACCCATGAAAAAGAGAAATTAATTATTACAACTGAGGAATTGAACAAATGCCTAGTTGATGTTCCGACTTGGAAAGAATCCGATGAATTCATCGCATTAGAGATCAAATTTAAAAATAATGTATCTAAGTTTACAAATGATCTCAAAGCACGTAAACAGCGCAAGTATTTACGTGACAAAAAGGATTACACAGAGGGATATGTCTTTAAACACAACAACCCAAAGAAACCATTTAGACCCGCACACAGCGATTCAAGCACAGATTGGGACACCTCTAATGATGAGGGTGAACGAGAGTCACGACACACAGGGGCAGAAGGAGGTAGAACCTCTTTTTTAGACAAGGACACAGATGGCCAAATACCCTTCCCCGATCCAAATATAAGACACGAAGGGGGAAGAGGAGTCGGTCTTCGAGACAGAGAGATATGGGGTTTCAGAGGCCAGAATGGGAGAAGGAGACCGAAAAGGAGACGTCGGTACTAATAACACCCCAGGAAGATAGCAGTCAAATTATCAATCTTTCATCAATGGTATTAGATAACTCCCATTTGAAAGTACTCTCTATGGGCCTCTCTTTCTCACCTACATCGGACCTGAATATCTTCGAGTGGGTGAAAGATGTCAATCTCTTTGGCCGAAACTTAATGTTACATAAGTTCTTCAAACGCAGAGAGGACTTTATGTATAAGAACATGGGCCTATTAGATCTAGACCAACTAGACCGTGAGAACTTGACCGCACTCACCTCACTCGAAGAAGAGTCAAATAGACCCATTGGTGAAGGACCATTCACCGATCTGAAACCCAGAGCCACTTTCATTCCACCACCAGGGATTTGCCCCAATGTAGAGGTATTCACCAAATTGGTTGTTACCGACTTGGAGAAAATAAGATATGCCAAAAATACTGGCAACCTTAACATTCATGAAAGAGCAGCTCTCAGTGACCTACGCCCCAACCCATCCATAGTAATAAAACCTTCTGATAAAGGGGGGAATATTGTCATTCTGGAAAGAGAGGCCTATATCAAAGAAAATCTTAGACTCTTGTCCGATCAAACTTGCTATGAGGTTTTAGCCAAAGACCCCACCATTCAATATAATCAAGAACTCCTGACCATTCTGAATCTGGGCCTAACAGAAAAAGTGATAAACAAACGAGAATTCAACTGCATTTATAACAAGGTCCCAAAGATAGCTACCTTTTACAGCCTCCCGAAGATTCACAAGCTTATCAGTCCACCACCGGGACGACCAATCGTCTCCGGAATCAACAACTTGAGTGAACAAGCGAGTGTCTACCTAGATAAAATACTGAGACCATTCGTGGTGGCACTGCCCTCTTATTTGAGAGATACTACTGACATTCTCACCAGAATTGACGATATCATAATTGATGAAGATACACTCCTTATAAGCATGGACGTAGAGGCCTTATACACAAGCATTATACATGAAAATGGTATAAATGCTACGTTGTATTTTCTGAAAACCAGAGGCCTGCTATATACGAATCATAACAAATTTGTAGAACAACTACTTCGGTTTGTACTAACAAGAAATTATTTCCTCTTCAACAGTAAACTATACCACCAGGTGCAGGGAACAGCAATGGGGACGACATGTGCCCCATCATATGCGAACCTGTACCTGGGATGGTGGGAGGCCGAGATAGTGTTCACCGAAGAGAATGATGTATATACCAACCACATCATTCTACCCCTAGCTACATAGTAGCCGTCTTCTTTGACATTTTATTTTATCCAGCGTTGTTTTGAAGGATATACATTAACCCCTTGGTGGTCTCTCTGACAATCGATTCGAATTAGGCCACACTCAGCATTTATTATGTTGGTCTGGCCAGTAATGTACTAGTTATATTACACTTTGCATACTGTCAGAGAACCACATATTAATCAGATGTGGTTTGAAAGTGGTGTGATTGACACTTTACCTACGCAACACACACCAGACCCTTTCAACTACAATATACACACCACACTGAGGCACCCTACTTATTTATTTTACACAGCAATATTAAAATTCTTGATTTTGATTTCATTACACATGGTGCCAGATACATTATATTCCTTCAAACACCACCTCCATTAGTCTACGATTCAGACTCAGAGACATTAAGTTTAATACGTATTTTAATTGTGTTGAGTGTTTATGTACTTCACTTATTTTACCCACATACACTAATAAAGGTATTTTTAATTACTTGTATCAATCCTAATATGAGTGCTTGTTCAAAAGGGGTTCTCTCACTTGCCTAGGCAAGTATTTTGTACGTTATATATATATACATATATATAGTTCCACCCACCCGGTCACACACGACCGTTCCCTCCAATATATACAAACCCGGTGCCCACACACTGGTGATACAGTCCCGCAACCTGAGGGGCCCTCGGGCACCCAACCCCCATGGTGTCCACGAGTAGCAACTCCCGCCTAAATGTGTGAGACAGCGCTGCCCCTACTAATGTGTTTACAGTTGGTGCACTTGTAGTACCTGCCGGGTGCTCTGACACCAAGTAAAGCCGACAATGGAAGGACGGGATCCACAGATCCAGCGACGGTTGTTCTCAACAACGACATCCGCCTTCAAGTGGGGTGACCTCGCAGGGGGATTGCTTCACATTGGAAGATTAATCTCTTAATATGGTGGTCTGGTCCCAGACCACCGGATCGCCAGTTTCCCCGCCGCGTCCTGGCTGTGTTCCTCTCTCTGGTACTACAGGGGCCCTGTCCCTAACTGATGGGCCGGTCCCTGCAGCAACCACAAATTGAAGGGAGTCGGGGCCTAGCTGGGGCCTAGGGGGGTCTCTGGCCTAGTGCAGGGGGCTACTGACACCCTGCACGCTCTACCCTTCTGGTGTCCCAGCCCCGACTGGCGTGCTCCTAGCGCGTGCAAAGAATCTATTTCCCTTACCAGGGGAATATTAGTGCCATATTGGCTCTTTGCCGGCACCTGACTAGCTGCCCCTGTGCATTGTGGGGTTTGTATCCCCGCGGAGCCCTGTTATCCAATAGCCACCTCGCGCGCCTATCGCTGCGCATGAGCGGCATCTCGCGAATGCGCAATCAAATCCAAGAAACGCGTAGGTGCGCTCCTACCATTGTTTTGCTTTGCACTGACCATTAAAGTATTCTTTTAATACTAATCCCTGCTTGGAGTTACCCTCATTTTGGCGATCCACCAACTGGCATGCTGCCAAGAAACGCTGCTGTGCTCCTCTACACCTCTGCTGTTTATGTTTACCCTGAGAGGACTGCACGCAGGAACGGATCCACGCATCAAGGACACCACTAAGGGAGGTAAAGGGCCTAGGCCCATTATTATTTTACCCTCCAGTGCTGGACTGATTGAGTTATTTCCCCAGGGTGTAGTACACCATCAATAGGAGACCTATTTTGGGGTACCCGCGTGGGAACCACCAGGCCTCTGCTTTCACACCCTGGGATGTTATGGATTATACTCTATGTCCCTAAACATGGATCCACTATGGTATAAGGAATTATCAGTACAATAATGAGCTATCTATGGTGATGCACCATAAACACCATTTACCTATATATATATATATATATATATATATATATATATATATGTAGCCCTGTTTCTCTCCCTCCCCTCCCCCCCCCCTCTGGGAGATCCACTCTTTTGCTGCGTGTGATGCTGAGGTATACCTGTAAGTTCAGGAGAGCTGAGCTGAGCTGATCTGCGGTGTAGTGGAGATCAGGACAGGCTTAGATTCTTCTCTACTAGTTTGTTTCACTGGTGCATTGTGCCTCCAGCAGTAGTGGGCTCCAAAGAGTTCAGAGGTCAGCCCCCACTATTGCACTCTTTCTCCCCCTGCCCAAGGACTGATACTCAGACAGAGGTATATTCTGAACAGGATATATATGTATATGTATAAATATATGTGTGTGTGTGTGTGTGTGTGTGTGTGTGTTTGTATATATATATATGTGTGTGTGTGTGTGTGTGTTTGTGTGTGTATATATATATATATATATATATATACAGTGTTCGACAAACCTATACATTTGCTCGCCCCGGGCGAGTGGATTTAACATCGTGGCGAGCTCCTATTGGCCCAAGCAGCACACGTTTGGTACTAGGTGGCGAGTAGATTTTTTTGTGTGGCGAGTAGATTTTTTGGTGATTTGTCGACCACTGTGTGTATGTATATATATCTCTTTTTTTCTTTATTTGCTGCATCAGTTCTCATTGATTTCATTTTGGGGAAATGCTGTTCAGGGTATAACTATTATTATTGTTATATTATTTTTCCCTGGTTGCTTTATCTCCTTTTTTTTTTCCCCCTCTGTTTTTGGTATATATATTAATTTTTCCTGGCTATATACTGGGTCATTGACTATATACTTTTTCCAACGCAATGATTTTTTCATTCTTTCATGCATATGTCAGTGGGAATATATTTTGTATTGCTTATTATGTTAGACTAAACTACTTTGTTGTCATTATTTAAACTTTATTTAGACACATTTTAGTTTTTCTTCTTTTTGTAATACTGATAGTATTTGATTAGTAGTCCTCTCTTTATATTTTTGATACATATATATTTTCATAGGCTGTCTTTAGTATTTTTATGTTTTTAAGTTAGTGTGTCTTGTTGTTAAATCAAAAAAATCTTGTTCATTTTTTCTGAATTGGCGGAGCATCTGTTTCTTTTTAACCATCTTTATCTTATAGATTAGTTTAGGTGTAATTTAGAGTGCTACTAAGGGGATTGTCTTTGTTCTTTTCTGTATGTCTTATATATATATATATATATATATATATATATATATATATATATATATATATATATATATATATATATATATATATAGCCCCCTGAAAACAGCACAGGCTATACCTATCTTCCTTCTGCTGTGGGAAGTCCTGTTAAGATCAGGCACCAGTAATTATCCTGGGTTTTCCCCCTTAATAGCCCTATCCTGAATGATCGACACAGGCCTGGACTCTGCTGCAGGCGTGAGCATGAGGGGAGGTCCTGTTGACATCATGAGGGGCGGGGCTAGCTCTATATTTAGCAGCCAACTCCGGCGAGTAGAGTTCTTCGTTCGAGATTAGTCAGAGTATGGAGTTGCCGGTTAGTTATGCCGGGAGTATGCAGTGCCGCTAACAGGCCATGAGTCAAGAAATCCTGCTGATCGGTCCGAGGATTTGGAGGGGCCTACAGTTTCCCTTGCGCAGAGTGCAGGAAAAAGCAGAGCGGAAAGAATCAGCGTCCTTTAGTAGAGCTGATAGAGTTATAGACTTGGTGGACCAATGCCCTCACCCCACTGCCAGGGGTGATGGGGAGAATCCAAGACCCACCGCGAGGCTAACCTCGGGGGTGGGCCACAGGGTATTGAAGCCCTTGCTCAGACCATCCTGCCGGAAGAGTGACTTGGAGGGAAGGAGAGGAGGAATTATCTGGGCGAAGGCGAGCGGTGTATAACCCGTCCTGGCTATTGTGTTTTGGCTGTTGGAAGCCTTTATCGTTGGGATATTGTTGCTTTGTCAAATAAAGAGACTATTCTTCGTCCATAAAGACTGTGTGTGACTTGGAAAGTACTACCCTGGGACCCAAGGGGTTCTTCTATACCGTCCTGTCCCATATTCCTGGGAGTATAGAAGATGGAGGCGCTGCACCACTAAGAGATCATGGAGGCTACCACCCCAGAAGCCCGGTCCTGGCTCCCCCACAACATCGCGGGAAGCTCAGGCTCTCCTGTTCCTCACAGGTACGCACCACACCGCATGTAATCTGCCCTCATGCACCCTAGACACCACCGTAGAGTCTGGGAGAGGGGGGGGGGGGCAGGGTTACATATATATATATTAACACAAATTCCCAGATAGCTCAAACTCCTACATCCACCACATCATGAATATATATTTATGCGAAAATGAGTGCTACTGAGCGTGGCAAATGTATACGTACAACAGAAGACACGGGTGCCCAATGCTACATCAAATTGACAAAACATATATGGTAATGAGTATAAAGTATAAATACTTGAATAATAATAGTAATAACTTGGTTATTTAGTTAAACCCTTTGGCCAAAGCGTCGTAAGCCTGCATACCAACGTCAAGGTAAACCAAAAAAATATATATATGTGTGTGTGTGTTTGTTTGTATGTATATATATATATATATATATATATATATGTGTGTGTGTGTGTGTGTGTGTTTGTATGTATATATATATATATATGCTAACAAACAGAAAAAAGCAGCGCCTCAAAGGGCATATATGCAATGATAAATATTGTATATAGTATAAATTAATATCAGTGCCTGCGTACAAAAATGTGATGAATAACAATTAATACACATATAATCAATTAAATACTTAGTTGACGCAATAATATATATGCAAAAAATATATAAGCATGTTAATAAAAATTTAAAAAAGGTATAAAAATATATAAAAATAAATAAAGAGGAGAAAAACCAGTCCTTTAAAGGTGAAGTCCGTCAAAGATATGTAAGCTTGAATACAGGGGGTCTCCGGCTGCTCTCGAAAGGATGAACCACATCCTATAGAATCTGTAGAGGAGAGAGAAAAGAGAGCGCACGCCCCATAGTGTGTAACTGTATATTTAATAAAGGAAATGGAGGGGGGAGGGGGGGGGAAAGAATCGCACTCACAAGGATAAGGAAGTTAAAAGCGTATCGTGAATAAATCACCACCATCCGGCGTCTTTGCTTGTCTTTACTTGTCTCTGATGTCGCTAACTGAATATAGACGATCCGTGGTCATCAGGATATTCACTCGAACGTAGAACAAGGGAACCGGCAATGGATTGGAGTCCTCTGAAGATCTCTCAGCTGCGTGGCCTGTGAATGTTACACACACGAACCGGCCTGTTCGTGCGCAACGTAATGACGCAATGTCCGTGACGTAGTGCGTGATGACGCTCCCATTCACAGGCCACGCAGCTGAGAGATCTTCAGAGGACTCCAATCCATTGCCGGTTCCCTTGTTCTACGTTCGAGTGAATATCCTGATGACCACGGATCGTCTATATCCATTTAGCGACATCAGAGACAAGTAAAGACAAGCAAAGACGCCGGATGGTGGTGATTTATTCACGATACGCTTTTAACTTCCTTATCCTTGTGAGTGCGATTCTTTCCCCCCCCCTCCCCCCTCCATTTCCTTTATTAAATATACAGTTACACACTATGGGGCGTGCGCTCTCTTTTCTCTCTCCTCTATATATATATATATATATATATATATGTGTGTGTGTGTATGTGTGTGTGTGTGTGCTTGTATGTATATATATTGTGACAAACGGCTTACTCCGGGGCTCCGTCGTTTGTCCGGGACTGTTTAGAACACGGTCTTTTAGGGTAGGTTAAATGATGAGGCGTCACGTACTGTTCCTTTAAACAGGCTATGCCTGGTTTATTCAGTCCCAGGCACTGAGACTGCCACAGTGCATACAACAGAAAACAGATCAAAACAAAAGCTGCTCACCTGAGCGATAACTTAACTTAGATATCCCTGACTCAGGGTTGGAAGTGGCTTTTCCACTTCCAACATCAAAACACGGTACTTTTGCAGTCTTACACAAATGAACAGAAAGATTGAACCTGTTTGGGGAAGAGGCTTCTCCCCTCTGTAGTTCAGCAGCCTTCCAGCCTCCTGGCTCTTGTGGGGAGACCAGAGCAAACAGGAAATCAGTCTTTCATACCTGATTCCTAATTAGCATGACAGGTGACAGAAATCAGGCAGCAGACAAACTCTGGTCTGGATCTCTCATCCCTCAGTTCCAGCGCTTGCCAAACTGTGGGATGGAGTGTATGTATTATAAGGCTGCACTCCCAGGCCAAACAGGATAGAAACTGTCTAGTATCCTGGGAGCCCTATATACGGAATTTATTACCATCCCCTGGTTTCTGTCACATATCCTCCCCCCCAGCTCAGACCTCGAGGGATGAGCGACCATGGATATTAGGGAGTGCATCCTTGACAACCCGTCAGCATTGCCATGTTTGTGCCCTGACCTGTGTTCCACAGAAAATTTAAAGGGTTGTAGGCTTAGGAACCACCTGGTCACTCTAGCATTCTTTTCCCTGTTTTGACACATCCAGGTAAGGGGTGCATGATCTGTGACCAACCGGAATTTTCTCCCCAACAGGTAGTATTTGAGCGTCTCTACAGCCCACTTTATTGCGAGACACTCTTTCTCTACTATGGAGTAATTTTTCTCCTGGGGATTTAGTTTCCTACTTAAATAAAGGATGGGGTGCTCCTCACCTTGAGACTCCTGGGAGAGTACCGCCCCCAGCCCTACCTCAGATGCGTCGGTTTGGACTACGAACTCTTTGGAGAAGTCAGGTGTGACCAACACTGGTTGGCACAGAGAGCTTCTTTCAGGCTTCTAAAGGCCTGTTCGGTTTCGGGGGACCACTTTACCATTAGCGGTCCTCTTGCTTTTGTGAGGTCAGTTAGTGGGGTTGCCTTAGTTGCAAAATTGGGAATAAACCTTCTATAGTACCCAATTAACCCCAAAAAGGTCCTTACTTGGTTTTTTTGTAACTGGCCTTGGCCAATTTTGTATCGCCTCCACTTTGAGTGTTTGGGGTTTGAGTAAACCTCTGCCAATAGAATATCCCAGATACTTGGCCTCCTCCAGACCAATAGTGCATTTAGCGGGGTTAGCAGTTAGTCCAGCAGACCGGACTGCGTCAAGCACAGCTTGGACCTTTGGAAGGTGGGATTGCCAATCTTCACTATGGATTACCACATCATCCAGGTAGGCGGCAGCATACCGAGCATGTGGTTTTAAAATTTTATCCATCATTCTTTGGAATGTGGCGGGAGCTCCATGTAAGCCAAAAGGCAACACCTTATACTGAAAGAGGCCGTCTGGGGTTGAGAAGGCTGTCTTTTCTTTTGCCCTTTCTGTGAGGGGAACCTGCCAGTACCCTTTTGTTAGGTCTAGGGTTGTGAGATATCGGGCTTTGCCCAGTCTCTCTACAAGTTCATCTACCCTGGGCATAGGATAAGTATCAAATTTTGACACCGCGTTTAGTTTCCAGTAGTCATTACAAAACCTTGTTGTACCATCTGGCTTTGGGACTAAGACTATAGGGCTGTTCCACCCACTTTGGGATTCCTCAATTACACCTAGTTTTAGCATTTTTTTAACCTCTAAACTTATAGCCTTTCTTTTGGCCTCTGGGATTCGGTACGGTTTAAGGTTAACTCGGACCCCCGGTTCAGAGACTAGGTCATGTTCAATTACGTTAGTTCTACCTGGCCGTATAGAGAAGATTTCTTTGTTTCTTTTCACTAAATTCTGAACCTCTCGTTTCTGATGAACAGACAGGGTTTCAGCTATGCTAACCTCTGGGTCAGTTTCTTGATTCTCTGACGGACCTGGGGGTACTAGGGTTAACAAGACTTCTCTATCTCTCCAGGGCTTGAGTAGGTTTATATGGTAAATTTGCTCAGGTTTCCTCCTACCTGGCTGTCTTACCTTATAATTTACTTCTCCCACTCTTTCCAAGACCTCATATGGCCCATGCCATTTAGCAAGGAATTTACTCTCCACGGTGGGAACCAGAACTAGTACCCTATCACCTGGAGAAAAAATTCTGACCCTAGCACCCTTATTATATGTATTCCTCTGTGCTTCTTGAGCTTTCTCCATGTGTTCCCTCACTATGGGTAGGACTGCAGCAATGCGGTCCTGCATCTGGGCAAAATGCTCTATTACACTTCTGTAAGGGGTAACCTCGTGTTCCCAAGTCTCTTTGGCTATATCCAGTAAGCCCCTTGGGTGTCGGCCATACAATAGTTCAAACGGGGAGAAGCCTGTGGATGATTGGGGAACTTCCCTAATGGCAAATAACAGGTACGGTAACAAACAATCCCAGTTTTTCCCATCTTTATCAACCGCCCGCCGTAACATGCTCTTTAAGGTTTTATTGAACCTTTCCACTAAACCATCTGTTTGTGGATGATAGACTGAGGTTCTGAGATGCTTGATTTTTAGGAGTTTACATAGCTCTTTCGTTACTTGGGACATAAATGGTGTTCCCTGGTCAGATAGAATCTCTTTAGGAATCCCGACCCGGGAAAACAGAACTACTAACTCTTTTGCTATGTTTTTAGCTGAGGTGCTACGTAGGGGAACTGCCTCCGGATATCGGGTGGCATAATCTAATATTACCAATATATGCTGATGTCCCCTAGCAGACTTTATTAGGGGTCCTACTAGATCCATAGCAATCCGGTCAAATGGTACCTCTATTATGGGAAGGGGTACCAATGGGCTGCGGTACGCCTTGAACGGGGCGGTGATCTGACATTCTGGGCATGAGGAACAATAATTCGTAATTTCTGCCAGAACCCCAGGCCAATAGAAGCTTCGGAGAATCTTTTCTTTTGTCTTTTCCACCCCTAGGTGTCCCCCCAATGGATGACTATGTGCGAGGTGTAATACTACGTTACGGAATGTCCGTGGTACCAACAATTGTTTAGTTGTAACTGATTTCCTTTTATCAACCCGATATACTAGGTCGTTCTCTACCTCGAAGTAGGGGTAAGCAAGTGACCTATCTGGTTGGCCAGGAGTACTATTCTGGTCCCGTATATTTCCCCTTGCTACCGCTAATGTGGGGTCCTCCCACTGGGCCTTCTTAAAACTCCCAGGACTGACCTCTAGGTCAGCGAGGGTCTTATCCGGTTCTGGGGTGGTAAGTGTCTGCTCAACATCTTGATTTGGGGTATTCCCTACCAAAGTAGTGATGGGGAAGGGAATTTTACAGCACTCCTCCTTTTCCCCCTTCTTATTTGGGCCCTCGTCAACCTCCATTTCTGAAAAAGGGAAAGGATTTGTTTCTTCTAATACTTCGTTATGGTCCGCTATTGAACTCTGGGCGCTATTCTGAGCGGGGGACCACATTTTTAGAAAATGGGGAAAGTCGGTCTCTATTAACACATCATGTGCCAGTTTGGGTACAATACCCACCTTGAAATCTAAAGAACCAAACTCTGTTTCAAAAAAAACATCAACAGTGGAATATTCATGATTATCCCCATGTATACAACAAATTGCCACTCTTTGTGAACTGTTTCCCTGTTTCTTCTTAATGGGCAAGAGGTATTCGGACACTAGTGTGACCATGCTCCCAGAGTCAAGAAGTGCCCGAACCCTCTTACCATTAACCTTTACAAATGCCCACAGATGGTTATTCAAGGGGTCCTCTGGGCTAGGGCCCATACATTGGGACAACAGCGAATAAGGTTCCACGCTGTTGCATTGCATGGGCTCATCATTTAGTGGGCAGATTTTTGCTGTGTGGCCCCTCTCATGACAATTTACACATTTAGGTACATAGTCTGTGTCCCACTTAGAGCCTTTTCCCGGCTCCCCATGTTGGCTATTGCCCTTAGTGTGCGAACCACTGTTGCTGGTGCTGCGTGAAGGTGGTCGCCGCTCTTCAGCGCCCCTTAACCCCGGTACCCTTTTACCGTCTCTGGAAGAGTCCTGGAACCTCGGGTAGTGGGGTTGCTCCACGACTGTGGGTTGCGGGTGCTCTTCTGCTGCATTGTACCTTTCTACGAGGGCCACAAGCTCATCCGCATTGTGGGGGTCACTCCGACTGACCCAACGGCGTAAGGCAGAGGGAAGTTTCCTCAAGAACTGGTCCATGACCAACCGTTCCACGATGTGGCTGGCTGAGTTGATCTCGGGTTGTAGCCACTTCCGGGCGAGGTGGATTAGGTCATACATCTGGCTTCGGGTGGCTTTATCCATCGTGAAGGACCATGCGTGAAACCTTTGGGCGCGAACAGCCGTGGTTACGCCGAGGCGGGCGAGGATCTCGAACTTCAATTTTGCATAGACGTTAGCTTCGGCTGGCTCTAGATCAAAGTAAGCCTTCTGGGGTTCGCCGCTTAGGAAGGGTGCGATTAGACCAGCCCACTCAGCTTCTGGCCATCCCTCTCTCTGTGCCGTGCGTTCAAACGTGAGAAGATAGGCTTCCACATCATCCGAGGGTCCCATCTTCTGAAGGTAGTGGCTTGCCCTGGTCATTTTCGGAACTGGGGCTGCCGCTGCCAGTGGAAGGTTACTGATAGTCCCCCTCAGGATCTCGAGTTCCTGCTGAAAGCCCTGAGCGAACCGCTGTTGCTCCTCTCTCAGCAAGCGGTTTGTCTCTTGCTGGTTTGCATTCGCGTTTTGCAGTGCTTCATTCGTCTGTTGCTGGTTTGCATTCGCCTGTTGCTGGTTGGCATTCGCCTGTTGCTGGTTGGCATTAATCTCTTGCTGGGCTATTAGCAGCTGTTGCTGGGCTGCATTCGTCTGCTGCTGGTTTGCATTAGTTTCTTGCTGGGCTATTAACAGCTGTTGCTGGGTTTCATTTGCGTCTTTCTGGGCAGCGACATTGCGTACCAGCGCACCCACCACGTCTTCCATCTTGTTTGCAGAGGATGAAAAAACCTTTTTTTTTTTTTTTTTTCAAAGTTCTTCAACCCGCAGACTCCCTAGTGTTCTGCCCGCATTCTCCACCATATGTGACAAACGGCTTACTCCGGGGCTCCGTCGTTTGTCCGGGACTGTTTAGAACACGGTCTTTTAGGGTAGGTTAAATGATGAGGCGTCACGTACTGTTCCTTTAAACAGGCTATGCCTGGTTTATTCAGTCCCAGGCACTGAGACTGCCACAGTGCATACAACAGAAAACAGATCAAAACAAAAGCTGCTCACCTGAGCGATAACTTAACTTAGATATCCCTGACTCAGGGTTGGAAGTGGCTTTTCCACTTCCAACATCAAAACACGGTACTTTTGCAGTCTTACACAAATGAACAGAAAGATTGAACCTGTTTGGGGAAGAGGCTTCTCCCCTCTGTAGTTCAGCAGCCTTCCAGCCTCCTGGCTCTTGTGGGGAGACCAGAGCAAACAGGAAATCAGTCTTTCATACCTGATTCCTAATTAGCATGACAGGTGACAGAAATCAGGCAGCACACAAACTCTGGTCTGGATCTCTCATCCCTCAGTTCCAGCGCTTGCCAAACTGTGGGATGGAGTGTATGTATTATAAGGCTGCACTCCCAGGCCAAACAGGATAGAAACTGTCTAGTATCCTGGGAGCCCTATATACGGAATTTATTACCATCCCCTGGTTTCTGTCACAATATATATATGTATATATATATATATATATATATATATATATATATATATATATATATATATATATATATATATATATATATATATAATCAGCATGTTAAGTCTTTATGGTTGAAATGTAAGCTTTCTAATTATTTGGACTGCTTTCATTAAGGAATAAGAAGCTTCAGGGCAATATGGTATTGGTTTACCCATGTATTTCACAAGTGGGAACGTGTTATTACATCTCTGAAATGTAATAACTAGAGGACATAATGCAAAACTGGACGGATTGATAACAAAGGGAATTCTACACGTAGAGTAACCAGACTTTAGAATTGCTTACAGAAAGCAGTGACTGAAAATCCAATAATGGGATTTGGGATCACAATGATAGATCACAATGAGTAGGTTCTTCAATCAAACATGCTATGACTGAAAATCATTACGGGGAATATAAATGTATAGATTCTTGCAGCCACAATGCTCCTAGTGGATTATAGATATTGTGTAGGTTTTGATACTTGGGACCAATATGATAGCTTTTCATGACTGTTGTAGTACATAAGCCTATGAAGGTCTCACTGTTCATTCCGCTACTTGCACTCAACACAGTTAAATGGATGGTAATATAGCTTCATTATGTCACAGCTCTCTCATCTGGAATTAAAAGTGATAGGATAATACATGTGGAATAAACTTCCATTGTCCACTTCCTTAGACTTCCGTGTCCATTTCTTGACCGTTAATGATTCAACGTTTAAGTTTGCTGCTTTTTGTAGGCCCTTCAATTGTGTATAGACTCTATTAGCAGCTAAATAGTTCTATTTCCATTTTTCCCAAATGATGAGAGGTAGTTATTAAATGACTTTTTATCACAGACACCAGGATTTAAAATAAATACCACACTGGTGCAAAATTACTATAGAGTTTACAAACGAAAAAAGCGCCTTTTAAAAGTACGGCTATTAATTTATGAAAAAACAAAGGTTTTTGCGCCAGCTTTGCCTACGTGAGCATTTGCTGGTGGAAATCAGTCCACCGTGTGATACGAAATAAGATCAATAAAACCGTAGCAGAAATGTAGTGAAGGGAACAAATTGAAGAAATAATTATTTTTGCTGAGAGGGGTAAACCTATGATAACATTTTAAGTATACAACAAAACACAAGGATACCCTATGCTACATCCAATGTGACAAAATACATAATTAAATACTTCAATGTTAGTATTCTCATGAGTAAGGGTCATTTAGTTAAACCCTTTGGCCAAAGCGTTATAAGCCTGCAGCCACGTCACGGCATGACCAGTATGCAGGTCCTAACACTACCTGTGAAAATTCTCATTTACCTCTGCGGTGGAGGGAGAATGGACTTAATAGACCTGTTCTGCCCAGGTGCATGGGAAAACCTGCTACTTACAAAGTGGGGCGGGGTGAGCTTAAACCGTGGAAGGGGGGGCCACCAACCTCTAAACAACTGATACCAGTTGGAAATTAATAAACATACAATTCCAGCAAGCACTAACACCAGAACTCACCACACATGTATGTGTATTACCTCTCTGGACATAGTGAGCTGACAGGCTCGGGGGGCTGAGGGATTTCCCCGAGCAGAGAGAGAGAAGTAAATCTGCAACAGAGATCCAGGGCAACACGCGAAGAAATCCTCGATTGAGGATTTCTTCGTGTGAGTGCCCTGGATCTCCTGTTACAGATTTACTGCTATTTCCTGGATTTGGCGGCACACGGAAGGGGGGAGGAGGATTCTACATCATTACAGAGCGGTTTTTATCTTCACAGCCAGCGGGATTCATGCTACATAAGTGGGTCTGCAATAGGAGGTAAGAGTATTTTTTGCCTACCTCCACTATCCGACGTAGTTCCCCAACGGTGAGCTTCTAAAGGTGGAGTAGACAGCACTCACTTAATATATATAGAAAATGCAGGGTGCCAACAGGACCACGAGGACCCAAATTCCCCCCAAAACTACTAATCAACAACGGTGGAGTCCCAGCACTCTCTGACTAAGAGAAATAGTGACACTATGGAATATGCCAATAGAATAGTAAATTTAATGTGAATACAAGATAATGCTTGGAGTGATACGGCGCAAAGCAAACACACTAAAAATGCATATAAATAATGCATATAAATAAGCACCCCATTATTTATATGCATTTTTAGTGTGTTTGCTTTACGCCGTATCACTCCAAGCATTATCTTGTGTAGCCCTTTTTGTGAACCGGCCTGACCCACCCAATCTCACATTGGCCCCTGTGGTCTAACCGGTCCCTTTCCCTGCGGCACACCTCTTCTAAGGGACTACTGGTAACTGTATAACACCTGTGGCTCCAGGAGATCTGAGCCTCCGCTAGCTGGGAGCCTGGGGAAACCCTTACCATTTACCTGGTGCAGCGCCTCCACTTACCCAGGATCCCCGTTATGAAAGATAGCCCTGGGTAAGAAATACAATTACACACGTATACGATAAAACAATAACTAACACTTTACTTGAGAACATATAACACATTACATAACATCATGCTCTATCCGCATCACCTTAACCATATCACCTCAGCCCAATGTCTGGTGTTCCCACCCAGTGTCCTGTGATCCCCGACACCCAATGTCCCGTACTCCTACGGAGGTCGTGGGTGACTGCGCAGTCACTAAATGATCTATTAGGCCTGTTGGTGCACATGTGTAGAAATACCTTCCGAGCACTCCGATGCTCGGGCCTGCAACACTCTTCTAAAAGGGTCAGACGTGCGAAGCCTCCGTCTGATCCTATCCAGGTACTTCTCCAGGACCCCAACGAGGGTCCCACCGCTTCACGGGAACACAACCGTCTCTCGGTAACACCACCGTCTCACGGGAACAGCAACCGCCGCTATCCCTATCTATCCCTAACTAACCCTAACAGGACAGGAACCCTAACCTAGGGCCTGTCCCTGATGAACCGCAACCTGGGATGGCTTGGGGAAATCTCCTAGGGCCTGTGGAGTAATAACCTGCCCCCTTCCCTAGCTACCCAGTCCTATCTGTAACCTACTAACCACTAGATACTCCTAAAGCACCTGCAGCAGACACACCGCTCTCACCGTCAACCTGCAGGTATTCACACACGCTGCACACACTGCGCCCAGCACATGCAGCGACACACACACACAGCTAACATAACACACACCATATACTGGAACCCGCAGCAATTAATCCACTGCTCGCACGCTGTGCCTATTTGCCAGTGCGCACAGCCCTATCCGCTGTGGCACTGCCAAACTGCACCTTCCGCACCTAAGGGTAACCTCCTTATCTAGGGCCGTCCCTTTTCTGTTACCCCCTGCCCTTACCGGGAATTGGGGCCTGCCTGGGGACCTAAGGAGAACCCTTACCTGGTGCAGGAGCCACGCGCTCCCTACACCCTTCCTACTCCTTCCTTCTCCTCTGCCTGACTGACGCGCGCAAAGCCCGGGAAATGTATCTATATTCCCGGGCTGAGCTTCCTCCAGCCCTATTGGCCGCAATGGAGCACCTGACCTCTGTCTCCCTATGCCTCCTGGGAGTTGTAGTTCCCAGGAGGCTGCTACAGCATTGGGGCCGCGTGCACACTTGCCCTGCGCATGCGCGAACTATCAATGGCCGCCGCAATCCTTTCCTTCCCTGTCCTGCCCTCGCGCGATCTCCCTGGGGCCTTCCCTGCGCTGGCTGACTACTGCGCATGAGCGAACCTACACGCAATGGCGGCGCCCTCTCCTTTACAAGCCGGGCCGGTGGCAACGCGATCGCGGCCTTAGCGACGGCCCGATCGCGTCCCCGGCAACCGGCCTGCGCCGCAACACCTCGCGCTGCTCCCTGCACTGGCCCCACCCTCGCGAAGTGCCGGCGGGTCCGTCGCAGCCTCCGGCGGCACCCTCTACCGCACGACACTCGCGGAGGGGGGCCAGAAAGTGCAAATTTTCATCAGGGCTACATTCTCCCCCTCGCAGAATCCCAACGACCTCGCTTGGGTAGCAACCATGCAACAGAGGATTATATAATGGAAAATGCATTGTAACCGATACATCACACACAAGCAATTCCCCATTTGTACCCAACATCATCCCCTGGATACCCGAGGCCAGCTGAGTCTCAGAGTGGAGTGCCCCTAACTGATCGAGTGAGGGTATCCCACCGTGACTCCTGTGAGTCTTTTGGAGCTCAAGACCTGTCCCTTGCACCAACCCACCTTCTCCCCCTCGCGGAAAAAATAGTAAGGGGTCCGGGGTATTGACCCTTGCCGGATCCTCCGGTCTCGTCTCACGGGAGACAGGGAGGCTCAGTCTCTTGCCTCGGTCCACCACATGGCGAACATAGCGCTCCATCGCGCACCTGGGAGAGGCCACAACTACCAGAGCGGTCTCAACACAGTCTTTGTCCGCTCCAACCATCCCTTTAACGGTGACACCATCGTTGGGCAGCACAACCTCTTCGTGCAGGCCCGGGTCTTGAGGAGGCCAAGCTTGGAGGCTCCTCGTGCCGGAGTATGTGTCGCTCCGGTCCGCTACACCGGATACCTGGATGAAGTCGAATTCGTTCCATGATCTGCAGAGATCTTCTGGGGGAGACACCTCCACCAGGACGCGATGACGGGGTGAGCCCATCGCCCGGGTGACCCTACCTTTGGAGTCACCAGGCTCCACGATCAACGGGGAGCTCACACCCGACACCCCTGGGGCAGTCAACTTACCCCTATCGTTGTCGGCAGGTACTGATCCCAAGCCTGGGACCGCTGGTACCTCGGTGATAGGCCGGACGGGCCGTTGCAGGGCACACGGGCCCACATCATGGTCTGCATCAGTTGAGGTGGTTGGCTCGGTGACCTCACTGGAGTGGTCCGCCGGCAGGCGCATCACCACGCTCGGTTGGTCGCTGGAATCACCCCACATGGGCGGGGGTACAAACACCTTACCTTGGGCCTCCGGAATCTGTGGTTCTGGCATCAGTGGTTCCTGCTCGGGAACCGGGTCTGGAACCGACATCTGGGGTTCCAACATCTGGAGCTCCGCCTTCAGCGGCTCCGGCTCAGCGTCTGGAAAGTCCATTTGGGCACACGGCCCCTCCACCACCTCCATCGCTGAAGTGGAAAAATTAGTAGCGGCATCACCCACCTTGGTAGCACCATCAGGCGCATCTTTCTCCGTAGGTTCCGCCATCAGAGGTTCCTGCTCTACCATTTGAATGTCCCCTTTGAGAGGGTCTGCAACAGGGGTCTGGACACATGGGTCCCCGGAGGCCTCTGGAATTAGGACAAACTGATGACAAGCATAACTTACTTCAGGAGAGAGGTCCGGCTCCTCCTCTTCTTTCTCTGCTGGTGCCGCCGCCTGGGGTAGGATAGGCTTTAGGAACCAGGCCCCGCAACACTCACATTGGGGCTCCCACGCCAGTGCCTCCCTCCGGGAACAGCCACATTTGAGGCTAAAACACTGGGTAAACGTTTCTCCGTCCACCTCAGTTGACCTGAAACCTAGCTGTAACTGGGACGGTTCGACTCCCTCTTTAAGGGCTTCACTCAGGCAGGGGCACATTAGCACCGTGACCTCTATTCCTGGCAATTTCCAGGGCTCATACACATCAGGGTGTAACCCCTGGCAGTCTCTCTCATCCTCGGGGAGGGAACACTCCATTTCTGCAACAGTGTCCTCTGCCGCTGGCGGTTTGGGTTGCAGGAACTGCGCCGCACAGTCAGGACACTTAGGCCCTTGGGTCAGCTCCCCAACGGCACACTCACATTCATTCAGACGGCCGTGCAGGCATTCTTCCCCGTCTACCACGGTCATCGTGAGGGCAACTGGTGACTCAGATGCTCCGTCCATCCAGCCACCCATCACCTTCCAGTCTTTTAACGCACACGGGCATACCACCATTGGCAAGACTAAATGGGGGGCCCGTATGATTCTATACAGCCAAGGGTGTTTTTCTCGGCATCCCTTGCTTTCCTTAGGGGGAACAGAAATTGCTGATTTCTGCTCAAGACACTCCCTCCCCCTGGTGGACTCTAGAGGAGGGGCAGCACAGTCTTTTGGGGAATGTTGCGAACTCGGTACTGAGTCACTCACAGTGTGGGGGCGGGGCTCGGGTTTTCCCGCCAGTCCTGGATAACTGTTGGCAAGCTTTTCCCGCGCGGCCGGGAACTTAGCACGTGGCTTCCTCCGCCTTGAGGGCTTCCCCATGGCGAAACAAAAATAGAACACAATTTAGGAAAAAAACATACAGGGCACCCCAGGTCTGATATATCTCAGCAGCGCCTCCAAATGTAGCCCTTTTTGTGAAACCGGCCTGACCCACCCAATCTCACATTGGCCCCTGTGGTCTAACCGGTCCCTTTCCCTGCGGCACACCTCTTCTAAGGGACTACTGTATTGTATGTTATACTGTACTGTACTGTATAACACCTGTGGCTCCAGGAGATCTGAGCCTCCGCTAGCTGGGAGCCTGGGGAAACCCTTACCATTTACCTGGTGCAGCGCCTCCACTTACCCAGGATCCCCGTTATGAAAGATAGCCCTGGGTAAGAAATACAATAACACACGTATACGATAAAACAATAACTAACACTTTACTTGAGAACATATAACACATTACATAACATCATGCTCTATCCGCATCACCTTAACCATATCACCTCAGCCCAATGTCTGGTGTTCCCATTCAGTGTCCTGTGATCCCCCACACCCAATGTCCCGTACTCCTACAGAGGTCGTGGGTGACTGCGCAGTCACTAAATTATCTATTAGGCCTGTTGGTGCACATGTGTAGAAATACCTTCCGAGCACTCCGATGCTCGGGCCCACAACACTCTTCTAAAAGGGTCAGACGTGCGAAGCCTCCGTCTGATCCTATCCAGGTACTTCTCCAGGACCCCAACGAGGGTCCCACCGCTTCACGGGAACACAACCGTCTCTCGGTAACACCACCGTCTCACGGGAACAGCAACCGCCGCTATCCCTATCTATCCCTAACTAACCCTAACAGGACAGGAACCCTAACCTAGGGCCTGTCCCTGATGAACCGCAACCTGGGATGGCTTGGGGAAATCTCCTAGGGCCTGTGGAGTAATAACCTGCCCCCTTCCCTAGCTACCCAGTCCTATCTGTAACCTACTAACCACTAGATACTCCTAAAGCACCTGCAGCAGACACACCGCTCTCACCGTCAACCTGCAGGTATTCACACACGCTGCACACACTGCGCCCAGCACATGCAGCGACACACACACACAGCTAACATAACACACACCATATACTGGAACCCGCAGCAATTAATCCACTGCTTGCACGCTGTGCCTATTTGCCAGTGCGCACAGCCCCATCCGCTGTGGCACTGCCAAACTGCACCTTCCGCACCTAAGGGTAACCTCCTTATCTAGGGCCGTCCCTTTTCAGTTACCCCCTGCCCTTACCGGGAATTGGGGCCTGCCTGGGGACCTAAGGAGAACTCTTACCTGGTGCAGGAGCCACGCGCTCCCTACACCCTTCCTACTCCTTCCTTCTCCTCTGCCTGACTGACGCGCGCAAAGCCCGGGAAATGTATCTATATTCCCGGGCTGAGCTTCCTCCAGCCCTATTGGCCGCAATGGAGCACCTGACCTCTGTCTCCCTATGCCTCCTGGGAGTTGTAGTTCCCAGGAGGCTGCTACAGCATTGGGGCCGCGTGCGCACTTGCCCTGCGCATGCGCGAACTATCAATGGCCACCGCAATCCTTTCCTTCCCTGTCCTGCCCTCGCGCGATCTCCCTGGGGCCTTCCCTGCGCTGGCTGACTACTGCGCATGAGCGAACCTACACGCAATGGCGGCGCCCTCTCCTTTACAAGCCAGGCCGGTGGCAACGCGATCGCGGCCTTAGCGACGGCCCGATCGCGTCCCCGGCAACCGGCCTGCGCCGCAACACCTCGCGCTGCTCCCTGCACTGGCCCCCACCCTCGCGAAGTGCCGGTGGGTCCGTCGCAGCCTCCGGCGGCACCCTCTACCGCACAACACTCGCGGAGGGGGGCCAGAAAGTGCAAATTTTCCTCGGGGCTACACTTGTATTCACATTACATTTACTATTCTATTGGCATATTCCATAGTGTCATTATTTCTCTTATTGTTTAGTAGTTCCCCAACGGTATTTTACCAGATTTCCTGGATTCAACAGAATTCTAGCCATTATCAGTGGGTCTTCAATAGGAGGTCAGTACTTTATATATACCCTCCAAGACCGCATACAGCTCTCTGACGGACCTCCATTATTCTCTCCCCCCGATCCTACCTCTACTCTATTCTATTTGTGTGAGCGCACTCGGGGGGCACAGGACAGTTCGTCTCTTCACAGGGAGAGAGAAGGGCTGTTGCTAGTTAGATGGGCAAGTTCCTCCATCCTGGTTGGCTGCATTACCCAGCAGCAGCCATTCAGGAGGAGTTGTCAGGAGCCTGGGGAGGAGGAAACAGCATGGAGAGAGGGGTGTGTGTGTGTGTCTGTATGTCTCGAGCGTGTCGCACCTTTCACCATTGTGTCCAGTATTTTTGGAGAAACCTGGAACCCTAATGTATCCAGGCAAACGTGGACTCTTAAAATACACACTTTTATAGTCCCTTTTGTAGTCTGCAACACTTTTGGACTGGGATAATCCCCCAAATCTTCAGTTTACTGCACTAACCAGTTTGTACAGCTAAGCTTGAGGAAGGGCAGAACCCACTTAAATCCAAGTCTTACTTCCTTTTGGGCTGACTGCCTATAGCTTGATATTTAAATGTATAGGTGAGTATTTCACCAACAGTTATTTTAACCATAGCATAGTGTACAGTATAATGTTACTTATTCTCCCATTTATCAAAAAGTAGCTACAACTACAGTTTTCAGTCGATATTAGTAGCTCTCTATTAATTTCTTCAGTGATGAAGAAATCCAACATGGCACGGGCTTAAAACACTTCTGTTTCTGTACTCCATCTGCACATGTAAGGAGAAACCTTGGACCCTAACAAGGACTTGCTGCAGATAAAAGGCAGAGCCTATTTTATTGGAGTTTTTTGTTTGTCAGAATAGAAACAGTTTACTCTATTCCGACTGATTCACGGTCCCCATCGTTAAACAATATGGCACGTACTGTAAATGATAAAATACAACCCGGCCGTCATAAAAGTGGAGTTTATGAAATTCCATTCACATTAACTAGCGTCACAATTTAATAACATGCTCATGGTTTTTAAATGTCAGTTTGGAATAGTAGTTTGCAGTGTGTCTGCTGAGGTACTTGGCATTTTCTTTTAGCAAAGTAATGATGCTAATGCATGATTTGTTTATTTGCATATATTTTCCGTGTTATTTGCTTGATGCATTTTAATCTGTGTTGTGTGCAGTCAGCAGATAACAAGGCTGGAAAAAAAAAGGATGTTTATTATTATTGCAATTATCACGATTCTACCAATTTACCATATAGGTTCAAACTGAAATTAACTCTGTATAATGGACATCGGGACTGAGCAAAACATTAACACCTATTATGGTGCTAGTCAACCTAAAATAATCAGACTTACAATATGTCTCTCCAGTACACCAATAGCTAACCATAAAGCAGATGCTATATTTTGATTTGCTAAATTACCATAAACTATCAAGAGTATTATTATTATTAATATCATTATTATTATTACTTCAGTTTTACCTGCAGTACCATCAATATATTGTACTCATTCCTTTATAACACAACTTAGAACACCAATGATTAGTGGTATACAACAGTGATGGAAAGGAAAGTGCTATAGACATAAACGGAAAGTGTACTTTGGTGAATCTGCTATATATCAAGTTATACAATATTGATTGCTCCGATTGATTACAAAAGAAACAGTCCAGTGTAAATGAATGACAAATGGAAACAATAAGATTAAAGATAAGTGCATGTGGTGAGAGAATGCTGCTAAGAGATTTCTTCATTTTTTTTATTGATATGTATCGGGTGGAGAAAAATGTTATCAATGAGAAAGTAGGAAAATTCCATCTTTTTGCAGACACATATAGACATGTTGAGATCGCCCGTATGATGTGGTGGCAAGGAGCAGTCTGATAGATGAGTAATAGAATGAAGGGTAATAGGAAGTTAGGAGAATGAGATTATGGAGCTAGAAACGCTACTGGTACAGTAGGTTTCCTGGATGAATGACTTTGGTTAGAAAGAGTATCACAGTCATCTGCCAAAGTTCTTGGAAGGATTACCCAAGGTAGGGCTGTGAGAGAGCATGTTTTCATATGTAACTGGGCTGCAAAGTGGTGGGAACAGAGATAATACATGTTTGGACTAAACCAACATGTCAGTCTCTACAATAGTCCTGAATAGTGGCAATATGCCTAATCTTAGCAAAACACAAAAATTAGGGGAAAGCTTTTTTTAAATTGTACTGCAAGTTACCGTAAGGCTGATCTCACCATCTTACTCATTTCAGTCCTTGGAGGTCGACAGCACTGTACATAACACAAAAAATAAACATGCTTCTAAACTAAACTTTGACAAAAACTACCTAAAATGCATAGAATTGTCTTTTTTTAGTCATTAGTCACTAATGTTTACCCTTTAAACATGTCATTTTCATTGGTTCTCTTTGGAGGAAATTCACACATAGTTTGACGTCCACTGGTTTTGTGTCACTCACTAACCAATTCGCAATAGGTCTGTCTCTGCTGCATTAAAAGGGTTAACATTATAACGGGCAGCAATAATATGCCGTATCTCCTATGTCAGATATAGAAATGAATAACATGAAGATTGTAAGGAAATACAGATGGAAAAAAAAAAAACATTTAAAATAGCCCTCCCACAGGGAAAAAATATCCAGAATATTATTGGGTTCTCTCTACTACTATATTGTCTCTTAGCTCTTAGCTTTAGCTATTTCCAGGGACAATAGGAGATGTAATTGTTAATTACTAAATAAAAAGGTTTTAAATGTTAAGGGGACAGTTTGTTCATGGATTCATTTTTTCCAAAGGGTAAAATTTCAATTTATACACTGTAAAGAGCGCTTCTTAGAATGTGAAGTCTTGAAACCCTGCCAGGTGCATGATAAGTGGAGTTTTCTTCCCAAGTCTGCCAAATATCTCGCTTCAATAAACCCAGACTGAAGACCACTCATCCAGGCAATAAAACACAATGGAGCAGAGAGGCAGTTCTGTCTCAGAGCTCTCAGCATAGTCACTTACAGTACATTTGAACAAGAACTGGGTCATTTTTTTGTTGTGCGAGAATACATGACTCTCCAATTGCAATTCAAAATCCTAGTAGCCATATTGGCTTTGCAAGAATGTAAATTCTTCTGTACATTCTCACACGGAGCTTCTCCTTAAACCTTACAAGATTTAAATTTTTTTTTAAAAAACAAGCATATTAATGAAATTCTTGATTAAACACAAAGGGCTATTCACTAATCAGCAAGGAGGGGGCCGTGCACACCAAAAAAACGATGCAAACAAATTAATGCAAAATAATCATTTAATGACTAAACACAGTCATAAAGATCCAACGTTTCGGTGCAAGCACCTTCATCAGGGTTCACTATTCACTAATGGTCGATACACCTGCATTGAAATTTGGCTTTTATTGTTTTATAGCTATTTATTCATAAAGGGGTAGCGATATTCATCACATAATTAACTCTGGGTTAAACATGGCTATCTATACAAATTGGTGATCACTCCTAGAAATTAAGGTTAATCTGGGCTAGCGTTTCAATTGTGGAGGGGTGGGAGATATCACACTTTTCTACCGATGGGTTATGTAATAGTATTTTTTCGCACAAATCTGTGGCACCAAATGATTATACCCCGTTGATGCCTGAGGCTAGCTTTACATTGCAAAGGAATGCCTTCAGGCACCAAAAGGTTAACAAGCAACATAAACAACCTAGAAATACAACACCAAAGCAGAACGTCCATATGCACAAATATTAACCCCCTCCATAGCCAAAGGGGCCCGCTTGTCATGGGTTCCCCATCACTGGCTGGCATTTTGGGCTACTAAGAATGAATATATTGACATGTTCTACACTGATAACATTATGTATTTTTATCAGCTACTGTATTTCGGGTCTTATCTTGCCTATGAATATAGTGGCCGCTACATACATAGTGAACCAATAAATCAACTCATGAGTTTTGCCGTGCAGATCAATATAGAGAACAATTAAGGCACACATGCTTTACAGAAGAGGTGGCTCTTAAGTGATTTTTTTTTTAAAGCTTTCCTGATATTGATAGGATGTTGTTCCAAAGCCTGAGCCCTTCTGCTGAGAATTCTCTTTTGTTCCAATCCTGGTGGATTTGAATTGAGGAATGCATGGTTGGCTGATATGGAGTGATGTATTTTTTTGCTAGGCCACAGGTGGCCTTTTAGATTGTAGAAATCACTTTGAACTTAATTTGCTGTCGCATTACCAGCAGTGGCATTCTCTTAGGGTGCCACTGACTTGATCGTATCTGATTTCTGATACTTCTGGCTGCGATATTCTGAATTGCCTACAAACAATTGATCTGGTTTGTTGTCGAGCTAATATCAAGTGACTTGTCATAGTCAAGTCGGAAGGTGACCAGGAGGTGGCTGACCTTCCTCAGGACTTCTTCCCTAAGGGGGCGGCCCCAGTCCCTTCTACAGCGCATGCCTTGGCTGTGCGTTTAAGCTCCGCCTCGCCCCCCCCCGTCAGGTCGGTCCCAGTTAGTACCCTGTCGCGCACCTTTCCCCAGCGGTGCGCGACAGGTTTTCAGGCAGGTAGGGAAATTTAAACTCATCGTTTGCGACGGAGGCGTGGCCAAGCCCCCGCCGGCGGTTCTGCCAATGAGGGTGAACCAGTCGCTTGATGTCATGGCCATGCCCCTGCAAACCCACTGCCATGCTCCCTCCCATCGCAAACGCTCCCTCTCTCCCCCAGACCGCAGTGCAGCGCTGTGCACGCGCCCCCCTCCCCCCCCCGCCGGGCGCGCGTGCCACAGTGCCGAATGGGGACTCACCCTAAGGAGAGGCTTGAGGAGATGCTATGGTAGGAGCATAACTTGACTGTCTGTTTGAATGTTTTTCCATTTGTGGGATTGCTATTAATGGGGATGCCCAGGCTTTTCACTGTTTTGGAGGGTGATATCAAGTTGTTTTTAATCTGGATGTTTTTCAGGTCTTTCAGTTTGTCAATTTGATCTTCGTGTGCTATGGTGATAGTCTCAGTATTGTCCATGTTTAGTTTCACCAGCGGTTATCTATCCGTGTTCTTATATCTGCAATGGCTAATACCAGCCTAGGGGATAAAATCCAGGAATATATGTTGCTGGTCTCACAATATCGACAGGTGCAGTATCAAAGCTTAGTAAATAGCATGTGAATAAGTCATGTTATGGTAATCGCTCGTTTGCTTATGTGGCATTCGAAAAATCATGACATATCGCTGCAGTAAAAAGCCCCTTATCACTGCTTTTAAGCTGGTGATGTTTCTTTAGTGAATATGTTGATAAATAAAATTGACGTTATTTACGCCGCCGCTTTTTCCTTTGTTGATTTGTGTAAAGTGCTTTCATGTTCTCAACAGCCAAAGAGATAAGGGAGAATAACTGTAATTCCCAGGTAAAATGATAAATACATAGGAACCAAAGGGGGGAAAAAAGCTATTCATTTTCACAAGAAAAAAATCGGCAATATTTTAGATAAAGTGACTGCATTATTTCAAGTAAGCTGTTCATAATTATTACATTGATAAAATATGAAAGAGAAAAACAACAACTTTTTTCCGCACTGTTGGGTGGCCATTTTAAGCAGCCAAGAAGAGTTCTTCGTGTATGTACAGTAGTGGGAGGTTAGCAGATTTCTGTACATATTACATCTTTGAAGAACGTTGCACTATTGAAGGCAATGGGAATTTATCTTTCTTAGGTTTCTTATCTTTCTAAGTCAGTCGCAGATTTTGTGCACCACTATTTTCTCCCGCTGTGCAAGTGGGAGATTTAAAATATGGCAGTGATTTTGTCCAGATGTTTTTATCAATAACTCCGGAGTCTCTTCTAGAAGTTTCACTTCTGCGACTTTCACATATGATATTGACAGATCTGAAGAAAAGTCTGAAACCGGCATTAACTCTAATTCGAGTCAAGAGAGTTGTCTAAATCTATCAACACAATAAGGTTCTTCTTTGATACATCTGGTGCAATTTCTGTGCCCCACCTTAGCCTTAAAACATATATCCCATCATGATTCGGAAAGCAACAATTAATCATTTTAGTAACTGCCTTGTCAGAGGTTTCTACAAATTTGTAATGTCAGAATGTCAGTAGTGGAATATTTAACTGTACCATCATAATTCAGTAAATAGGAGAGTATTGTGTTAGCTAACAGAAAATAATAAGAAATGACTCTAAATTAATCCTTTCTTAACTGACTGATGTTGATAGCTGTAAGTCATTTCTTCAGACGTTTGTTATTACTTTACTCAAAGTTCCATTGCAGTGTATAACTCATGGCAGTAATATGTTTAATTAATTATAACTGTGGGGGGGGGGGGGATTTACACTATTAATAAAGTCAGACACAAATAACATTGTTTCAAATATTTTCGAGACCGCTAAACTTCTGCTGTTTTATTTTACATTTTATTTAAACTTGTGACTCTAATAGGAAAGAGCATTTAAAGCATCACCTCAATGATATGGTAGTCAGATGTATGTGTTCAAAAAAAGGTTGGACATCTTTTTAGAAAGGGAAGGTATACAGGGATAAACAGTACCAAATAAGCATACATGGGAAGGATGTTGATCCAGGGATTAATCTGATTGCCAATTCTTGGAGTCAGGAAGGAATGTATTTTCCCTTTATGAGATATCATTAGATGATGTGTCACTGGGGTTTTTGTTTGCTTCCTCTGGATCAATATACTGTAAGTACGGATATAGGCTAAAGTATCTGTCATCTAAATTTAGCATAGGTTGAACTTGATAGACGCATGTCTTTATTTCAACCTTATCTACTATGTAACTATGTATGCTCCATCATATCATAGGACAAAGAAGAAAATAAACAAGTCAGATATGGGATTTTAAAGGTCAGTAGAAATGACGCTAAACTATGGGCTACTAGGTTTACAAATATTTACGCGATACACTGACTCATAACAGACAATCTTTGGGATCATAATAACCAGGCAGAACACAGGATTAACAAACAGTAGGGTTTATTATCAGAAGCGAACAGGAGCAGCAAGCACCGTAACACACTCAATATTATAACACAAGGGGGAATTTACATGATCCGGTTTCCCTGATGTGATCCGGTCTCCCTGATGTGATCTTTTACCAATAGAATCCATTATCCAAGTGGTGAGGTGACCTCTCTGCAAATCCACAAATAGGGGGTATTTAGACACCAAGACTAACTCACAGCTCTGGTAGACCAAGTCAGTGCTGGCTTGTGTAGTTCTCCGGGCTCCATACAAAAGCATGGAATACCGGGTGCTGACCAATCAGAGCTGTCCCTGTAATCCCCCATCCAATAAGGAGAAAGCTGGATGGCCGCACAGAGCAGGTAAACAAAGCTTGGGATAGTTGAATGGATCAATGGGATCAGTGCCGATGGGTCTTGGACCTGGGTGCTGGTAGCCAAAAACAGTTCCAGGCGCCCCGTCGAATCCGACTCCGGGATGCCGGGGAAAGAGCAATAATCCGGCTTTGGAGTATGCGCCTTCATATCAGGCAGTCCTGTCCCTCCCAACAGTTCTGTTGTACTTTGGCCTACAGAACCGGGGCCCCACCATAAACCAATCCCCTTGCAGTGTATGTCTGGTGCATAGCCATTGTTTCTGGCCCAGGCATACAATGAGTCACACAGGAACTATACAATTATCTACGTCTAATACACCTATAATAAAAGAGACACATCAACCTGGGCTTGTCTTCGTTTCCCCCAGGAGTGAAAAGTTAACCCTTACAGGGTAGCCCTGTTAACAGGCAGAGGCAGCATGATGGGTTAAACCTTTATTGTGGGTGCCATGCTGCCCCTGCCATCATAAACACTTTTTAACTCGGTATAAAATACTTGTAATACGTGGTTCTGTTTGTACTGTATGCCTGCACTGTGCGTATATCACCGCAGGCCTTCATTACCAGCTGAATAATGGAGCACACAGGAGAAAGCATTGGTTGAATGGTTAGTTAAGCTAGTGATCCTCACATTGTTCACTCACTCTTTTTATTTTCTTCCTGTCTTACATCTAGTTATTTCGATGTCTATCTAGCTTTAATTGCTGTTTGCTTTGAGGAGCTACTTCTTTGTAGAAAGATGAATGGTAGAAGCTGTGTGGAACCAGAGGTCGTAGACAATAAAACAGTCAGGTTATTAAAAAAATACTTGGGGTAGACATAAGGCTATTCAAAATATGTAAAGAACCCAAGGTTCAAATATGTTTTTACAACAGATAGGAACATGGGTGGAATAGGTGGGGGATGTGGTTCTTACCTGTTGTCAGTTTCTATGTTTATGGATGGGGGAGTGTATTCGTGGAATAGCCTGCCAACAGAAAGATATAGAAAGGCAGGAGGTTTTCAACTCCAGTCCTCAAGACCCCCCAACAGGTCAGGTTTTCAGAATAGCCCTGCTTTGGCACAGGTGGCTCAATCAGTGGCTCCTGTGCTGAAGCAGGGATTTCCTGAAAACCTGACCTGTTAGTCTTGTGGACTGGAGTCCAGAATCCCTGCAGTAAGGGAATTCAAAGTTGCTTGGGATATACATAAAGTTATCTTAAATATGAAGGATGCCCAGAATCAAATAGGCTTTGAGGGTTTACAATATATAGGAATTCGTAGACTACATAGGTCAATGGGCTACTATGTTCTTTCAAAATTCTATGTTCCCAGTAATTTACCCGGATTTTATATTTGATTGATTGATTCAGACTGATCTTTTTAGCTTTTTTTTAAATGGTAAAACTTCCAGTCATCTGGTACACATCCTGCTTTGAATTAACCTGCTGTATTACATACTGTAATTACGTAGAAGTTGAGATTGAAAAAAGACATACGTCCATCGCGTTCAACCTATGCTAAATTTAGATGACAGATACTTTATCCTATATTTGTACTGACAGTATTTTGATCCAGAGGAAGGCGAACAAAAAAAAAGAACCAGTGACACATTATTCAATGATGTCTCTTAATGGGACAAATACACACTTCCCTTCCTGACTTCTGTATCTGCATGCTGAAACATCTTTAGAACTCTTGGAAAAGATCTAGATATGTGAAGTTTAGAGCAGGAATCCCACCTTGTTATTTACAGGCTGGGAGCTGGGTGTCCTCCAGAGCTATACTGCTATTTTCGGCTCTGGTGACCCACTGGTTCTCCACACTCTGAGAGAGGAAGAAACTGGTGTTATTAACTGGTTTCTTTAGCCGAGGACGTTGTAGCTCCCTATTGGCCCATGGGACCCACAGGATGTGGTGCCCATTTTTATAACCCTAGAGGAAGAAGAGAGACCGGTAAGTATATCTGGAACCAGTGAGTTCCCAGAGCTTAAAATAACATGGTTCCTAGGGGAGGGGGGGAGGGGGTCCAATGGTCCCCATGGTATAAAGAAAACAGGTGGGATTGCTCCTTTAAACATACAATCACCGCTAAATATTTGCGTTAATTCCCCCTTAAAGAGCATCCCATAGGACCCTCCCTAAAATATTTTCCTGTATAAAGGCTTTAGCCTTACTACAAAGAGAGAGAAAGTCCCTCTGAAACATGCTGCTGTCTGAGATACAGCATTGCAGAGATTATCAGATAAAGCTTTAACTCCAGTCTGTTGATGTCATAGCGAGAGAGGGAGAGAGGGAGAGATAGAGAGAGAATATAATGACCACACTACAAGTCTCAGTACAATTTTACTAGTCAGTAGTTATTAGGGTTATTAAACTGGGGGGAGGGGTGGGGGACCCTTGCGGTGCTAGTATGATTGTACTTGGTTTTGCATAAAGGTAAGGTGCTGCCTGGGATATATTATACGACACACAGAAAGAAAAAGGATCCCAGATAAAGTAGGCACTCAATACCACTTGTTAGTGTTGACGGTGTAAATGTAATGAATTAAAACGTAGGGGCCTATTCTAGCTTTGATGAAATCGCTGCTACATCGCAAGTCTGGCATGTTACCGCCGGACGGTGTGTCAGTTGAGTTATCACGTTATTTAGAAAGACTCTGAAGCATGCGATAGGAAAATGCCCAAACCGTACGATGAGCAGCGATGTGATCTCAGCCTCTCTCAGAAGTTCTCACCCGTGCGATCTGCTGCGATGTGGGCCAGCTGCATAGAGAGCTGCACAGAGAGAGCCGCCTCTCCCTGCACGTATCGCGCCAGCGTTCACAGGGTTTTTATAAAAATTTTAATAATAGTGTACGTGAGCAGGGGGTCTCCGGAGCAGAACCGTGTTGATTTCAGGTCCGGGGATCCCCTGCTTCCCGAGATACAGGCCCCGTAATGGGTCACGTGACGCGAGACATTTAAACATAAACTCCTATCTTCTTTGTTAAATTTATCGCTCCAGTCTGGGATTGAAACAAATTCCTCTTAACGTATTTTTTCCTAAGTGGATAAGAGCAATTGCACACCCAGGGGGTTAAACATGGTTAAGTAAGCAACTCTATAGCTCGTACCCAGAATCCTCCCTGTTCTTTGAGGTGCCGCAGGTGCAGGCAAAGGATCCAGGGGAGAAACAGTGTTTCCTACTTGGGTGCAGAAATTGCTTGTACCTGTAAAATTGTATGCATAGCATTGTGTATACAGTAAGCAATGTAAAGGAATATAGCAATAACAAATTAAAAATAATTTTATTTTTCATCAAATCAATGAAGTCTCAGGCTAGCTCAGCATTGGGAATCCAGTGATGTTTACTTGTTTGCATGAATCCGTCATAGTCATACAGCATTGCAGGAGACCTGCTTCCCAAACAATTCAACTCATTACCATCGTAGCGCATTTGATTTCTTGACAGCATATTAAAAGCCTAGGCTGTAACAAAGCAACGTGTGCAAATCCTAAGCTAAAGGTGGCAAAGGTACTTATAAAACTGTTCTATCCTAATAAAGATGTTTTCACTAGAAGCGTTGAGCTAGGAAGCTTCCACCGATAATTTCCACCCTTCAGATGTTACAGAAATTGATTGAGGGGAGAAAAAAATGTTCCATGTTAGGGTTGCCAGGTGTTCGGTATTGAACTGGACTGTCCTGTATTTGGATACTCTGTCCAGTAAAAAATGAGAGGTACTGTAATACTGGACATGTATGTGTCCGGTATTTTCCTCCCTGGACATAGTGACCTGACGCACCTTTCACCATTGGGTCCAGTATTTTTTAAGAAGCCACCTGGCAACCCTATTCCATGTAAAAAGACAAACTAGAGGTAAATGAGAAGATGTGAAAGATAGAAAGATATCTTAGTGTCCGCAAATGCTGCATGAATAGAGTGCACCAGAGAGAAATACAGTATGAAAAGGGGCAGTCCCACTGAGCAGACAAAAAAAGGGCAAACCAATGGAATTATCTTGTATATAAAATGCTATCAAGCTTAAATACCACAGAATCGCCCAATGAGAAGAACGGAAGTAAAAAGGTATTATTACACTTTGTTATAAGGAAAGGATGATCTACCAGGTAAACGGGAAAAGTGTGAACAAAAATGAAATGACATCATTGTATGACCTATTTTAAAGATTTAACTGGCTAAACATATTACCCCTAGTATCTCAATGGTCAGAACACCTTCCTACTGTCTCTGTACGTTCCTCCTACTTACCAATTAGATTGTAAGCTCTTCGGGGCGAGGACTCCTTTTCCTAAATGTCACTTTTATGTCTGAAAGCACTTCTTCCCATTATGTGTTATTTATATGATTATCGCGTGTATTACTGCTGTGAAGCGCTATGTATATGAATGACGCTATATAAATAAAGATATACATGCATACATTGATGGGGCTGTAATTATGATATACAATTAATATGTTCACCCATAAAACTCCTTCTGTATATATTTGTATATTTCATAGCTTTTAATTTGGCACTTAATAGCTCAACTCCAAACAGCAAATACAATGTGATATACAATAGAATGTACTCTGCTTTTGTTTGGACAATACCAAAATCACTTTGTTCTCCACCAACCTGTGTCTATAAAAATAAATATTGGTTTTATGTGGGGGCACAGGGGGTGGGTTGTGTATTGGTGCTTACTACATATTTTAATTTAAATCTATGACTAGTGTAGATGAGCAGGGTGTCTCTGGAGCTGAACCGCGTTGGTTTCAGGTCCGGGGACCCCCTGCTTCCTGAGATACTGGCCCCGTTATGGGGTGCCGGTATCTCCTATGCATGGAAATGTCCCGATCATGTGACGCAAGATATTTCCATGCATAGGAGATACCGGCACCCCATAATGGGCCTGTATCTCGGGAAGGAGGGGGTCCCCGGACCTGAAATCAATGCGGTTCAGCTCCGGAGACCCCCTGCTACATTTCTGTAATGTTTAACATTAAATAAAAACCCAGCAATCGCCTGTGAGAGGCGTGCAGTTAGAGTGACTTATTCAGCCCTCTTACTGCACATCTCTTACAGACAGGCAGACCCCAGTAGGATTAACACAGCAGGATCCTTGCTGTGTTAATCCGATGGGCATTAGTCTGCTGCAGCAAAACTAGTGAGGATCACGGGGAGATCTTGAAATCCATTTTGAGAAATGTTTGAATAACGGCCGCTGCATTTGTATCTCCCTCCTTCCCTAGTGTCTCTCTCACTCCCTGGGGTCTCCCTCCTTCCGTGCTGTCTCCCTCCCTCCGAGCTGTCTCCCTCTCTACCCTGTCTCTCCCTCCCTGGTGTACTGTATCTGCCTCTCCCTGGTGTCTCCCTCCCTGTGTGCTGTCTCCCTCCCTGTGTGCTGCCTCCCTCCTTGTGTGCTGTCTCCCTCCCTCCATGCTGTCTCCCTCCCTGTATGCTGTCTCCCTCCCTCTGTGCTGTATCCCTCCATGCTATCTCCCTCCATGCTGTCTCTCTCCCTCCATACTGTCTCTCTCCCACCATGCTGTCTCCCTCCCTCCATGCTGTCTCTCTCCCTCCATGCTGCCTCTCTTCCTCCATGCTGTCTCCCTCCGTCCATGCTGTCTCCCTCCCTGTGTGCTGCCTCCCTCCTTGTGTGCTGTCTCCCTCCCTCCATGCTGTCTCCCTCCCTGTATGCTGTCTCCCTCCCTCTGTGCTGTATCCCTCCATGCTATCTCCCTCCATGCTGTATCTCTCCCTCCATACTGTTTCTCTCCCACCATGCTGTCTCCCTCCCTCCATGCTGTCTCTCTCCCTCCATGCTGTCTCTCTTCCTCCATGCTGTCTCTCTCCGTCCATGCTGTCTCCCTCCCTCCTTGCTATCTCCCTTCGGCAGCCTGGATGACGTCGTAGATTCTTGAGTATGAGCATATCTATATTCGGCATCGATGACATCATCCAGGCTGCTGGAGGGACAGAGACCGCACAGAGGGAGAGAGACACGGACTGCTTTAAGTTAGTTCCTATAGTTTCAGTCCAAAGATTAACGCAGCAAGGATCCCATTCAGAAGCAGGGGGGCCCCACCAAGTTAATCCTGCAATGTTTTGGTGACCCCACAAATTTTCCAATGACCCACCACGGGTCCAGACCCTTGGGTTGCACATCACTGTCAGCATACAGTGCTTTCACTGCAGCCAGGGATTCTGGGTAATAACATGCAAGTGAGCACAGTATCACCTTTTACTTCATATCCATTTTAACATGGATCCCCATTAAGCTGATGCCTGCCGCATTACACAGCCTTTTCGGGGTTAAAGAAGTGCATATCCAGTAAACCTACTCACAGACAGCTGTTTCGAGCTTTTGGGTCTCTTCCGTGTAAGAGTGGTTATACTGGATTTGCAATGTCAACTTGGAATAGGTTTCGACCCCACATTATAAAAGTGACAAATATCCCCTACCATATATAGAAGAAGAAGAAATTAATGTGGGGATAAAAAAGGGAAGTGTGTGGGAAGAACACTTAGGGCCTCATGCAGAGAGCAGCGCTATTTAAAATTGGAGAGGGGAATAAAAAGTAGGTTTAATGGAGAGTTTTATTCTCCATATGCAGAAATGGGCGAAATCTGCTATTTTTAGCATTACTGCATGTGGAGAATTGTAAATGAGGAGATGCGCGCAGCTGAAAGGGAAAAAAAAAAATTGCGCATTTTTTTTTCCCCCCTATAGCCGGCGAGCTCCTGCTTCTTGCCAACTTTAGTTGGCGGAGAAAATTGAAGAAAATCGCGCCAAAAACAGCCGCTAGATGGCGAGCGCGCCTTTCTGAATTCGGATATTTTTCAGACTGGCGAGATGTAGTTTCTCGCCAGCCGCGCGGCGAGATTTTCAAATAGAAAAAAAAAAAGGCGCGTTTTTCCTACCTCTCCATTTTCAGCTGTTTTTTGCGCGATTTTCTCTGGAAAATGGCGAGATTTTAAATAGCGCTGCTCTCTGCATGAGGCCCTTAATGAGGGGAGAGAAGGAAAGAAAGGGGGAAGGGGTTTTGAAGGCAGTGTGGGAAGAGGTATGAGAAGAATGCAGCAATATTGTTTCATTTACGGTCTGTCATTTAGAATAAAAAAAAATCTTTATGCATCACTTTCCTTGGAATCCTTGGGGGATAATAAGCACTGGATAATTGGAATGGTTTAATCATTATCCCAATTTACAGTGGCATTGTAAGGAGAAAGTCTGTGTTTGAGAAACCGTCTCCAATCTGGACCCTTGGGAATATGTTTAATGATAAATAGTGTTCATGGAAGGTTTGTGCCGGCAAGATGGTGAGAGAGTGAAATCCAGAGAGATACAAGATCACAGGAAGATTCATGCAGAATGGTGTAGGAATGCAAAGGATATAGGAGGCCCTCAGGATATATGATCATAGCATAAATCAAGTAAATCTGCCTTGAGAACCAACAATTGGTAATGTGTATAGATCGAAGTGGGTTTCAAATCTCCTGACAAATCATGCTGGTAATAGTAGTTCAATTTTGTGGGTTGGCCTTTTTTTTTTGTATTAATAAGGAGAAAGAAATGTTCTATATAATATACACATACACATGCAAATATAACTCAGCATTTATACTGTTAGATTGAGTATATGCTCTAACTTGACTAGTTTGTTCCTAACCATAACATGCCAATCTTTATTATTTCAAGATTATTAGGAAATTGTGTTTGTTTCCACAAAGCAGCTTTAGTGAATTACTTGTTAGAAGAAGGTGATTAATTTAGTTTGGTTCAATAGATGAGTGATCCAATAATGTCTGGTTCTGTGCACTATAGCATGTTGCATGGATGCCTGTATTGGTTAACAATTAAAGACGCAGTTCAAGTGGCACTTTAAAAAAGAACGTTTTAATATATGCAGTTTTTGATTTACTTTGAAAACTAAGCTGCCGTTTGATACATTCTCCCGTGACCGATCAGCAAAGATTCTGCTTTCCGGGGTTCACTAAATGGCTGCCTTTCCGTTTCAATCCATCCTTTAGTCAATGTAACTCAGCAGCTACAGTGTATTCTTATATTACTAAGGTAGTGATTCCCAACCAGGGTTCCGTGGAACCCTGGTTGGGGCTCCTTGAAGCAGTCTCAGGGGTTCCTCCTATGGACCACAGAATCCCCCCCCCCCTGGGGGTGGGTTTTTTTGGTATGTATTTTGTAGGGTGGATTGAAAGAGAGTGGGGTAATTGACGGAAGGTAGGGGCGAGTGAGAGAAGAGAGTGGGGCAGGAGGGAGTGAGTGAGGAAAATAGGGAGTAAGAGTGAGACGCAAGGGATAAATACATGCGAGGCGGGAGGGGGGAGAGCTAGTGAGATGGATGGGAAAGAAATACATGGGTAGAGGGTGGGAAATAGAGGTGGCTCGTGAGGTGTGAAATGTTGTGACAGACCCCTGTCGAACCTAATATGTGTCAGCCAGATAGGGGTTCCCCGAGATTTTTCAAAATACTTCAAGGTTCCTCCAAACAAAAAAGGTCGGAAATCACTGTACTAAGGTAACATTATCTATTGTTACAGTTTGCAGCTCAAACTGCTGGGAATATTGGCAACAAATTATCACACACAGTAAAGTGTTGCAAAGATCTTGCACTGCTGAGGAAGTGTGCTAAAACTTGCTGTAGAAATCAAAGGAGGCTCAGTATTTTAAAGCTGCAAACCAAACAATATCCTACATGTGTGTTTTTTTTAAATAAATAATTTCTGTACTATGAGAAAATATTTTGTAGCATTTTTTTAAACAACTTGTAGCATTTAAAAAAAAACAATTCTGAATTACATTTTTAATGTATTATAATGTAACAAACATTTTTTTGTTTCTATAGCAAATCATTTATAAAGTCACTACCCCTTCCTCTTCTGAAACAGGCTCGGGCACACCCCTTTTTGAGCCCCGCCCTCTCTCTCTAGCAGTGCACCAATTGTATCTAGTGACTGCCTGGTCACATGATCTTCCCCACAGAACTTTGCCTCTTTGATCCTCTTTTGCTGCACTGACAGCCATTCAGTGAACCCCCGAGCCGAATCTTCGCTGATCACAGGAGAACAGATCGATTGGCAACATGGCTAATTAGTTATCATTGTGTGGATTTTATTGATGCGCACTTTATAGGGAAAACTAAATAAATGAGGAAAAAAACGGCAGCTTGGACTGCTGCTTTAAAACTCATTAAAATGGCATTAAGAATTGAATTGAAAAAAAAAAGATGTTGGAAGTGTTATCTAATACTACAGAACTGATTAATATTAAAAATACACATGTAGGATATTGCATGAACGGCTCCTCTAAAAAATACAGCATGAGAATAAATCGAAAATTAATACAAAAAAAAGGCAAACACAATAAAATACAAAGAAACACTTTTTTTAGCAGGCTACTTTTTGTGATAAAATCAAACAAAGAGAAACCAAAAAGCAAGCAAGAAAGAGAAAACACAAATGCAAATCGTGACTTGGCTTTTAAAACATGTATTTAAAATGATCTCCCCAGTGTTTTTTAAACATGTTGCAGATGTTTCATTTTGCCTGTGTCTTGTGCAATTGGTTTCCTTATAAAGATTTAGACCTAGGCTGTTCTATTCAGAAGACGCCCTCTAACCTTGTAGCCCTTTCACGTGGCATCTCCCAGCGCTGGAAGGTATCATATAGTATAGCACAGTTTACTAAATTGGGCCTTTAATCCCCGTTCTAATTGAAATTGATGTTTCATTGTAATGTTATTTGATACTAATTGCACTTTGTTTTTATCTGATTGGCTCATTAGGACTTTAAAAAAAAAAAAAAACAACACCAATATTCCATCTTTACAACGTGTCTGTTGCTAAAAATAAAAAAAAGTTAACAGACTTCTTACCAATAAAAAAAAATACTATAAAAGCCCTATCAATTAAAAAAATATGATATTTCTTCACCGTGGAAACATTAACAATAAAAACAAAATACTTCAGCTAAATTTTTCTTTTCAGTGGTTAGGTCCCCTCCTCCCTGGGTTTACTCTCACCCCACACCATTTTTAAGTAACAGGGTTTTTCCATGTTCTGTCTTTTGTTGTACACATACATAAAACTGCAGCACACAGATATACACAAACTCATATACACACTCACCTTAGCACAGACACTCAAAAACACATTCACACACAAATACACACATGCTCAACTTAAATCCTTTGAGAACACTAACATATATATGATGTGATGGGTTCTGGGGGTTATAGCTTGCTGGAATTGTGTGTTTATTCATTTTTCTTTTCAGAGGGTGCCTATGATGTAGCTAGCCTCCACGTCTCATGGGGCCTGGCACCCCAAGGGGTCTCTGTCATGGCCTTGCAGTTCGTCTTCTAGGGGAGATCTCATGATGTGCTCCTGCGAAAGGAAAATCATTCCAGTGACATGTTTAAAGGATGTTATCTGGGTGCTTTTTTTCTTTCTTTTTTTACCCAATTCTGACAAATAAGTATTGGTTATTTATTTTTTTGAAGTAGGATTTGGGAGTTTTTTTTTATTTCCTCTGGTTACTCCCTTGTGTGTGATCAGTGAGCACTTGTACAGCCAGTGTCCCCTCTCCCCACCGCCTCTTATCTCTATTGGTTCTCTGATTAAGGACAGGGTGGGGATAAGGGTAAAGAAAACACTGTATTGACAAATACTGTCCCATTGAGAGGCCCCTTAGAAATTAAACTGAGCGACCACAGTATGCGGGGTTGCACTTGAATTAAAACAAAGATGCCTGTGCACCACAAACTGTTTCAGGTGAAAATTGTCACCCAGTGATGTCATTCAAAATGATGTCATCCGCATTATTAATTCGTTTTTGAATATATTTTTTTTTTGCCACACTGAAATAAGACTGTGCTAGGCGTCCCCATATTAGGGTTAGGGTTAGGGTTAGGGTTAGGGTAACCCTAACCCTAACCCTAACCCTAACCCTAACCCTAACCCCATATCTGTTCTTCTCTCTTCTCCCCCTCTCTCTCTCTGCCTATCCTTTACAGTACTAATATAAGGGGTTTGATCTAAGATCCTCCTAAAACTGTTAATTCTCCCGGACGGGATCTACATAGTAGAATCTAAATGCATAGGAGGTTACAAAATACTAGGGGCAGATCGCCTCTTCTCGATCAATCAACCTTGAGATGCTTCGGGTTGTTCACTTTTAAATGTATATGTTAATTAAGTTTACTGTCTATAAACAACCATGTGATGTGAATGTACCCCTGTCAGAAAACAATAAAAATGTTTGAAATAAAAAAAAAAAAACACAGAACCCCAGCAAGCTCTTTTTGGGAACCCCTGAGCCCCCACAAAATATATATATGTATATGTGTCAAAATGGAGTGCTATTGAGTGTGTATACTCAAAAAATAATGTTTTTGTGTCTCCCAAAACACATAAAATTGTCAAGTTGAACCTGATGGAAAGCCTAAAAAGTCTGTTTATGTTATTATCGCAGAATTAAGTTCCTGTGTACCAACCAAAAAAAATATTTCACGCCGCGCATTATATAAGTATAACAAATTATAAATAATATTACACGAGTAATGTATATTTACTCACACTATTTATAAATAAAAATACACATAATTGTGTTTGCATATAAATTGTATCAATCAGGTACACAGCCTGAGAGATGCGTCAAAATTAATTTCAAACAACGAAACAATTAAGCCTTCATACATACGGCACACATTTTATGAAGGTTTGCACTACTTTTTAGCACAACAATTCTAAAATGTAAATCTGATCTCAGTACATACTGTAGGCCTCAGGGCAGGGGGCAAATTGTAGGTTCATACCATCTTTGGCGACTCCTTGAAGAGTGGCCCTCCTTCTGCATTGTCGTGGCATCCTATAACATCATGTTGTCGTGACAACTCATCGCTATGTGACGTCACATTGTCATGGCAACGCGGCCGCTGTGTGACGCCGCGGCGTCATTTGGTGTCAGGTCGCCATGACAATGCGGCGCTGCAGGTGGAGATGCCACTATGGAGACAGTAAGACACCACCCTCCTTCTCACTCCAACGCACAGTACACAATACACGCACACTCTTAGGCCTCAGGCATGGTCTGCGCTTAGGCGCTGAGGCACGCTCACGCTTACCAGTGAGCCCCTGCAGCCGCAATGAGAGCGGCTTAAGCAGGGGCTCGCACACGGTTCTGCAAGCGTGCGGAAGCGTGGGTCTTAAGAAAAATTTCGTTTTGGCGCTCACGGAGCGCAGGGCCGGTCACGTGAGCGGTTAGCCCAATGAGGGCGAACCAGCTCCGTGACGTCACTGGCCCACCCCCTGACACGCCCACGGACGGCGCGCTAACCAAGGCCAGGGAAAGCACCCGCTTTCCCTCAGCCTCAGCGCGCCTCCGCACGGGCTGAGTCACCATGGACTCCGCCTTACCCTGGGGTGAGGAGCTGGTCCGGGGACTCAGCAGCTCCCTCCTCTGGTCGGGTGGAAGTTGCATCCCGGCGCCAACAGGAGGAGGGAGAATATTGCAGGAAGTCAGGGAACTGGGGAGCTGTGGGCGGCCCCGGCTTTCAGCAGCGACTCACCGCACCGACCGGGTCAACCCTGATAGCCCGATAGGCAATCTGCCCATGCCTCAGGGTGTTAGTTGACTAGCTGGCTGAACGTTTTCCCGGTTTTACAGATTACATTTAATACATTGGAGCTGCTACATTTACTCCTTCCCTTCCATAGGTCCCTACGATGCAGAGAACGAGCTCAATTAAGCATATACTGTATCAGCTTGTAATGTAATTACAATGATGTCTTGCTTTTTCAAAGACAATATGTGCTCTCCAATTAGAATTCCTTCCTACAGGATTAATGTGTTACTGCGCATTTATTACTAGAATATGGTACAAAGCAGCGTTTAGAAATAAAGAACTAATGTTCATGGACATACACCTTAAGTTTTATGAAACTGATTTTATTTCCCCTTTGCAGCCATTAATAGCTATTAGAGGTGAAAACAGGGCATTATTTAGGACATTAATGCACACTTAAGTTGCATTTGACAATTACCTCAGCATGCATTGCATTTTCATAGCGTCTGCGTTTGATGTATACATCTTTAAACACTGGAGATGGTACAGATAAACAGTTTTGCTAAATGTTTTTTATTTTAATTGAACATAATATTAGCATAACGGGTGACTGTGTGACTATTGCAGGCACAATGAACAAAGTTGTATAATTATACAATATAGGAAACGGTTTCTCATTCACGCATTCTAAAAAAGCCTTACAATTTATAGATCGTGCTCTCCGTTCTTGTATCTTGTGTCTTTGTCTAACCCAGGAGTGGCTAACTCCTGTCCTCAAGGGCCACCAACAGGTCAGGTTTTCAAGATATCCCTGCTGATTAAGCCACCTATGGTCTAAACCTTCTTATCTCATTTCTCTTTTGCTTCAGGGGCCAAACAATACCTATTCAGATGGCTTAGCTCAATTGTTACTATGACAACAGCACGGTGGAAGACACTCATAATTCTGGTGCAATTAATGGTTATTGACCTCATCTTATCAAAATATTTAAGAACATCACTAGCTATTGGAGAGGTACAAAGCTGCCGAGATTTGCTTCGCCGCTGTTTCAATCGAACTATCCAAAATGTTCAAAAACTTCTGTGAAAATGTTCAAACAAACTTTCGGTGCCAAAAGTACTAGCAAAATGGCCCAAGTTGTTCCAAATTCCCGATTTCACTTTTTTTAATTTGCAAAATAGTAACCCTGCAACTTCTTACATATGAAAATGAAAAAATCTTCACTCGAATCTCAGACTAAAGTAATTACATTTCATTTGAAAGGCAATGCCCATTCACCTTGAGCGTTAAGCAAACTTGTTGCAAAATGTGGGATTTGCTAACGTACTTCTGTAGTTATGCAAAAACTGGACACTTCCGTGCTAAAGGTGCATGCGTTAGTATATTTAACATCTATGTATATCTAATTCAATTCTAAAAGCCATAGATAAAAAGGGAGAAATCTGATTGCTATTATTTGGAGTCAGGAAGGAATTATTTTTTCTATTATGAGATATCATTGGATAATGTGTCACTGGTTTTTTTTTGTTTGTCTTCCTCTGAATCAAAATACTGTCAACACAAAAATACTGCAAAGATAAATATAGGATATAGTATCTGTCGTCTAAATTTAGCATAGGTTGAACTTGATGGACGTGTGTGTTTTTTCAACCTCTTCTACTATGTATATATAAGTATGCAACTACAGGCATACCCCGCATTAACGTACGCAATGGGTCCAGAGCATGTATGTAAAGCGAAAATGTATTTAAAGTGAAGCACTCCCTTTTTCCCACTTATCGATGCATGTACTGTACTGCAATCGTCAAATACGTGCAGAACTGATGTAAATAACGCAGTCTCCCTGCTTGCGCACAGCTTCGGTACAGGTAGGGAGCCGGTATTGCTTTTCATGACTTGCTGACAGGCGCATGCACGAGCTGCCGTTTGCCTATTGGGCGATATGTCCTTACTCGCGAGTGTACTGTACTTAAAGTGATTGTCCTTAAACTGGGGTATGCCTGTATGTAACTATATAACTATGTAACTATATAACGATGTAACTATGTAACTTTATAAGTATGCAACTATATAACTATATAAGTATGTAACTATATAAGTACGCAATTATATAACTATGTAACTATATAAGTATGCAATTATATAACTATGTAACTATATAACAATGTAACTATATAACTATGCAACTATATAATGACGTAACTATGTACAGCGGCAGATTTCAAGATCCGCCGCGCCGAGGCACTTACATGTGTCCTCCTTGCTGCTGCCCTCCTCCTTCCAAATTGCAGCGTGACGTCGCTTGGCGTCCCGTTACAATGGTAACGCAAAGTCACAACGTCTTTTGCCGGCGCACCGTCACGTTGCCATGGCAACGAGATGTTACGTGACATCCCGTCGGTGACGTCTGCGGCGTCATTTCACGTTGCGCTTAGGAAGGAGAAGGAGGGCAGCAGCATGAAGGCGGCCGCAACATGCAAGTGCCTTCCCATCAGGTCCAAAAGCGCGGTATCTGTATATGGGGGCGGACATATTTGCCGCCCCAAAACGTTTCTACTCTAGTCCTGGGCTTATTGGGCCTAATGGGAAATCCGCCACTGACTATGTAACTATGTAACTGCATTGGTCATGCAGATTGGAGAAATGTAGATTCACTGTGCCCGCTCCCAATTACACCCACTCCTACTTACCTTCAAACATAAGATAGAAATGGATGGAAATAGTTACATACAGCATTGGAAATTACGCCCATGCTGAACATTAATGTGGGTTGGAAGGCACATTTGGCAAAAGGCCTGAGTATTAGGGCTACTTTAGAACAGCTAATCCTCACAAAATGCATATAAATAACTTAGTACTATGATGTAACCTAATTCTTTGATTAGACTATATTGTGATAAAGGAGTGATGGATATTTTGCTGTTGTTGGGCTTCTGTGGCTGCCTTTTATATCCACCCCAGTTTTTGGGCTTGGTATCTCAGTAATGTAGTTACACAAAAGATTCAGAAACCAGGGTTTAAGAAAGTGGGAACAACTGTTGTTTTTTTTTCTCAAGGTATACTAATAAATCTGATTTCTAATTGAGCAGCACAGATTGCTGCTGTAAACAGCCATCCATGCTGCTCGTTTCTAATATTGTTAATATTACGGTTTATTTTTCGTTTTCTGAATAGGGAGATCTGGACATCAACTGCAGTAGTCCAGGCTCTTTCGCTCTAGCACCCAAGATTTCAGTGGTTGTTTCTTCCCGACAAGAATACTTATCCCCTGGACTCAATATGGTTTCCGGGGTCAGATGATATTGCAAATCGTTACGGGTGACGCCGGTGACCTTGTTGACTTTGAAAAAAATCCTACCAATTTTAACTGCAATATCGGGAACCGAGACCAGGGGAGTGATGGGGTCAGACAATCTCTGCTTAGCTTTGGGAGATTCCTCAGTTTCAGTATTGAAAATCCAACAGTCTGTTTTACGGACACTTGCTCCGAGGAGAAGTAGCTTTGCAGGGAAGTTTATAGAGTTGCTCAGAAGTGTTAAAGGGGCCGCATGTTATTCAAGGAAGTAGATAGGTACTCCCCATAAAATTATTTATTTATAAAATATTTTACCAGGAAGTAATACATTGAGAGTTACCTCTCGTTTTCAAGTATGTCCTGGGCACAGAGTTAAGACAAATACATGGTTACAAATACAGTTACATAAATGAACAGGGTATACATTATATACAATACATTGCATGCACAGTTAGAGAAGATGTATATTATAGGCGTATGTAACAGTTACAGACCAGATTAAAATGTGAGACAGCCTTAGGTTTGAAAGAACTTAAACTGGTGGTGGATGTGAGAGTCTCTGGTAGGTTGTTCCAGTTTTGGGGTGCACGGTAAGAGAAGGAGGAACGGCCGGATACTTTGTTGAGCCTTGGGACCATAAACAGTCTTTTGGAATCAGATCTCAGATAAGTGCTACATGTAGTATGGGTGAGGAGCTTGTTCAGATAGCTGGGTAGTTTGCCCAGAAAGTATTGAAAGGCAAGACAGGAAAGGTGAACTTTGCGCCTAGACTCAAGTCATGACCAATCTAGTTCTTTGAGCATTTCGCAGTGATGTGTGTTGTAGTTGCATTGGAGAACAAAACGACAAATTGAATTTTAGAGGGTGTCAAGTTTGCTAAGGTGGCTTTGAGGTGCTGAGTCATATACTATGTCTGCATAGTCAATAATTGGCATTAGCATCTGCTGTGCGATACGCTTTCTGACCAGGAGACTTAGGGAGGATTTGTTCCTGTAAAGTACCCCTAGTTTGGCATTGGTTTTGGTTGTCAGGGTATCAATGTGCATCCCGAATGTTAAGTGGGAGTCAAACCAAATGCCCAGGTATTTCAAACTAGTGACAGGGGTTAGGGTGGTGTTAGCGTTGGTTCTAATCTGGAGCTCAGTCACTGGAAGCTTTAAAAATTTAGTCGTGATCCCAAATACCATTGTTACAGTCTTGTCAGTGTTTAAAAACAGTTTGTTTTGGGAAATCCAGTTTTCGAGTCTCAAAAAGTCAGACTGAAGTATGTGTTGAAGGTCAGAGAGGCTATGGCTGTGTGCATATAGGATTGTGTCATCTGCATACATGTGTATTGAGGCTTCCTTACAAGCTGAGGGAAGATCATTAATGAACACTGAGAAGAGTAGGGGCCCCAGAACAGAGCCTTGCAGGACACCACAGGTGATATCCAGGGGGTTGGAGTTAGAGCCTGAGATGGACACATGTTGGGATCTACCTGATAGGTATGACTGAAACCAGTTTAAAGCATGCTTCCCTATTCCAGAGCTCTGGAGTTTGTTAAGCAGGATAGCATGATCAACTGTTTCAAAAGCGTTTGCAAAATTTAGGAATACTGCACCAGTGAGTTGTCCCCGTTCCATTCCACACTGGATTTCATTGCAAACTTTTAGCAGGGTTGTTATGGTGGAGTGTTTGGGGCGAAAGCCAGATTGGAATTGGCTAGGGAAATTTGTCTTGGTATAGTAATCGCTTAATTGGGAGTGGACACATTTTTCCATGACTTTGGATAGAATTGGGAGAAGTGAGATTGGCCTGTAGTTTGAGACAGCGTTTTGTCCCCACTTTTGAAGAGTGGGACAACTCTGGCAGGTTTCCAGGTCTTAGGGATATGGCCTGAAGACAGAATATAGTTGACTATGGAAGCAATTGGTTTGGCAATGGTTGGGGCACCAAGTCGTAGGAACCTAGATTGTAGTAAGTCAGGTCCACATTGGCTGCTTAGTTTTAATTTGAGGAGCTCTTGTGTAATCTCCTCTTCGGATGCTGGGCCAAATTGAAAACTGTAGGCAGTGTTGGGAGGGGGTGGGGCTGTGTGGGTACTCCCAGGATGAGATTCAGGTTTGTGATTTGGGCTGCGTTTCGCTAATAAGTTAGTGGCACACCCCACAAAGTAATCATTGAATGCATTTGCAATGTCAGTGGGGTTTGTCAGAGTAATATGCCCGTTAGTGATATTACTTGGTTGTTGATGGTTAGAAGGCTGGAATATATTGTTGATAACATTCCAGAAGTTAGCTGGATTTGATGTATTGTGGTGGAGATTGTCAGAGTAATATTGTGCTTTTGCATGTCTTGTTTGCCTTGTGCACATGTTCCACAGGCACCTGTAGTGATTGAGATCCTTGGTAATGCCAGTTACTTTGTAGCTTTTCCACAAGGTATCCCTGAACTGGTAGAGTGCTATAAGGTCAATTGTAACCCATGGAAGGTGCCCCCCCCCCCCGTACCCTTATTTTGCATAGTGGAGCATGGGTATCGCAGTGCTTTAAGAACTCGGATTGGAAATAGTCAAGCGCAGAATCAGGGTCAGGAATTAAATCGATTCTGTGCCATGGGCAGTTGGTAAGGTCATCCAGAAACTGTTGTGGGTTAAAGTTTTTAAATGTTCTGGTGAGGAGAACTCTAGGGCTTGAATGGGGCCGTTTAATTTTCCTTACACAGTACACTATTGCATGGTCACTGAAAATATCAGGAAGGATGCCAGAGGATTGGATTCTGCTGGGGTTTGAGGAAAGAATCCAGTCTAGCAAGGAATGGTTATGCGATTTCAGGTTTGTCCGTGTGGGTTGGGAAATGAGTTGTGATAGGTTAAAGCTGCAGTTCAGTCAATATCCTGCATGTGGGTTTTTTTTAATAAATCAGTTCTGTAGTAAGAAAAAATACTTTTAGCATTTTCTGTTTTTAAAAAAACAACTTTGAAAGACACATTTTCTTGTATTCTATTTTAACGACCATTTGCTAAGGCACTGCCCCTTCATGTCCTGTCACAAGCCCTGGCACACCCCTTTGTCAGCCCTACCCTCCCTCTAGCACATGTCAGTGCAGGAGTGCTCATGAATATTCATGCGCTTCTACTGAGAGAAAGAAGCAGAAGAAAAACAGATCCCTTCACTAATTATAATGAAGATTATCCAAGGATAGCAGCGGAGCACAGCTGAAGGATGGGGTCAACATCAGCAATGAAAGGGTTAAAATTCTTCTTTTTTTGAAAAAGGGCTGCATAGCCTGAAACGCGTTAGAGTTTTTGCTGTCTCCCCCTCTGCACCATGTTTCAATAAAGAATAATTTTAACCCTTTCATTGCTGATGTTGACCCCATCCTTCAGCTGTGCTCCGCTGCTATCCTTGGATAATCTTCATTATACTTACCTATTCAGCGTGATGCACGCACAAAATGGACCAAGGTTTCAATAAGAGTTTGATTCTCCCCACTCATGGATTCAGGGGGAGTTGCTGACCAGTAACAGTGCCGCAGGTAAGAGAGATTTTTTCTAGTCTGGTGAGGTGCTTTTCTAGCATTATAAATGTGTCCTCACTAAAGACAGATTACTCTTTTATACCAATCCCTGCTTTATGATGCACTGGGTCCATTACTCTTTATTACTCAATTAACCTTGTCCTAACCTGTTTATTTACATTTTTGAGCAACCATTGTCATTGTACCCCATTTTGCTGAAGCACTGTTTATAAGGAACCTTTCCTTTACCTTCTACCCTTCACTAATTATGTCACCAAATTTTGCAGATCAATACATGGAGAACAAATTGACCTGCAGCTATACAGTTCTTTACGTAATTAGAGATTGCCCAAATGAAAATATTGAAGTAAAAAAATAAATTAAAAAAAAAAAGAAAAAAAAAGACTGAACTGCAGCTTTAAGTGACTTGAGCTGTATCTGGATTTTGTGGTTTTTAGGGTCAAGACAATTGAAGTTGAAATCCCCAAGAACTAGCATAAAATGAAATGCTGCTTTAAATCTGATTCATAAGAGTAAAAAAAAAATTAACCAAAGGAGTTAAATCTTATGGACTAACACCTTTATTTTTAAAATTGGACACCTGTAAGTAGACTGTAACGGATGTGCTCGCCACAAACCAGGACCGGACCGCGGGGCTGAGGTGGGGATGTGAATACACCGACCTTAGACCACGAAGCCGGTTCTGGATTGCGCAGTTTGTAGTCGTTCATAGCAGGTTCAGGGTTGGAGAGGCCAGGGGAATGCTTTGACACGCCAGGGTCTGGGTTGGAGATAGCAGAGAAATCGATATCCAAGCATGGGTTCGGCAACGGGAAGTCAGGTGCACCCCGCTTCAGCAGCAGTGCGGGAGTGGCCTCTGCACGATGAGCGGGTACGGCCCATGTTACCGGTCATAGCAAAGGGAGAAGACAGACCGGACTTCAGCACAGGAGTCCAAAACAGGCCTCTGCGAGGAGAGTGAGCAGCAGAACTCACGACTCAAAAGGCAGACCTCTGCTATGGGAAATGGCACCAGGTCACAGGAACCAGGAACAAGGACCAGGAACCAGGAACCAGAATACATGAACAGGATGGCCAAACAGGAAGCTTGTGGCAAACACAGCTACATCCTATAAGAAAGGACTAAGCTCAGCACTGAAGCAATGTAAGAGAGCAATATAAGAAGGCCAGCGGGCCAATCCCAGGAGAGAGGTGTGAGGGCATTCCTGCATTGATAGAGCACCGAGGCAAGACTGCAGTAATTGCCAGCCCAGGTGGATGTGAGGAGAGGTTGTCTGGAAGCAGCACAGTTCTGTAAGGAAAGCGTTTCCACCAAACCCAGGAACGGATTCCTTACATAGACAAGTTCTTAAGGCGAAAATCCCCTTGATTCTCTCTCTTTATCTTTATTGACCATCTACCAGAGATGGGGTGGTTTAATGGTAGATCAAATCATTTATTGACAAGCTCTTATTCAGAGGCCCTGATGAAAATAGAATTCATCTTAATGTTCAAAGAAACTAAAATAGTCAAATTTCTGTATGATTAGATTTGTTTCTGTGATTAAATTACACTGATTTTGCCAGCTGGCCAGGATTGTATTTTAAAGGCAGCAGTTCCCCTCCATATTTCATTTACATTTTGTTCTGCAAACTTGACCAAGGGGTTCACATGACATGGAGTCTACAGTTATCACCAGAGTACATGAGCTATTCCCCAGGGAAGGCCAAAAGCTAAATAAAGGCCCCAGCCAGCAGCAACCAAACAGTGCAAGGAATACCGGGAAGCATAATGATAGTGATGTTCTGATAGGCTCCCCATAATGGTGCGTCTGGCTGCCATTTTGAGTTCCATCCTAACCAGGCAAATGGAGCCTGAAGTGATCTTGCAATGCTAAGGAGCCGATTACTTTGCCCAATTCAGATATTATAAATAATTACAGATCAAAAAAATCCCCTGAGTCAGGGAGATTGCTGCTTTAATAGGTAATAATTATGCTCCATATGGCATAACATTAACCTCTTCTCTGCTGGAGACGCGTGCAAAGGCATTCGCTACAAGTCTCCCAGCAGTACAGAGGTTAATTATCGGCAGAAGGCAAATGAAACGCAGAGGTAATTTCCATAAACTCTGTAGAAATCAGCAAGGGCTCTGGATCCAAGTGTATGCCTTTTTTTTCAATCATCACACGAATATTCTTTCATAATAACCTTATCCCAGCCATGAATATAAAAGTGAAATAAGCCCACAAGAGATTTGCGCTCATCTGACTCTGCATTCCTATTATGTTTAATAATGGCACTGATTTCTTGAAAAATATCTTTATTTCCAGCTCCGGATTGGCCTGAGTATTAGGTAAACTTTACATACTGAATGAGCGTAAAACAATTACCAGTCTTATTAACAAAATTAGCTGCAGTAAATTACCAGAAGGAAACTGAGGCTATTTAGTTCTTAATTACATGTCACTTTCCCTACACAAACCAAAGGGTATTAAAAAATAAAATTACATTTATTGATACTGTGTGGAGAATTCCTATGGGCACCTGAATATTTTGAAGCTTGTTAGTTCTGTTTTTGTTATTTTGAAACCCTGCTTTCTGAAAGATGCACATGAAATTAACCACACAAAAGCCTTTCCATTTGAACAGAAGTGTTCTTCATCTAATTACACTTCAGCAATGTGAAATGTTCTCTCATTTTTTCACAACATGCCAGAGGTGGTATAAATGCTCAAGGCTATATATAGTTTCGCTGCGATTTAATTTATGCATGCAACCCCAGTGACAGTGAGATGCAAACCGTAACTTGGAGTTGGAGTGCGGGAACAAAGTAACATAACAATCATTTGAAATGCTTCTGGCTCAGTGGGTAACCAATGAAGTGCCTCGCGGCTCAGTCCAATTTATTGATTTTATTTGTGACATTATAGATGGCGCTGAAGGGAAACTTTGTCATTTTGCAGATAACTTGCAATGGGGTTTACACTTTTAGTGGTAGGATTAGAGTACATGAGCAAATTTAGGAATAGTGTAGGTTTCAGAGTGTTCATATGCAGGTCTTTAACCCAGGCTGTGCTAAAAAAAAGCTGTGTAATGTGGCAGGCATAAGTTTATAGAGGTCCATGTTATAATGGACAGAAGCAAAAGGTGACACACTGTTTGTTAATTTCCATGTCATTTCCCAGAATCCCTGGCTTCAGTGGAAGTATTGCATTCTAAGAGATTGTGGTGGTTGCAGACCTATCTGAGAAATGCAAATGTGCTCACATGTTGTGTTTTTATTTGCTCACCGAAGGGGTGTTCAAGAATGTGTTAACTAAAAAGTAATGCACATGGTCCATAGAAAGACAGAGACAGAACTGTAAGACACACCAAAAAAAGATTCTCTATCTTTTACATCAAAGGGGGTACTTATGTATTGTGCAAAGCAGCTGGTGGCATGGAAAATGGTAAATTTTGTGCTACGAGGTATCTGTTTTGGTACATTGCTGATGATGGGATTAAGGTTGAATTCGGCATATGAAAAGAAAAGAACATACCAAACATAGTGTGATATTGGATGTTAAGGTCAATGATAAACCTATTGGTTTGAGAATGGTGAAATCCTCAGAGGTAGGAAATACTCAAGAAAATGTGATAAACAAGGTGCATTTAATAAACATTAAAAACAATCACATTGCGATATAATCCATTCCTTATGACAGCAAAAATTAGAAGCCTATTTACAGGAGATAAGTAGGTCTTGTGCATTGAATAATGGTCTTTGTAGGGAGTAGCTGCCTCTCTTCCCCGGCGCGCGCCTCCGGAGTCCTGGGTACGGCTTATCCAGACCCGCTGGTGCATGCAGGCTCTCCTGTGGCCGCCGGAGTGATGGCTCTGCTTCTCTTCCCTCTTACCAGCGTATGAATGACTGGCTACCTTGAATCGCGCTTGTGCTCTCGCAAGAGCAGATGGAAAAAGCCGGTTCCAGTTGCAACAGACAATTCAGGACGTTCTCCAACGGGATATTGTGCTCTCCTGTGCACGGTGATTTGCAATGGCTTGGGACTGTGGTAACTCCTCCCTACGCGTTTCACGAATTGCTTCGCTTCCTCAGGGGTATGCTGTATGAGAGTTATATCCATTCTCTCTTATAAATAGTCCCATCAATTAGTCCATTGGGGAAATCGTGTGAATCAATTAAAAATCAGTGCACATATCAGCCTAAATTTCCTAAACCTCTGACTACTCAAAATTATTTGAGCAATACAAGAATATGTTAGAAACAAAAATAAAGATACATATAACATCTTGTTAAGAGAACATATTGAATCAAAGATATTATTCCACAATATCAAGAAAATTATTTCTATAATGAATGGTCTCTAGTCTACACCATTCTTTAAATAATATGCCAAAATACAGATATCTACATAGAAAATGTCATATACATATTCAAGTTTAGCTCATTATTTTATATACAATGTAAATCACTCAACGGTTTCATATACTTTGATGGTACATCCTTTCTCACGGTTATACACTCTGCCTGTGCTAATGACACAGAAAAAACTTTGCAAATATGGGACTCTAGTTCAGAGTGTAAATGCCCTATATACATCAAATTTGTCATAAAGTTAATTGTGAGTAATAGACCCATCACCCTGCCTTGTGACAATTGTATTGTGTCGTATGTCTTTATTTATATAGCGCCAAAAGTGTACTCAGCGCTTCACAAAGAATACAGTACATGGAATTATAATTATACAATAAGTGCAGCAAAATCAGACAATAGGAAAGGAAATCCCTGCCCCAAAGAGCTTACAATCTAAGAGGTTTAATGGGAAACTTACAGAGACAGCAGGTGATGGAGTAAGTGCTGTAGGTAGATGGCAGTGCTTGGTCACAATGGGTGGTAAGAGTGTGGGACATTAGCCATGAGGGCAATGTTTTTAAATTAGAAAATTACAATATTGTCCTTATAAAAATCCTCAAAGAATAAAGGAAAATAGTTTTTTAATAGCAATTGTTGATTGATACAGATCAGGTTGTTGATCTACTGGAAGATTTCTACATCTCTCCTCACCTGATGATTAATTTTAACTTGCATATTCTATCTATTAAAGTCAGACTTTATCTGATGAAGATTGATAAAGTCCCCAAGCGGACGAAACGCGTCAGAGGATCTTCCTCATGTCATTTTAACTTGGCTTGTATGCCGCAATAAAGTCTTTTGAATTGCACCTTGCCTCCAGCCTTATCCTGTCTGCAGTGCTCGTTTTCCCACTACTCTGCCATAGATGTTGATATATTGTATTCAAGGGACATGACATTCGATTGGAAACATGATCCACTTAGGCTATATCTACAAGCAGTGCACTGAGTGCAACAACTATAACCTATCTTGGTAAAAGAGCTAATGTGACTGTTGTGTCACTGGACAGCTAGGAGATAGCTTTATTTTTAAGTTGACCGCTTTTGTAAAAACAATCTTTGGTATTTCTGGAAGGATTTTGACCAGTTCCCTATCTTTTTGAGTATTGGCCAGTGTTTTGTAAAGATTTGGCGTATTACCGGTGCCATCTGATTATATTAATCAATGTTGGCCTCTTTTCTGTCCATCTGTTAGACGTGCTATACTCTCGAATTCCTCTTTGTATTGTCTGTTCAAAAACTTTGATTTCAAGTCCAATGCTTGGGTGATGTCATTCTCATTGTTTGTATTGTTGCGTTTTAAACGGACAAACTGACCATTAGGGGTGTTTTTAAGCCATACTGGATTATGGTGACTGCTGGCCAGTAAGTAATTAGTTGCGTGCACCTCTTTATAATATGTCTTATTGTGAATTTGATTATTAAATGTATACAACTCTAAATCCAAAAACTCAATTTTGTTTGAATTTATTTTACAAGTGAATTTTAAATTATAATTATTGTGATTAATATAAGAAATAAATTAATCCAAATCCTCTAAACTTACTTTTCAAATAAACAAAATGTCGTCAATGTAGCGACGCCACAGCACCAGGTTCGCACCGAGGGGACAGTTTGCCCAAATGTTATCTTCCTCCCATACGCCCATAAACAAATTGGTGTAACTCGGTACAAACCTGGACCCATCGCCGTGCCACATATCTGCAAATAATAACGGTGATTAAAACAAAAATAATTGTGAGTGAAAATAAACATAATACTTTCAATTAGGAAGGATCTTAGTGCTCATGTCATGTCTGGATCACGCTCCGGTACTTTGTATATCGCCTGACTGTGATCTATTACGGTGTACAGTGATGTCACGTCCACTGTGACCCAAACATAGTTCGGCTGCCATTCAATGCCCCTTAGTGTCTGCAGCACGTGGGTGGTATCCCTCAAATACGAGGGTAATTTATGTAACATATATTTGAAGGTGGTAATCTATGAAGTGTGAAAGATTTGATGTCAGGGATTGAATACCTGATATAATTGGACGACTGGGGGGTTCTTCTAAGCATTTATGAATTTTTGGAATTATATAAAACACCGGAATCCTAGGATATAAAGTATTCAGAAATTCAAACTCATTCTTGGATAGGATTTTGTTGTCTATTCCTTTTTTTTAGAAGAGTAACTCATTTGTTCTGATACTTAACCATTGGATTGGGAGGGGTTGGTATGTCACAACATCTTGTATAATCCACATTGATTCCAATATGTAATAGTCTTTATCCAAGACTATCATTTATTTCTTATATTAATCACAATAATTATAATTTTAAATTCACTTGTAAAATAAGTTCAGACATATTGGAGTTCTTGGAGTTGTATACATTTTATGTAAAATAGTGCGCTCTCAAGACAGTGTGCTAAAAGAAAAATTCACTTAAATGCACACCACTAATAATTAGAATATAACTTTTAATAGTATTACTTAAAACATATATTACTGATTGTAAGTGTAACAGTAATTAAAAATGTGAGACGAAATACCTGTAACCCCTACTAAATAAATAAACACTCAGACACAGTATAATACTTGTCAGGTGGTAGAGAATTATAGGTCAAATTCAGCACTGATGGAAATTACCATCAGTGACCAGAGACACAACTTAATAATGCACCTATGAATACAGATGATCTAAAGACCACAATTAAAGTTAGTTAGTTAGTAGGTCTAGTAAGGTGCAACTGATTGCATAATCATACCATGAACAACCCTCAATACCCAAGGAGGGAAAGGTATATAGCAGGAGCAGTGCATTACCTTAGAAGTGTTAATATATACATATAGTGTATGTGATAAAAATAAGGTGACCATAAATGGCAGCCACCATACACCACTAATGAGATAGATATGACATGTATATAACCACATACATGAGTAGGCTTCTCTGTCTTTTGGCTAAGTGTAGTATCTATCCTACCTGTGGCATGAGTAGGATGGACAGTGGCATACATTTGATTCAATGGTTAGGTCGAGAGGTGGGATGAGCCTGAGATTTTCTTGGGTCCTTGTACCACCAGCTGTCAAACCAGGGGGGAAGGGTTTGTAGTAGAGTACCTGTTTGAAGCTCACAGTGGGCAAGTGTAATCCCTATCACAGCGACACACTGATACTTCGATCTGTTCCCAGCATGGACACTTGATGTCAAGGATTTACTTCCCTCACATCCATCACTCCCTGGGCCTTCTGGCTAAGGGGCATGACAATGTTTAACCCACCCCGCCAATTTGTGGTCAGGGTGCTCTGGCACAGAATTTGCATGGCTTGTCACCGTCTCTCTTCGGAGGGAAAGCGACAAGGTGATTAGGCTCTGGCTGAAAACAAAGACTTGGACTTTCTTGCGGGCCTACTGGCTGGAGGGAGGAAGAGAAGGACGTTCCAAATCCTGATGGAGGACAGTGCCTAAGATCCCAAAGACCTATGCCTACCGGCTAAAGATTTTTGGTGAAAGGAACAAGGACTTGTCCAACATTGGGACGACAGTCACAAGTGGAAGCACCCCAGTCACTGCGGTGACTTGAGCACAGGGGGGGAGGGGAAATAAACTGTTTTGGTACAGTATGTGGATCAATTGTATAGATAAATCTATCTGGTCTTTATCAATGAGTGAGCATCATCCATCACCATAGATTGCTTGATTTGCTTAAGTAGCATCACAATGCTAAGAACTTTCTTAAGTTTTGTTTTTGTTGCATAGTTAAATACATGGGGGGATTGCCTTATTAGGCGTTTCCACGCCCACAGCACCGGTAACACTACACCACCAGCACCGAGCTGCATTTGCAGAGGCCTCACACTCTTCCCCACTACAATGAAGCTGATTGCCGGGGGGAGGGGGGAGAGAGAGGGGTCTCTGTAAGGCCACAGTTCACCTCAAATCTGCCCCTGGTTATATAGTAGCTGAGGTTGAAAAAAGACTGGAAGATCCACAGACCATAATAATTCCTTCAACACTGAAGGTGTAAAGGCCTGGAATGATGTCACATCCTCAAAAGACTTTGGAGAAACACTATTGATGTGTGAACTTTATCAGATTATATCATATGGTGCAGCCATACCTAAAATTAACTTAGTTGCACTGACTTGCACATGAATACTGTTCCTATCACAGCAATTCCCCTTGGCTATGCTATGGTTAATTATAAAAAAAGACTGCTTAGCCAGATCTTATACAAATAAAGGCCTTATATTTGGGGGATGGATGATGATTAAAAAGATTGCCTCTGCATTCTCCAAACAGGTAAAGTAAAGGCACACAATAATTTGATTTATGCCTAGCATTGTGCTGAAGCCAGAAGTAAGCACTGAGATGTATCACACATTGGAAAAAAATGACTTACAGCAGTACTGTTTATTCCCATTTAAAGAGACTTTTTCATTATTGTCATTTTGGTACACATTTTTTTTATGGTAGCCATACCCGTATGTCGGAGAAACAAAGATTGTTGTAAACTCAGTGATTCTTATTTAATTATTTTTAGCAAGGACTGAAACAGTCACCTGGTGCTCATATTCATGTCACTACTAGGGTTGCCAGGTGGCTTCTCCAAAAATACTGGACGCAATGGTGAATGGTGCGACACACACACACACAAACGCTCTAGAGACACACACACACACACATCTCTCTCTCCTCTCCATGATGTTTCCTTCTCTCCTTAGCCCTACCCCAGGCTCTTGACAACTCCTCCTGATTGACTGCATTGCTCAGCAGCAGCCAATCAGGATGGAGGAAGCTGTCCAGCCCCCTAACAACAGCCCTGCTCAATCCCACAGCCCCCCAATTCGGTCAGGTCCTCTATGTCCAGAGAGGTAATAATGGACACATACATGTCCAGTATTATGTCTAATTTTTTACTGGACAGTGTGTCCAAATACAGGACATTCCGGTTCAATACTGGACACCTGGTAACCCTAGCACTACCCATAATCCTTGTCTGTAGCTCGACCACAATATTAGATGATACAATCTATGAAACCGGTTTGGAGACTTGTGAAAAATATGTGAATACTCATCAATATATCTTTGCCTTTTTTGTACGATGAAGCGTTTGTGCCACTTTTCTGCCCACCATAACCTAAATGTGAATGTGATCTGCCAAAATCCTTTTATGAAAATGACACCTTACATTGCAATTGTCTATAGGTGAAGGACTTGTGCCCACCCAACGCGTTATCTGCATGATGAAGATCCTTCCTGGGGTTTTCACACCCTCTTCTCAGAGAAGCACAGACATCCAGATTATAGAGATAACAAAAGTTTAATTAACAACCAATCAGCAGGGCCGTTCTTACAAATGTTGCGCCCTTAGGCACTCACCTTTTTGTCACCACCCTTCTCCTCCAGCGTCCAGAGACACACACACACACACACATCTCTCTCTCCTCTCCATGATGTTTCCTTCTCTCCTTAGCCCTACCCCAGGCTCTTGACAACTCCTCCTGATTGACTGCATTGCTCAGCAGCAGCCAATCAGGATGGAGGAAGCTGTCCAGCCCCCTAACAACAGCCCTGCTCAATCCCATAGCCCCCCAATTCGGTCAGGTCCTCTATGTCCAGAGAGGTAATAATGGACACATACATGTCCAGTATTATGTCTAATTTTTTACTGGACAGTGTGTCCATATACAGGACATTCCGGTTCAATACTGGACACCTGGTAACCCTAGCACTACCCATAATCCTTGTCTGTAGCTCGACCACAATATTAGATGATACAATCTATGAAACCGGTTTGGAGACTTGTGAAAAATATGTGAATACTCATCAATATATCTTTGCCTTTTTTGTACGATGAAGCGTTTGTGCCACTTTTCTGCCCACCATAACCTAAATGTGAATGTGATCTGCCAAAATCCTTTTATGAAAATGACACCTTACATTGCAATTGTCTATAGGTGAAGGACTTGTGCCCACCCAACGCGTTATCTGCATGATGAAGATCCTTCCCGGGGTTTTCACACCCTCTTCTCAGAGAAGCACAGACATCCATTATAGAGATAACAAAAGTTTAATTAACAACCAATGAGCAGGGCCGTTCTTACAAATGTTACGCCCTTAGGCACTCACCTTTTTGTCACCGCCCTTCTCCTCCAGCGTCGCAGCGTCAAATGACACTGCACTGTCCCGTGGTGTCAAATGACGCCCCAGCATCACGTGGCGATGCGTTGCTGTGACTTTGCATTGTCATGGCAACGCGTCACCATGTGACATCGCGGCGGAAGCTGAAGGAGAAGGGTGGCAATGAAGCGTTAGCCTTCCGAAATCTTCCGGAGGTGGAAAATGGAAGCGGCAGGACGTCGAGAAGCCTCCCCCTCCGCCCCCAATTTTGCTGCCCTAGACCAGGGTCTAGTGGGCCGATCGGGAAATATGGGCCTCCCAATAAGGATGCACTTACAGTAGATGGCATTCAAAGTAGTGCTGGTTATTCCAAAAATATGGCCTGGCTGAGATGCCCAAATGAGAGGGTTGCAAACCTGTGGTTCATTTGTTGAGGCAAGGCTTCAAATATAGAAAATATACAGCCACTACACGTACATAGGCAGTTCCATTCCTCATGTATACTCTGCCAGCTAGTAATATGGATTTGGATCAAGCCAGGATATTTATTAACTATCAAACAACGTTAAGCCTTTCATCTAAGTACTTAACCCATGGTGATGGTAAGAAATATGATATCATATTCTGTATATAAATCATCCAATTTGCTGTTATTAGTCTAATGCATTCTGTCCTTGGGTATAATAGAGGGTGGGTGCAGTGTGGACAATAAATCAGTGCAAACTTGAAGAGGGAAGGAAAAGCACGGGTGCACTCCAGCCATAAGAACTCACTTTTTGCATTGAAGAAGATAGCGGCCAGATGCGTCCTTCACTCCCCATAAAGCTTTTGTTGTTGCAGTGTATTCTATATCTGGGGACAGAACGTCACGAATAGAACTATCCTCTCTACTACACTACACCAGTGTTTCCCAACCGGGGTTACGCAGGATTTCCCTGTCCTGCCGGAGCAGGGAGAGAGCAGGGCGGTTGCTAGTGGGTTGGGTAGCTTCCTCCACCCTGATTGGCTGCTGATAGACATGGCAGCCATCAGGAATTGGTGTCAGGAGCCTGAGGTAGCCAATCAGAGGAGGAAGCAGCATGGGCAGGAGAGAGGTGTGAGCAGAGCGAGGTTAGAATTGCTGTCTGTCCATCCTGTGTGTATTTGTTCTGTCCTGTCTTGTGTATTTTTCCATCCTGTTGTGTGTGTGTGTGTTTATGTTCTGTCCTGTTGTGTGTGTATATGTTCTGTCCTGTTGTGTGTGTATGTGTTCTGTCCTGTTGTGTGTGTATTTGTTCTGTCCTGTTGTGTGTCTCCTGTGACTGTGTCCCTGTCCTCTTTGTCTGTCTCTGTCCTGTGTCTCCTGTAACTGACGGTCCTGTTGTGTGTGTATGTGTTCTGTCCTGTTGTGTGTCTCCTGTGACTGTGTCCCTGTCCTCTCTGTCTGTCTCTGTCCTCTGTCTCCTGTAACTGACGGTCCTGTTGTGTGTGTATGTGTTCTGTCCTGTTGTGTGTCTCATGTGACTGTCCCTGTCCTCTCTGTCTGTCTCTGTCCTGTGTTTCCTGTAACTGACGGTCCTGTTGTGGGGGTGCAGCTGAGCACTCTGATTAGAAGTGCCCAGAGAGAGAAAAAGGTTGAAACCCACTGCTCTACAAAGACTGGTATTTACAACTATAGACACCTGCTTCTCTGATAGCTACTGTACTTCAGCTCCTGGTGAATGATCTTATATAAGAGGTGATAGGGCTTTGGTTATTTGAATTCATAGTCTATTAGGTATGGTTCTCAACCTCTGTCTTAAACTCTTATGTTTGCTTCAACAGTATGATTAAATTGGAAACTCATCTAATCAGACAATGTATAGCGCTATAAACTGTAATATAATAAAGTAAACAGATGAATGGGACTATTTAATAGAATGACATAATAACCTAATAAATACATTGGTGTATATTATTAGTTGGGAAAGGACAATCCTGACCACTGTTTGCCATTGTTTTACCCCAAACAAAATAATATAACTTCTTTGGAACGCTTGGCATCTTAATTAATATCTGACATGGTTACTGCCATGCCTACTATTCTACCCTAATGCAATAAGAAATTGTAATATTCATTAGAAAAAAATAACAGTTCAATGTATACACAAATGTATTTTTGATGCAAAATATTTATCAATTACCAATGCTGCTGTGTGCATGACTATCCCACCTTGGCATCTGATCAATATGCCATGAAGCCATTTTTTCCTTGGCATGAAAGATTTGGGGCAATATTTTTTAAACAGTGTTCTACCATAAGTCACCTAAAAGCCCATTGGTAAAGTGTCCTCTGGGGCTGGAAGGGGTATTACAGCTTAGATATGCGCCTTCGCCCTTATTAAAATCTAATTTGGCTATATTCTTCTCAAGCAAGGATAAAACAAGTAAAAAGTAAGGTGAAAATAGCAATTGTACAAAAATCTATTCAAATTGTTTTAACTCGTTGGGTTAAAAAATATTGTTTGCACAAAATAAAAAAAAAATCAATAATCCAGGGGAAGAAAAACTTAGTACAAGGCTGTCAAAGTTACCAACAAAACATAGTGCTTTATAGCTGTTCATTTATTTCTCTCTGTTTATTGTTCGTTTAAGTCATTGTGTTGTTAATACATTTTGGATTGATTTTTTCTCTCTCTAAATGAATGCATGCAGCAGTCTTGTTTCATTTTTTGTTTTGGTTTAAGTGCCTCAAAATAGAACAGTTTTCTGTATTTAATTGCTCACGTAGGGGTACGATCCCTCAGAGGTAGATTCGTTTTTTAGCGTTAAGCTGTCGCAATTTAACGTAGCATTATCCGTAACGCTTACCCTCAAAGGTCTTTCTCGCATTTACCAGAAAAATTTTGAATCCATCAATTTGAGCCGACGTTTGGATTACTCATAAGAATATCAAATGGTAATGAGCCATTTACCTAACAATGGAGACCCTCAGACCTCCGTGAACGTTAGCGCATGGGAATAACGATGCAATATTTAAGACATTCCAAAAACTGGCGTCGCCAACGTCCAGACCCTCTTATCATTGAGTTTTTTCTGGAAAAAAAAAACTAAAAGCAATGTACAGAACTGAGTATACAGTAAGACAACCCTTTCATTACAAAAAGTTACGTGTCAAACAAAGATATATACTGTAGATATATTAGGGTCTAGGGATCATATAAATGTCGAAATATCATAAACTATAGTACGGATTTTAGTCATTAGAGTTATATGTTTGTGTGAACTAATATGGTATATAATGTAATAATGACTATATAAAGTATGGGAATACAATAATATATATCCATACAAGCCTCAACAATATTATTTAATATTCATTTTTTTTAATGGACAATTAAAATAAATGAAGGATGTCCTTCCTTCATTTAAATTTTACATCAATAAATACATACATAAATATAGTTACTGGATGAGTGAGCGACCAAAGTGAAAACTTCTACTAGACATTGTGACCTCTTTAGTTGCATGTTTGTGTTTTTGTTCGTTTGATCTCTCCACTGGCCAAACGCCTTGACCGATTCTGATGATATTTTGTGGGTACCTTTCTGCTTTCCTAACTTATATCTGCCAGAAGTAACCTCCTCATCTCTGAAAACCATTGCTTCCAGACTGGATACCATCCTGCTTGCCCCAATCCCTGTAACTCCTGCACTCGCAGCTCCTCCAGCCCTTCGGGAACCTTCTATACCTGCCCCTCTACATTATGGAGGAGAGCCTACTCCTGCAGGGGATTTTTAAACTAGTGCTCCATTCAGTTCAAGCTCCAGATGTCCATGTTTGCTTCTCAGTAGGCAAAGGTGGCATACATTATCTCCCTGCTCTCTGACGAGACCCTGGCGTTGGCATCTCTGTTATGTGAGACGGATGTCCCTCTGGCAAATAACTCAACCACCTTGATTCAGGCCTTTCAGAGGGTCTTTGACCCCCCATAATTGGTTTGCTCCGTCTCCACGGCCCTGCTTCAGATTCGTCATGGTACATGTACCGGGGGAGAGATACGCTATTGATTTATGGCCGCAGATGGGTTGGAATAACTTGGCTTTAGGGGCCGTCTTCTGGCAGGACCTATCCAAGTGCCTGAAAGATGATCTGACTTGTCGAGACTTTCCAACCGATTTGGAGGATCTCATCACTCTGTGTATATGCATGGATCTGCGTATTAGGGAACGTCAAATGCAGAACTTCCAGATATGATGGGGAACATCACCCACGCATGCACAGGTATTTGTAGACTCTGCTGGTAACTTCATTGATGAGGCCTTCTCATTATCTTATGCCATTCCCTTAAGTTCCAAAAGAGTTCTCCTGGAAGCAACCACTGTTAATTGGAGACTCATTGTTCCAGGCACTATTACTCAGGAGACAGTCCCATTGCTCATCTCTGTGGGTATCCTTCACAAAGAATCTATCACCTTTTAACGTTATCTGCTCACCAACTTGCACCATCCTACTGGGTTTTCCATGGTTGCAGCAACATAACTCCAGTATCCACTGGATCAAAGGTCAGGTAACAGCATGGGTAAAATCCTACACTGGGATCTCCCTCCAAGTCTCTTGCCCCATATTGGAGATTCATCACGCTCCCGACAATTCTGGCCCTCGGCTCTTATCCCCTATCTGGACTACACCGATGTCTTTGATTAAAAAAACAGGCTTCTGCCTGTATTACCAACATACAGGCCGTACGAATGCCCCATCGATCTCCTGCCAGGATCTGTGCCTTCCCGTAGCCGTACCTATCCGCTCTCTGAGCCCAAAAACAAGGCTATGTGCGAGTACAATAAGGAGAATCTTCAAAGGGCCTTTATCCGGGAATTGCAGTTTGTTTCCATGTTTTGAGGAGCATTCTGTATCAAAATGGAAATTTCTCTCCATTTTTCCTCCGCTTATTTTCCAAAATCAAACGGCCTAACATGAAAAAACCAACCAGTCATTAGAACAATTCCTTTGTTGCTTTGTATCCGAACAACAGGATGATTGGGTAGAACTGCTCCCTTTTGCTGAGTTTGCATGAAACTCCTTAAAACATAACCCATCTCAGGAATCGACATTCTTCTGTGCCTATGGGTACCACCCTGCTGTCCTTCTGACCTCTGTCATGCCCTCTGGGGTTCCTATAGTGGACCTTAAGCTCCAGAAACTCCAAGACCTCTGGAAACGGGTCCACAATTCTCACAACAGTCAGGTTAGTAACCCTTTAGGAGGGGATTACATAGGAATATAAGAAAAAGCTATCGCTATCAGGAGTTTGTTGTAGATCTGATTTTTATTTATGATTGAACAATTCTTCAATTTTCTTTAATTAAATTTGATATTGTTTTTTGATGTTTATGCACTTGCACATATTATCACAAAATTGATATAATATAAATTGTAACACTTTTTGTATATACTTTTTATATGTGTGCAATACACATCTTAGTTTATACATATCTTATACACTGATAATTTGTTGATTAGGACATGCTTTTTTTGAACTGCACTTTTTTCTCTACTTTACAATTGTACAATAAAAACCTATAGATTAACTTTGGCATCTAGCTGGCAGCGATAATTATTTAATATGCAACAGGTTTTTGTTTCATTTTCCACGGTATTCACAATGTCCGTATAACTATTCACATAGAAAAAAGGAGCACTCACAATGTCAAGTAGAAATGAGTTAATCCTACCATGGGTGCACAACATCTGAACATCTGTCTAGACATCTGGTTGATAAAGTATACAATTCAAAAATAGAAATCCAGCGCTCCAATTTCCTTGTGAAGAAAGTTATTCACATTTATTTACATAATTACTGTGAGGAATCCGTTCCTGGGTTTGGCGGGAGCTCACTCTTGCAGAGCTGGTGAGTTCTCTGACAAACCTCCCCCTGGAATTGCTAGCACTATCACCTGTGCTTGCAATCACTGCAGCTCTGTCTCTCTGCTCTGGCATTGGAGGAATTCCCACACACTCTTGTCTTGGGATTGGCCATCTGCCCTTCTTATACTGTCCTCTCCCTTTGACTCATTGCTGAGCATAATCCAAGTTTCACTTGGATGCAACTGTGTTTGCCACAAACACTCCTGCTTTGGCCTTGTTCCGGAGACCTGCTGCATTCACCCCAGGCAGAGGTCTAGTTCCAGTACTGAAGCGCTGGATCCCCAGTGCTAGTCTTGTCTTGTTCCTGAGACCTGCTGCATTCACCCCTTGCAGAGGTCTGCCTCCTGGTTCCTGTGCTGAAGCGCTGGTTCCCCAGTGCTAGTTTTGTCTTGTTTCCTGAGACCTGTTGTTCCTGGTTCCTAGGCTTATTTATCAGCTGATATAATACCACACAATAGTGTGAGAATTAATTGGCCATACATTTCTTTAACAGAAGTTTTAGAATAATAAAACAATTTGATGGCAGTGTTTCATTTCATGTTATGAATCTTTGTCCTATTAGGTTTAATGGCACATCCAACAACGCGGTACAAAATATAGTGTTTCCCTAGTTATTACATTATGTGCCATATAATTAAGTGAAAACATTTAAAAATGTTACATTTCTCAATATTATAACACGATTTGCATCCATTTTTGGTATGCACATGAAAATCTCCATTAATAGCATTGCGTTAATAATGTTCCTTAAGGTTTGACCAATGCGCATGTGCAGTGTATTGGAGAACGTGTCTCTGAGACATGAAAATCACCATTAATAGCGCTACTACTTTAACAAACGTGTTATGTTTTGCATCTCATTAGCTTTGTGGATACCGGTTAATAAGGCAAAAAAAAGGTTAATTACAAATGTTGTCAACGCGAGTTTTTAGTGCAGAAATGACAGACTTCTGTGAATCTGCCCCCATAGTATTGAAGTTTTACAGCATAGAAAGTGGTCATTGAATTCCTCTACTGCCAGATGGACCTGCAATGCATTGCAGTGCTGTACAGTTTTTATTATCTGAATGTTAGAGTCCCTCTAAGCTGAACCACACAACACACACCACATTGAACTCCCTGTTCCTTAGACATTTACAACATTTTTTATCCTGGTATATAAAGAAACTAAGATGGGTTTATGGTCATCCTATTGGCAATGCAGCTTTCTATAGGGCACTGGATTGAGGCTGCCATTGCTGCCATAATGATTTTTCAGGTCAAGTATTCTTGTCCAGAATGTATTTAATTGGTCAGGTTAAATACTCCTGAGCATACACCCCAGATCTGCCCTGAGAAGGGCTATTTAAATCCACTTACCTGCACAAGATTACTAGTCCTCCCCCTTGAAGAAGAGCATCTGTTGCGCGAAACGATCGTCGGGTTCTGCTGACATCACATGGTGGGGACTGATGACAACACCGATGCATGCCAAAACGGTTGTATAGCAATACCTCTACTTTATACTAGATGAGCTCCCTATAGGATTTAAAATATTCAATGCATATGTTTGCTTTACCCATATACCGGATATAAAACTATCCTACGCATGAATGCAATAGGAGTTCAGTCACTGTTTGTATTATAACGAAGGGGATACACTGTGTGCATGTACATATGTTTTAATACAACCAGGGTGTGTATTTAACACGTTCAGCCAACTACTGATATGTAACATTCTGTGGTGCATTTAAATATCTGTCCATTCAGGAGATTTTAGGGACTAGGGTACAGTGAATTATCAAGTGTATCCTTATATACTTATACAGCTCTGATCTCTAAGTATCATACCCAACCACTGGGGATTTTAACTTTTATTTTAACTTTCACTATCTATTTGTGCACTTAGATGTGTTATATGTTTAATAAACCTTTATTATTTTGTTTTATCTGGCATTTCCTTCTCAGCTGAATAGTTTACAATTATGTATAATTAAGGATACCTATTCCTGTATTATACTTCACTTGGTTGAGTGCAACAATAGGGGTCTCTTTGTGTTGATCGTCTCGATCAATTTCTGTATCTGCATTTAATTTAAATGCCTTGGGGGAGAGCACGGGACCTTTGTAACAACCATTCCCCCACCCCCCTCTGGAAAATCTTGCGTACCCCAGCGTTAAGCATTTGACATTTGTTGTCATAACCTAACTTCTTCTTTTTTTCCAGGGTTTGTACACTGAGGTCTGTTAATCTTTACTGGTGATGATTTATATTTATCAAATTCTCGCTCAGAAATCCATGGGGTTTTTTTCTTTCGTTTTTGAAATACATCGATATTTACTGTTCTCTCGGAGAATTCATATCAATGAGCCAGTGGCAGAGGGGACAGCAGCAAATTATTAAGAGAACACGGCATGCTGGTAGTTCTAAACACAAAAGAGTGTGGAGAGGGAGAGAGATAGAGGGAGGGGAAGAGAGGGGGAGAGATAGAGTTTGAATCTGGGGGAACTTGGGCAAGTCACTTGATCTCCCTGTGCCTCAGGCACCAAAAACCTAGATTGTAAGCTCATAAGCTCATCTGGGCAGGGACTGTGTCTATAAAAATGTCTCTGTGCTGCGTACTGCGAACTATACTGTAATTGTGAAGCACTGAGTTCTATTGGGAGTAAAGCGCTATACAGTATGACATAAAGTTTTTTTTAATATATATATATATATATATATATATATATATACTGTGTATATATATATATATATATATATATATACTTATATATGTATATATATATATATATATATATATATATATATACACACACACAAACATATAGTAGATATTATTGCTCCCACTTGCGTGTTGCAGCGACACACACAACATGCCAGCGGGAGCACACGCCATCTAAAAGTATTCGCCACACATGAAAAAAGGGGCAAGGTTACTGCACCACTGTAGGCAATAATTTGTGTGTATATACACATATATATATACACAAATTATTGCCTACAGTGGTGCAGTAACCTTGCCCCTTTATATATATATATTTTTTGCAAGCTCTTTGATTTTCTGTATTTTTAGATCACATTGTGGTGAGATTGCTGCCAGCAAACGTTGTACATTTTCTAAGCATGGATGAAAATCTTAACCCCTTCGCTGCCAGATGGTCCTTCAATGGATTGCAAAGTGCGGCCCGTCTGGGAGAAAAGCGGTTTAATGTCAAGCAGTGCAGGCTTTTACTTTTAACTCATTCACTGCTGGGGGACACAGCAGCCCGTAGCAGAGCAATCTAATGGGACTCTATCTCCCCCAGCACTGAAGGAGTTAAGACTGGGCAGGAACAACTGCAAGAATATAATTCACATGACAGCACCAACAGACCTAATGTAATTGAATGTGACATAACATTCTCAGCATAGGAAGACACAGAGCTGCTCCCAGATCTTCGATATTACATGAGACCGGGGGATGAAGGTCAGTATACTAATGGCTAGCTCACATGGCTGAAGTCTGTAATCTACTTTTTGTAACCCTGTCGCTGCCAGAGAGATACATTGCAACATGCCCAACCAGTGGCACATTTCACATTTTGCCTCCATAGGCACTTAGCTTTTTGCTGCCGTTGCCGTCTCGACCTGCAGCGCCGCCCTCCTCATGCTGCAGTGTCAAATGATGCCGCAATGTCACGTAACGATGTGTTTCCACGACAACGTGACACCATATGACATTGCAGCGTCGTCTGACGCCACGATGCTACAGGAGGTGGAGGGCGGCACGTAGGAGAAGGTGAGAGACCTACACAGAGGCCTCACACACTCCCCTGGTAAGCGGTGGGGAAGAGAGCGGGGCCTCTGTATAAGGAGGGGGGGGGGAATTTGCCACCCCCAATTTTTGCTGCTCTAGGCCTTGGCCTATCGGGCCTAATGGGAAATCCACCACTGTACTCAACGTACCCATGTCTGCAGCTGCATAATGCTCAACTACAGTAGCAATCAGGCAAGTAGTAACCAACCCAAGAGTGTTGTGTGTGAGCAGATCTATAATGCATTAATCCAGGGGTGTGCAAACTGGGGGGCGCGGTGCTTACAGAGGCCCCGCGCTCTTCCCCAAAGCATTTAAATTAAATGCCGGGGGAGCGCGCAAGGCCTCTGTAAGTTCCCTTAAGTTGTCTCCGGCAACTTCTGGTGCTGCATCGCCATGGCAACGGGGGGTCACATGATGTCCAGTTGCCATGGGAAAGTGGCGTGTCATGATGTCAGAAACTAAGGAAACAAGATAAGGAGGGGGTGCACGAGCAGGGGGGGAGAGCAGGCAGGGGGGGGGCAGACGTAAAAGTTTATGCACCCCTTCATTAATCAATGCTAGGCTAAAGTTCTAGGGATATTCTTCTCAAGGGAAGATTGGACGTTACAAAGTGACACTACTTAATATAGTGAAAAAAAGGGTAACGTGCAGTAACTTCCATTCACTTGATTGGAGTGAACGCATTGTTAACGAGGCATTACAAGGCATCTCGCTATAGGGTTCCGGGTGCTCAGTCATTTGTATGTTCTGAGGTTTCAGAAAGTGCAGCAGACCTGGAAACAGCTGTTAAACATCAGCATACGCTCACATACTTTCTGTTTTTTTAATGGCATAACAACCCCATTAAACTAATTTTTATCTTTTCACGGTGAACACATTATGAAACACACTCAGTTTTTCTTTTTGAGCTAATGATAGAACCACTAACCACCGGCATTTTTGAATCTCTGCAGCATTCCTTGCGAGTCCCTTACATTATCATATAGGCTAAACCTCTGATAATACCATCAGCTTTGAAAGCTAATTGGTTGAATTTCGCATTGATATCACAGTGATGGCCAGAAATCAGCCAATCCACTTTTAGAACGTAATAAATGGTAGCGCATGCGCTCCGATTTGAATTTTAGGTTACTGTTGGTCCGGGCATGCTCATCTGCTGAATTGGGGAGGGGTTCTAGGTTTGGGCCTGTACCGGTCATGGGTATGGGCTCTGGGAGCACCTGTGGTTGCTCATTGGCCAGCACTAGTTGTAACCTCTTCAGATTGCTGTTGCAGGACTTGCTCTCTAACTCCCCCACACTGAGGTCAAATACCATATTTGGTCAATGGATATAAGGGATCTGTCTAAACATCCAGGAAGTGACATCATCTGGTTCAAAGCTACCACGGCCATTCTGTTACCTGGCAAATCCTGCCCTTACTCCACTGACAGGAAATCAGCCTCTCTTTGGCTCTCATTTCCAGCAGCTGCCTCTGGCCTTAAATAGCAGACAGTTGCTACTAGTCTTTGCTCGTGCAAAGTACTGGTTATCTTGTCCTGTCTGTTCTCCCTCGCCTTTGTTTTGCTTCCTGCCTGTCTTAACCTTGGAACTGAATCTGACTACCCCTTGCCTGCCGCCTGCCTCGACCTCGGAACCGGACCTGACTACCCTTTGCCTGCCGCCTGCCTCGACCTTGAAACCGAACCTGGCTACCCTTTGCCTTCTGCCTGCCTCAACCTCAGAACCGGACCTGATTACCCCTGCTTCCCAGGCCTCTAATTCCAGGTCTGTAGGTCCATATCCTGTTTTGCAGTCAGCAACGAAGTCTCCTCCCCGGGGAACTGTGGCTACCATTGCCACTGGAACTTATTTGTTCACAGAGTCTGGATGGAGCCTGATGTCTGTGCAGCAGGGAAGGGGATCAGGGACTGGTGGGGGCACAGAGGCTGTGGATGACTACTGTAGGTAAAAAGGGGGGTGAGGGATGGATGAGGCCAGCTTGTTGTACGTGCCAGTGAGCTTCGTGTTATACGTACCCGGGAACTTCAAAACTAACATTAAAATATTCAAATCAAATGTTGATGATAATAGTCAGTGGTCGACAAATCACCAAAACATTTTTGACATTGATCCGCTGACCAAAGGAACCGGCCGATCCGCTGCTGATCCAAATTCGCGGAAAAAAATTCATCCATCTCTAGTGCAGATCACTCCAGCGGAGCAGCCAGCCTAATAAAAATGGTAAGGAAGCCCCCTCCACATCTTTTTCATTCCTCCTTTCTAGGCGTGATCACATGATTGGAAGTGCTGAAGGTCTGGCAGCAAACCCTACCACTGTACAGGTTAATTATTTATTTATAAAATATTTTACCAGGAAGTAATACATTGAGAGTTACCTCTTGTTTTCAAGTATGTCCTGGGCACAGAGTTAAGACAAATAATACATGGTTACAAATAGTTACATAAATGAACAGGGTATACATTATATACAAGACATTGCATGCACAGTTAAAGATAATAAATATTATGGATGTATGAAACAGTTACAGACCAGATTAAAATGTGTGGCAGCCTTAGATTTGAAAGAACTTAAACTGGTGGTGGATGTGAGAGTCTCTAGTAGGTTCTTCCAGTTTTGGGGTGCACGGTAAGAAAAGGATGAACGTCCGGATACTTTGTTGAGCCTTGGGACCATGAACAGTCTTTTGGAGTCTGATCTCAGATGATAGGTGCTGCATGTGGTAGGGGTGAGGAGCTTGTACAGGTAGCTGGTAGCTTGCCCATAAAGAATTTGAAGGTAAGACAGGAAAGGTGAACTTTTCACCTACACTATAGTGATGACCAATCTAGTTCTTTGAGCATATCGCAGTGATATGTGTTGTAGTTGCATTGGAGAACAAAACGACAAATTGAATTGTAGAGGGTGTCAAGTTTGCTAAGGTGGGTTTGAGGTGCCGAGCCATATACTATGGGGCCGATTTACTAAGCTACGTTAACTAGCGCTAAAATGGGTTATATCGCCCGGCCGCAAAAGGCTGAAGCCATAAGCGCTATTCACTAATACTGCTCGGTGCGTTTACGGCCGGCCTTGGCCAAAAGGGCCATAGCGCACGGTCACCTTTTTCCCCCCCTGTTATCGTGCTAAAAGTTATTTAGCACGATAACTATTATAAACAAAGCAGCCTGTAAGAACTGCATGGAGACGCTGCGTCTCAATGCACGGCTCTTACAGGCGATCGTGCTGGCCAAATATGATTTTTAATAGTATTATACATGAGCAGGGGGTCTTCTGAGCTGAACCGCATTGGTTTCAGGTCCGAGGACCCCCTACTTCAGGAGATACAGGCCCTGTTATGGGGTGCCGGTATCCCCTGCAGAATTTCAATGTCCCGGTCACGTGACGCGGGAGCTTTAAAGTGCAGGGGATACCGGCACCCCATAACGGGGCCTTTAACTCCTGAAGTAGGGGATCCTCGGACCTGAAACCGATGGGGTTCAGCTCAGGAGACCCCCTGCACATCTACACTAGTATTAAAAAACTGATAACAATAAATAATAGTTCATTACCATAGCGGCTATCCGCTATGGTAATGAAGCTGCAATAATGTACATTTTAATAATAGTGTGTGGGAGCAGGGGGTCCCCTGCTACCACACAATATTAATAAAAATACATTAAAGCAGCTTCATTACCTTAGCGGCTATACGTATTTGGATAATAGTAATTTTGCACATTAATGTACTTTATGTGTTAGGGGACGGGGGTATTTTTTTACAGTCTTGTTTAATTTTTGGGGGCACTCCATTGGTACCGCAGGCCCGCTGGGACCCCCAGACGGCCGCGGGGACCCCGGATGCCTCCGGACGGCCGCGGGGACTCCCGGACACCCCCGCGGGCCTGTTGTATGGATGGTGTGCCAGCAAAAAGGTAAACAATGAATTTGTTTCTAAGTCCAGCTTCTTTTGCGCCTGCCTTTAGCTGGCGCGTTTGTTTGGCGCTTTTTTTAAGGCCGATTCACTTAGCGCTGCTTAGTGAATCGGTAGTACTGGCAAAAATCAGCGCAAAAGGCTGATCGTGCGCATTTTGCGCCGAGGGCAAAAAAAATACCTTTTAAGACCGATAAAGCGCCGTTATCACTGCTTAGTGAATCGCAATGCAGCTTTATCGGGCTTAAAGGGTACTTTGCGCTCTTAAAGCCACTTAACAGACCTTATTGAATCGGCCTCTATGTCTCCATAGTCAATAATTGGCATTAACATCTGCTGTGCGATACGCTTTATGACCAGGAGACTTAGGGAGGATTTGTTCCTGTAAAGTACCCCTAGTTTGGCATAGGTTTTGATTGTTAGGGTATCAATGTGCATTCCGAATGTTAAGTGGGAGGCCAACCACATGCCCAGGTATTTAAAACTAGTAACAGGAGTTAGGGTGGTGTTAGTGTTGGTTCTAATCTGGAGCTCAGTCGCTGGAAGCTTTAATAATTTAGTCTTGGTCCCAAATACCATTGTTACAGTCTTGTCAGTGTTTAAAAACAGTTTGTTTTGGGTAATCCAGTTTTCGAGTCTCAAAAATTCAGACTGAAGTATGTGTTGAAGGTCAGAGAGGCTATGGCTGTGTGCATATATGATTGTGTCATCTGCATACATGTGTATTGAAGCTTCCTTACAAGCTGTGGGAAGATCATTGATGAACACTGAGAAGAGTAGGGGCCCCAGAACAGAGCCTTGCGGGACGCCACAGGTGATATCCAGGGGGTTGGAGTTAGAGCTTGAGATTGACACATGTTGGGATCTACCTGATAGGTAGGACTGAAACCAGTTTAAAGCGTGCTTCCCTATTCCAAAGCTCTGGCGTTTGTTAAGCAGGATAGCATGATCAACAGTATCAAAAGCCTTTGCAAAATCTAGGAATATTGCACCAGTGAGTTGACCCCGTTCCATTCCACACTGGATTTCATTGCACACTTTTAGCAGGGTTGTTACGGTGGAATGTTTGGGGCGAAAGCCAGATTGGAATTGGCTAGGGAAATTTGACTTGGTATAGTAATCTCTTAGTTGGGAGTGGACACATTTTTCCATGACATTGGATAGGACTGGGAGAAGGGAAATTGGTCTGTAGTTTGAGACAGTGTTTTGTCCCCACTTTTGAAGATTGGGACAACTCTAGCAGTTTTCCAGTTCTTAGGGATATGGCCTGCAGATAGGATAGAGTTGACTATGGAAGCAATTTGTTTTGCAATGGCTGGGGCACCAAGTCTTAGGAACCTAGATTGCAGTAAGTCAGGTCCACATTGGCTGCTTAGTTGTAATTTGAGGAGCGCTTGTGTAATCTCCTCTTCAGATACTCGGCCAAATTGAAAATTGTGGGCAGTGTTGGGAGGGGGTGGGGCTATATGGGTACTCCCAGGATGATATTCAGGTTTGTGGTTTGGGTTGCGTTTCATTAATAAGTTAGTAGCACACCTGACAAAGTAGTCATTGAATGCATTTGCAATGTCGGTGGGATTTGTCAGAGTAATATCCCCCTTAGTGATATTACTTGGCTGCTGATGGTTAGAAGTCTGGAATATGTTGTTGATAACCTTCCAGAAGTTAGCTGGATTTGATGTATTCTGGTGGAGTTTGTCAGAGTAATATTGTGCTTTTGCATGCCTTGTTTGCCTTGTGCACATGTTCCGCAGGCATCTGTAGTGATTGAGATCCTTGGTAGTGCCAGTTACTTTGTGGCTTTTCCACAAGACATCCCTGAACTGGTAGAGTGCTAAAAGGTCAGGTGTTACCCCTGGAAGGTGGGCACCCCGTACCCTTATTCTGCGTAGTGGAGCATGGGTATCACAGAGTTTTAAGAACTCGGATTGGAAATAGTCAAGCGCAGAATCAGGGTCGGGAATTAAATCGATTCTGTGCCAAGGGCAGTTGGTAAGGTCAGCCAAAAACTGTTGTGGGTTAAACTTTCTAAATGTTCTAGTGAGGAGAACTTTAGGGCTTGATTGGGGCGGTTTAACTTTCCTTACACAGTACACTATTGCATGGTCACTGAAAATCTGAGGAAGGATGCCAGAGGATTGGATTCTGCTGGGATTTGAGGAGAGAATCCAGTCAAGCAAGGAATGGTTGTGCGATTTCAGGTTTCTTCGTGTGGGTTGGGAAATGAGTTGCGATAGGTTACGCGATTTAATTTGTGTGTGAATTTTATGGTTTTTAGGGTCAAGCCAATTGAAGTTAAAATCCCCAAGAATGAGCAGCTCACTCTTTTCATTCAGAGAGGAAATGGAGCCAAGAAACTGGATGATATCAGTCAGGGATTGTAGAGGGGCTTTAGGGGGCGGTAGATGCCAGTAAGCAAGATGGGCTTAGAAAAGGGGAGGCATATTCTGCCAACTAGGATTTCAAAAGAGGGTGGGCTTGGGGGGGCAATTTAACAGTTTAAACTGTAAGGTGTCTGCAATATAAAATAACACCCCTCCTCTCTTTGACCTATCTCTCCTAGAAATGGAGTATCCCTGAATGGCAATATGTGCATCAGGGGTTTTAGGGGTTAGCCATGTTTCTGTAAGAACGATGGCTTTGGGTTTATAGATAAGGCACCATGCCCTTAGTTCGTCCGGTTTGAGCAGCAGACTCTGGATATTTATGTGGGCGACAGATAGCCCTTTTTGGAATTTGAAGGGGGTATTCTCAGGGGTATGGGACAGAGTTGAAGTGGGAGGGCCTGGGTTAGATTCAATATCACCTGCTAAAGAGAGTAATAGTATGAGTAGAAATTTGAGTAGTTGTTTGCAAGTTGTAACTTTATGATTTTTGCCAATTGAGTGTGCGGTGGTTGGAGTGCTGGTTTTCAGGGTTCTCCACCAACATTCTGTAGATAGTGCAAGGCTTTTGAGTAATCCGGGGTGTATGGTGGTGTTGGGCGTGGGCCAGGAGGGGGGAGTGTGTAGTGTATAGAGAGAGTAAGGCCTGGGACCCGCTGCGCTCGTTGGCGCGGGCGGCAATGTAGCGAGTTCCCCACCAGCAGGGGAATCCTCGCGAGCCGGTCCCGGTCCCCACTGGCTGCACAGCTGACTACACGCTGTGGCGCGTCAGCCGCTAGGAGACACCACAGAATGGTGTTTCCTAGCGTTGACGCGTCACGTGGTGTGGCTGTGAGCCAATGGGGAGGGGAGGCTGCGGGAGGAGGCGAGGCTTCGGGGAGCGGGGAGGAGTGTGGAGTGAAATCAGCGTGAGTGCCTCTCTGTGTGTGTGTCTGAGTGCGTGCGTGCCTGCCTGTGTGTGTGCCTGTCTCTGTCTGTGTGTGTGTGTGTGTGTGTGTGTATGAGTGCGTGCGTGCCTGTCTCTGTCTGTGTGTGTGTGTGTGTGTGTATGAGTGCGTGAGTGCCTGCCTGTGTGTGTGTTTATGTGTGTGTATGTATGTATGAGTGCCTGCGTGTGTGTGTTTTTTTTACTTACCTGCAGCCGTGGCAGCCCGTGGAGGGAGGGGGGGGAAGAGTAGCGGGTCCCTCCGCTCAAGCCACGCCCCCCCCTCCCTGTCAATCCTCCCACTCCCGCCCACCTCCCGCTCCGGCCCCTCACGTCATGGCCGCGCCCCCCCACGTCATGGCCGCGCCCCCCCCGACCCGTTTGGCCACGCCCCCCCCGCTCCGAGAAAAGTAGCCTGTAGACCGCAGATCGCGGTACAGCGAGTTGCACGCGCCGCCGGCAAGCAAGCCAGCCGTGCGGACGCGTGCAACGGGACCTTAGCCTAACAATGGCCTGGGTGAGCTAAAGCCAGAGGTTAACACTAATGGCCAGGTAATGCCCTGTACTCGAAGAATGATTACTAAATCACAGCATGTCAATTTGTGTAATAAAGGGACCCAAACTTCAATTACAAATTTATGCAAAGTAGCTGAGTTTTTAATGTTACATACATCTTGAAATCTTTTTCCTATTTGAAAAAGGGACAATACGCAGAGATCCATACAATTATAAAATAAAAACGAATGCATAATAATGTCATCAGATATATTTAGCGGTTTCTAGAATTTCTATGTTGTCTCCAAAGCAAAATGTTCAACATCAGTGATTTCATTTTTCATATTAAACCAACTATTTCCCGCTGCAGCATATGTTAAACCGGATCAATCCTTGATGGGCATCGGACGCAAGCTTTCAAGACTTCAAATGTCTATAACTAAGATTAAAAGCTATAAAGCTTTTTCAGTTCCATTTTGCAGCCAAGATCGACCCCTTTCCTAATAGACGTTTCCACATGTATTGCTCTCATCCTTCTGATTGAATAATTTAGTTCCTCCTCTGTTGAAATGGTCTTTTTTTTTATTTTGCATTTTGCCCAGAACAAGATTGCAAATTACACGAATAGCTCAGATTGGGCAGTGTTTGGTTAGAGGCCGATAGCACACCAGAAATAAACATACTAGTGGACCTATGTCTCTCATACAGCTCCCCCACCTGGCATCATTTAAAGGTCTAGGATGCCTTGCAGGCTGAGTCTGCTTGAAATAGAGTTAGCAGATACTGTACAACCTAACCACATTCCAAATGTTCCAATCAATTCAGAAGGCTAGGAAGCCTCCTGAGTACAAAACCTTTTTCTATACATTATACTTGAATGATGCTATTACTGCTACAGGATGATAACAAAAATACTGAAAAGAAAAAAAACACAAATCACACATGCAGCGTGCTAAAGAGATGTAGTATTCACTTGCATATTTCATTATACAATATAATGCTCATTAGCTAAGCACTATGCAATCATAATTAAAACAACAGTACCTCACCGAATATGTTTGAAAAACACAGAAGACGCAAGTACTTTAAAAAAATGTTACATCGTTTCAGAATTTATTTACAGTAAAATAAGCAGTCACATCTATTCCAACTGCTAGAAATAGTGGTCGTGGTTGCAAGAAAACGAACAAACATATAAATGCAGAATTCTCCATAAAACAAAGATAGCAATTAGCGGAGAAAATAAAACAGGAATATGTGTGTATATGTGCATGTGTATATATATATATAGGAGAAGGAGTGGCTCAGTGAGTAAAAACACTGACTGACACTGAGATTGCTGCAGGGGAGCCTGGTTCAATTCCCGGTGTCGGCTCCTTGTGACCTTGGGCAAGTCACTTTATCTCCCTGTGCCTCAGGCACCAAAAACATAGATTGTAAGCTCTACAGCGCAGGGACCCATGCCTGCAAAATGTCTCTGTAAAGCGCTGCGTACAATTAGCAGCGCTATACAAGAACATGCTATTATTATTATTATTATTTACAGCTATATTTGCATATATATATATATTTACACATATGTATGTATGAATATATATATACATACATAAACGTGTGTGTGTGTGTGTGTGTGTGTGTGTGTGTGTGTGTGTGTGTGTGTGTGTGTGTGTGTGTGTGTGTGTATAATAAGGTCTGTAATGACAAAGCATATGAATGAAGAAACTTGAAAGTTAAAGGGGTTGGGCAAAAAGTAAAAAAAAAAAAAAGCCAATGAGAACAGAAAATATAGAAAATATCTTTATCAAACAAAACATGAATTTGTCTTCAGTTTTTTTAATGGGGCCAAAAATATAATTACACAAGAAAAGGTCTCTCTTTCCATTGATGCAAACAGAGGCAACATATCAATAATGTTTGTATTTGAGTTAACGTTGGCTTAATTCCTCAATGTAGGTATGATTTCCCCTTTTATTTCCCTGACTAATGTTGATATAATCAGGACAAGTAAAAGACAGCAAAGACCAAATGCAAGCAAGGCCCCTATAGGCAGCGCGCTACACTAATGTAAATTATGGCCAGACAACATAACTTGTCACAGAGGATTATTTCTGCTTAGTGAATCTGCAGGGGCCCCTTTGCTTCACCACTCAGCATTGACGAGAGCGAGCGAGAGAGAGAGGGTCTAGCCATAGCCATTAGTAGCTACCGTGGCATTGATGTTTGAGCGCACTTCTGAACTGGCTTTTGTTGAGAATATCTGTGTAGAAAGCATGCGCTGTCCCAAATCTGCTGTTACTATGAGAAATGAGGAGCTGCTTTTAAGGTACGTTGCACTCTCCTTTGCCTTAACGGATGCTTTTTAGTTGCCTTGGTCGGATTTGGCTACAAACCTGCTGTATAGGAAGTAGCTCTCATTGCTGTGTATGTCTAAATTGTACTGGTTACCTGCACAGCACGAGCGGATTTGATCTTGGGAGGCAGGAGGGGGATGTTAAAAAGACCAGCTTGCTCTTCCTTTATCTTTCCATTAACATATACAGTATCTGTTGTTTGTTATGCACAAAATAATCCTAAATAAAAAGATAAGACTTCATATTAGAGAGCTTTAAATACCACTGTAAGCTGGACTTAGCCTACCTAAACATAGTCATTAGCGCTGTGCCTGGGAGCACTTAATAAATATATTTTCATTAGCTCTTTACCATGACTGTAGTTGCCAGAAAGCTGAATCCTGCAGCTTCATTTTAAAATGGAGAGAAATTGTGCGGGAATGGGCATTCGGCTTTAAAAATGTAGTCTTTTGTTTATTTGTTAGCAGACCTTGTATTGCTCAATGCATCTTTTGGGTTGACAATGGGATGGCCAAACAATGGAGCTGTCCAAGTAGCTTAATGCATGTCTGGGAATGCAATTTTTTTTCCCCCTCTAACCCTCTTTTCATTATCTTCCCACTTCTATAATCTTGTTTGGGAGGACTAAATGTCAGCACAGGCTATTAAGCATTGCCTGTTTATTTTACTTTATTTGCTATCCTCTGTTAAATCATCCTTTCTGCAATCACAGATTCATGTCTGTTGGATTAAGTTGGGAGATTTATTGCTTACTACTTCATTAACTACAGAGGGAAACTTATTGATTTGAAATGTCCCTAATATGGTTATTAATCTGACACAGACCTCGTTATCAGGAATTCTCCGGCTAAATCTTCTGGTTGTAATTTCTAGTTAAGGGGATTTTTTTTTTTTTTTAAGATTGATGTCGGGCGCTGCTAATAACGAGAGCGTGATACACTAATGGACAGAAGATATAATGGCAAAAGTCACAATTTATAGCAGGTGAAGCACAATGTGCCGCACACATTTTCTTAAGATGATTTGCGGTGAATTTATGGTGAGACTGACAGGAAAGTTATCAACATTTTTGATTTGCACATTTTTACAGCCCCATGGAACTAAAAACAGGAATTAGGGAACTCAAAGTACAAGATGGCAAATGCAGCCTTTTTATTATATGCATCACTAAAAATGTTTGTATGTAACTGAGCATAATCCAATGATCATCATTACATAATAAATGATATCCAGCACAAACCAATAGATTTCTGTGTAGATCTCGCCGTGGTACCCATATTTGTAGAAGAATGACACAGAGTTAAGAAGAGTTCTGAGTTCTAGATGGTAAATTAGGGTCCAGAATTGTCTCCACGGTTTGTAATACAAATATTTATACGGTATTATTTACATTGTACGCATGGTTGCGTTGTACTTGAGAAAATGTAGAACCACTTATCTTTGTAAAACAAGTGTTCTATTAAGAAAAAAATGATAATACTATTAAGTGAGATAACACCCCCCCCCCCCCTTTAGATTTATTTTTTTTACACACATCATTTTGCATTTGGGACGAATGTTATAGTGTTCCTCTAAACAGCCTGTTAAAGCTTGGAATTGTCTGTAACTTGAAAGATTTGACAGAGGGAAGCAAGGGAGCTTAACACAATTGTGTCCCTGTATGACTCTAAAACACTGTCACTGTTGTTCTGGAGTGACAACTCTCTTTGTACTTTTTTTTTATTTATAGTTGGTCTATGTATATATGTGTGTGTATATGTGTATATATGTATGTGTGTATATATGTGTGTGTGTGTGTGTGTATGTGTGTGTGTGTGTGTGTGTGTGTGTGTGTGTGTGTGTGTGTGTGTGTGTGTATATATGTGTATATACATATATACATACATACATACATACATACATACATACATACATACATACATACATACATACATACATACATACATACATACAGCCCCAGTAAGCTCAGAATCCAAATCCACCACATCATATATTTATTTATTTTTTATTTATTTATAAAAATGTTTTACCAGGAAGTAATACATTGAGAGATACCTCTTGTTTTCAAGTATGTCCTGGGCAATATATATAATATATATATATATATATATATATATATATATATATATATATATATATATATATATATATATATATATATATATTTATGTTAAGAGGAGTGCTACTAGGATTGTGACCCCGTAAAGATAAACAAATAAGCATTTAACATGTAATTTGTCAATTTGGATGTAGTAATAGGCATTTTTGTCTTTTGTTTTATATATGTGTGTGTGTGTGTGTGTGTGTGTGTGTGTGTGTGTGTGTGTGTGTGTGTGTGTGTGTGTGTGTGTGTGTGTGTGTGTGTGTGTGTGTATTACACCAAAGGACATGTCCCTCCAGTCCAGAACACACACACATATACTTGTGTATAATATACATTTACAAGTCCAACATCTAATGTGTAATCTGCGTATATGTATTAAATACGTCATTTGTGTTCTTTCCTCAACACTAATTGCAAATCCCTCCAGCACTGATAGGGTTAGGCTTCTATCCCACATTTTCATGCCTCTAAAGCTTGTCAAATAGTAGGAGAGCCATGCATGCAATAATACACCATGCACTGCTAGTGGGCTGAGCTGGCAGCTTAAGAATGTATGTATACGCATGTATATTTTCCTTCCCATTTTCTCTTTACTACTGTATGTTTATTTACATCTGTGTTTTGATGTATGCTGTTAGATGCATCTAATGTTTTTTTCTATGGAGCTGCATTAATACCCTTCTTTCTCAGGTTGTACCTACTGTACATTCCTGTCACTCTGCCTGAATTTGGATACAGTGTTGCCGTAAACCAAATATACAAAACTGGAGCGATATGCAGGGTTGCTGTATGTGTTTCAGCTTTCCCTAGGACAGGGATTGCTTCGTTTATTGCTAGCTAGCAGCTGCTAGCATCCGTACACCATTCCATTGCCACCCACTGAGAGAGAGTGTGCAAGGTGGCTCATTTCAGAGCCAAATGCAAATGCCACTTCATGAATCAGTCAAAAGACACTGCTGAGGAACTGAGACAGCTGCATCTCTTTGCTAAAGACCAAAGTGTCACCTGTACCCCAAGCCTATCCAACCCCGATTGGAATGACCTGGACTTCAGCCTAAATTTCACTCCTTTGCCATTACATTGAATATCTCCCTAGCTTCATAGTAGCTTTCTTTGCAAGTGCACATGTATAAATCAGGAGTGATTCTGCATGGCCGGATGATTGAATCAAACACATACAATAGACGCTTGCAATGATTTTCACATAAAAGTGAGTATTTAAGAAAACATTTTTTCAGCCAATTTCATGATTTTGCAAATGAATATTTCAGGAGCCTTAACGACTATATTTGTTTACTTCTTCTTTTTTTTTTTTTATGTGAAATTGTTTCCGTGATGTTTCTAGCACCGGTTCATAGATAGTACAGTTTTTATAGCAAAGCAGAGCTGGGCACATTTCTGCAATAACAAAGTGACCTTTGCAACCACAAGGGGTGAATAGCTGAAATGGAAGAGTCAGGCGCAGCTCAGACGTTAGTAAGGTTGTCATCATCTGCTGTTATAAAGGCGATGAGTTATCCAGTTTAGAAATTGCAGGATGTGCAGCAGTTGATCCTTCAATGATTAGGAGCAAAGAAAAGTGAAAATAACGAACCTACCTGCTCCTAGCATGAGAAGAATATCGCCCAGTGTTAAACTGAGACTTGGACTGCTGCATAGAACGAGAATCGCTGTAGTAATAGGGTGTATTTACTATTGCACTGGTAAACTAGTTTGTGCAGTTTCTTATTTTTTACTTAAGTTTGCCCTTTATGTGAGCATTTGATATCGTGATCAACTAGATCTGAAGAAGCAGTATGACTACATTGTACCTCCAGCTTCTGCCATTACTGCAATGGTTTTCAAACTTTGCATTGTAAGGAACCCCGACCCTCTCTAATAGTGCGTCTGAGATCAGAAGCATTGTAAGGAACCCCAACCCTCTCTAATTGCGCGTCTGAGATCACATGCATTGTAAGGAACCCCAAACTCTCTAATAGAGCATCATAGATCAGAAGCATTGTAAATTCTTCTGTATTTAATACGGTTTTCATAGGACCTGAAAGTTGCAGGGGACCCCTTAATTGGGCCCTGGAAACCCAAGGGTTCCTAGGAACCCCTATGGAGAAACACTGCATTACTGTGGAGAGCAGATATCAAATTGTGCATGAACCTCCCTCACTTTGTAGCATTGACAAGAAGTAATCCAATTACAATGAGCTATATTGTATGTTAATACTTCCTGGCAGCGCACTGCTCTGAGATGAAGGCCCCTCTGGCAGTGAAAGCGTTAAAGACAGAAATGGTAAATTGCACTTGCCCTATAATATATTGGACTTTGACAACCAGCATGTGATTTCTGCTTTGGTAAATAACCCCCATTGCATCTTCTCAGCTGTCTTATACCATCAGCAGTGGAACATTATGCCTTAGTGTTATTATCATCATCCCATAATGTATTCACACACTCATTGTTAAATTACAATAAAACTCAAGTGCTTCTGTTATCAAATTGAAGTATGTAAGATTGCAAACTATACCTTTGGGGCACCAAAACAAAGAAGAACATCAAATTAATATTCATGCCCAGAACTTTGCATCCAGTGCAGATTGGGCTGGGATGCTTAGGAAGTCATTCAGGAGTGAATCAATACTAATTATTGTAATCAGCAGGGTTAATTAGCTGAAGATGCCGCCGAATGAAAGTTCATTGCTTATAGCCCTGAAAACACCTAACTTGACAAAAAACCTGAAATTAAATGGCAGAAGGTGTTACGAAGGTGGGAAGTGATAGTTTCCATTTCCAAAAGGAAGGTACCCAGCTGCTACCCAACGGTGAAATCAGATGGGCTTATCTCTCGAATAACAGGTTTAAACTTTCAGACAGCGCGCAATGAGAGAGGTATCGCCTGGTTTCGTTCTCCTGCCATGGCTGTGGTGTTGTCACGGGGGCCATTATAAATAGCTCCCCTTTCTCAAGCCATAAAATGTCAAATAATGCTATAAATTAGGTCCGCTCTGCATTTTCTGAGGTCACTGTGTCTACGAGCTCATTCAAATTCAGATTACTGCTGGCAGTCTGCAGTAGAAATGTCATTTCTGCGTTGGATTTCATTGAGCAAAAGTGACAGAAAAAATGTTTTTCATTTTATTAAATAAAATTGTAGCATACAGGGAATATTGTGTGAAGGGGACACAACCGGCACAAACGTGCATTGTGTATTTTAATCACAGATTCTGTTTCACAAAACAGATTGCATTTCTGCTTCTGAAACCCAGCAGAATGCTTTATGTAATTGTTTCCTATAAGTATATTCAGCGTAAGGAATCCATTGCTGGGCACCGTTTTGTTATTACTGGGGAATGGGGAAAAAAAAAACTCCTTTTGTATATCTGGCCCCCCTCCCTGAGCCTATTAACATGCTAACTCCTTTCGTTTAACAAAGACATGGTCACTCCAAATACAGTATTCTTATTTTTTCCACCGATCATATAGTAATAAAGTATACGGTACATAGACTGCAATTCTTTGCTTAATGGAGGTGGAATTGTCTTTCTATGAATACACACGGCTATCTCTAGACCTCAAAGAAAGGCAAAGATCACTGTATAAAGCGTAGAAAAGCACAAGAAAATAGGCAATTTAACCGCCAGCTGGGACACTGTTGCTTTAAATAAAGAATACTTTTTTTACTATAACAATTGTTGATCTTGTATCTGCTGTGTATGTGTGTGTGTGACCCAGTGCTTTTAACAGCAAACCTATTTCTCCAAGTCGTATTATAAATATGTATACCTAGAAGTCTCATAGGGAACGAAGCAAAGCTAGGGCTGAACTATGTATAACATTTTGTAGCGCCTGCACTACAAAGCATCACTGTGCCTCTATTCAGTAAGAAATGCTGTAAGTATTCTTGCATTTTTTGTTCCCCTGGGAGAAGCCTTGTGAGCTCTCACAGACCATCACAAAAATAAGGATTTAGCAAGAGGTTCCCTGTAGATTGGTCATCAGGTGCCATTGAAACCTTCAAAGCAGGAGAAGGCAGTTTTATTCTTCATTCTTATTTTCGAATTTCTGGAATTTTACCGTTCTGGGATTTTTTTTTGATTTAAAAAAAAAAAAAGTTTATTAAACCATGTATGCAGTGTTTTTCTTTTGTATTTTTTGTATTTTTAGTAAGAGACCGTTAAAAACATAGTAACCATACAACCGATTTACATTAAAAAGGGAATTATATGCCATTAGATAGATGAATACTCGATGTATGTAATCATGAGAGAACACGAAAGGAGTTATCCTGGGTTTTCCCCACTCACAGTAGCTTCTTGAGTGACAGGGGAGGTGGTGGGACTAGGCCTGTGTGTGTCCAATCACTGGATTCAGACCTGGTATCTGCTTCCCTTATACTTAAGGAACTGCACTGCTAAATTTAGTCAGTGCCTCTACGTCCTTGAGAGAGGCTGGTCTACCCTAACAATTGTGCAGGGCTCTGTCAATCTGTATTCCCTCCACTAGGGGAGTGGATGGGTGAGTACACCCCTTACTCCACCAGGGAGTAAGAGAAGAGCAAGGACTGCTTCAGGGTCCCTTGGCCTGGAGTATAGGTCCGGGGTACATCCTGAGGGTGAAGCCCCACGAAGTGAAGTATGCTGTTCCATCTGCCAGTGTACTAAATAAAGTGTGATCCTGTTCAAAGATATCTTCCTGCCTGAGACTACAATCTATCAGGGGGAGGGGAAGTAAGTTCTCCTGCAAGGATTGTCCCACATCCCTGGGGCCTTCAATAGATGGAGGTTCTGTGAGAAAGAATCAGTTACTACCCCAGAAGTCTGTCCTGTTTTCCTCCACAACACCGCAGGATACTCAGATCTACTGTAAGCCATCAGGTATGCACCACACCACACCGTGTAATGGTGAAATCTCCCAGAGAGGGGGGGGGGGGGGGGGAAACACCGCTACATTTGGAGGCACTGCTGAGATCATCAGGACAGGCTTTCAGCGAAGCAGAACTGGAAGATAAGAGGTATACTTCCAGAGAGAGTACCATAGAAGGAGGAAGGCTAGGTGTAGTGTCCAGGGGCCATGCCATAACCGGGGCTCACCTTCCCCGCCAGGGACCTGCAGGCTGTGCTGACCTAAAGGGCAAACTGTGCTGAATCAGAAGGCTATTGCTGTTCTGAGTCGCCCTGAGGCGGGTTGTTGTATGATGCCTTAAAGGGGTGCTCTGGTTAAAGGGACCTCTGGAGAGGGTTTGCGATGCCGGCAGCCGAGCGGGGCGTCGTAAGGTACTGCTAGGTGGGGTCTTAGGAGGTGTGCCTGGACGTACTCAGGTGCCTATACCCCTCTGCTGGAAGAGCCACCACAGTGCTACTAGCCGTTGATGCACAGGGAGTCACAGGGCACTCAAACTGGACTGTAATCGTGTGCAGTATACCACAGAGAGTTTTGCCTAGCCTGGGGTATATTGATGTTCCACTTGTCAGATACTACCAGAGAACTTCAGAAAATGGATTCCCGCTGGAATCGTGTGGACCACGTTGATGATTTGCAAAATACAGAAATTACTTTTACAAGTTTGTTGTGGGGTGGCACGAAAGCCATGACCGCGCCCTTTCTGTGCTGCAGAGGACTCCTGGTTTCACCAGGGGGAGGAGACAGTGAGGACATTACGATTATGTGAGGGGCTGCGGACGAAATGACTGCACCCCAGAGCGAGGAGCCTGTGAAACTACACAAGTTTAGTTAGAGTCGCGCTTTTCTGATGTGTGCCCCAACTCTACACTCCACCCGGGGGAGGGGACACTGCACCAACCAGCAGCCACCGACGTCACTGAGGGAGGAGCCGGATACGAACTGCCGCATCCTCAGTTCCCCAGAGCTAGCCAAGTGAGAGGACTCACCTTACCTGTCCTGCTCCCTCCAGGCACCTTATCCACGACCAAGATAGCAAACTGACTTTTCAAATTACCGTCTGCCAAGAAACCTCCTGGCAGTGAAGGTAGCAGGGGTCCAATATCCAGAGTACCTTTCCGCAAAGTGTGACTTCCCAGGTGGAGACCTTGTCAGGGAAGTTACTTGCCTGCAGTGCTGAACTTACTATCTGTGGCCACTAGTCCCGTTGCTAGCCATCGGTGTCCAGACTGAAGGCCTTGAGACTATCCTCACGGAGGGCCCGTGTGCCCTAACAGACATTCCAGGTGTCCATGCACCCCGGTTCCTGAAATGGGAGCCCAAAGAACACCAGCTGAGGTGACAGACCAAGGAAAGACCCAAGCATGTTCCCTGGTGGCATCAGAGCCGGACGGCTTCAGACCAATTGCCACCAGCGAGGGTGAAGTACCAAGGTACCTGTCCCAGGTGGAGCAGCCCTTACTAACCTCATCGGACGATGACAGCTCCAGCGACCACCGTCGAGACGCTGAGGGAAAAAGAGCCACCTAACGTTAAAGTACAGAGACGGAGTCCAGAAACCACCACACTGCGAGCGCTGGTGCACCCAGAACTGTGCAGAGAAGTCCCACGGCCATGGCAGTGCCCAGTGAAGCGGAGGCAGTACCTGCATCCATCCCAGACGACTTGACGCTCATCTCAAGTCAGCGGAGCAGTGAGGCACCAACCCCTTAACCCAAACAGATATACAGGTGTCCGGCAAAGAGGCCCTGCCCGGCACCTACTTCCGTGTGGAGGATTGTGCAAACCTTCTAGAACCACACCCTGCGGATGACGAACTTCTGGTGCGGGAGTTGGACCTGTACCGGGATCCCACAATGTCTCCGTCTGATGACGTCACCTCTATGGCGACCGCAGGAGCGGACCGGGACTGTGCTGTGACCACTCCGGGGCCAAGGAAAACGCCGGTCTGCGGGCACAACCACTAAGGCGACACCACCAGTGGCAGGCCGTGGCCTAGTAAAATGTAAGGACTCTGTCCCGGACATTGTTGAGCCCAAGGCCTTATTCCCTGTCACTATTGCCCATGCCCCATCTGATGTACCCTTGCAGCTCTATGTGCATAAAAATGCTGCGCAATGGGCTCGCAATGGCATGAAAGCTGCACTGTATTTTCAGCAACCCAGTGTTGGGCCGATCGACTTTGAGTATGGCTCAGATGTGGGTTAAGTGCAGTATAGTTCCGATGAGGAGGGAGAATTAGGGGTTCTTTGCTAATAGGAGTAGTGTACCAGAGAAGTGGGATTCTGAGGATTCGGATGAGAACTGGGAGAGTTATCTTGGAGAGAATGATATTTTTGGGGTATCCTCAGATGAATCATCAGGATATGATTCCCCCCGACAGGTGGAGTATGCTTTACAAAAATCCCCCTAAGAGGCTATATTTCGTACCGGTGTTTTACCCTGAGGGTAGGATTGTTAAGAAACCCGACCACAGGCATTACAATTAAAAGGATTCTCCGTGTGGGAGTAATCCTTGTTATTTCTTTAGCCCTATTCAAAGGTGGGTGGGTAAAAACCTGCATGTTCATATGACGGTATTCTTAAATGTATTTCATTGTTACAGGTTGTTAATGTCATGTTGTATTATTGTTCCAGTTTAATCTTCTGCAGGATAGACCCTTAAATTTGGATCTAAGTTGGATCCATTGGATTCCACCAGAGGGAGAGTGCAGCCAGGCTGGTTTCCTTGGCTACTAAGTCTGCACTCCCTGGCAGTAAGTCCTGGAAAAAGCAGGCCTGGCAGGAGTTATCATGGGTTTTCCCCAATCACAGCAGCTTCTTGAGTGACAGGGGAGGCGGTGGGTGTGTCCTATCTCTAAATTCAGACCTGGTACCTACTTCCCTTGTACTTAAGGAGAAGCACTGCTAAATTTAGTCAGTGCCTCTACCTCCATGAGAGACGCTGGTCTACCCTAACAATTGTGCAGGGCTCTGCAAATCTGTATACCGTCCCCTAGTGGAGTGGATGGGAGACTATACCCCTTACTCCACCAAGGAGTAAGGGAAGAGATAGGACTGCTTCAAGGCCCCTTGGCCTGGAGTGTAGGTCCGGGGTACATCCTGAGGATGAAGCCCCACAAAGTGAAGTATGCTTTGTATGCTGTTCCATCTGCCAGTGTACTAAATAAAGTGTGATCCTGTTCAAAAATATCTTCCTGTCTGAGACGACAATCTATCAGGGGGAGGGGAAGTAAGTTCTCCTGCAAGGATTGTCCCCACATCCCTGGGGCCTTCAATAGATGGAGGTTCTGTGAGAAAGAATCAGTTACTACCCCAGAAGTCTGTCCTGTTATCCCTCCACAACACCGCAGGATACTCAGATCTACTGTAAGCCAGCAGGTATGCACTGGGGGGGGGGGAGGGAAATACCGCTACAGTATCTTTCAAATATTGTTACATGCATTTTGTGTGGGTAGGTGTAGCATTAATCCTGCCACTCTATTATCAGCTATTTGTGCTGTCATTCTTTATTTTTGAGATCAATGGAATGAGGTCATTATGGAAATAAATCATCTGAAGTCCCAAATGGCATCTATTCCAGGAGGGGCCAACCCCAGTCCTCAAGGGCCACCAACAGGTCAGGTTTGAATGATATCTCTGCTTCAGCACAGGTGGCTCAATCCATGCTGAAGCAGGGATATCCTTAAAAACTGACCTGTTGGTGGGCCTTGAGGACTGCTCTATTCCATCTCGGGACCTGTGACAATATTATTCGATTTTTCAAAGGTAGCGTTTTGTTTTTCTGGCGTGTGTTTTTAGCAAAGGGCCGGGAATTAGCGATATGTTTTAATGCACACGACAAGTAGATAATTAGAGAGCCATTAAAAGGAATAGGAAAGGCAAATTGCTTCCCATCCGAGTAAATAGGAATATTAACTTAATTTGGTGGGCTAACAGAAAATCTAGAGCTCCTCCCTCGTTGCAAAATGAAAACTTATAGAAGAATGATTCTTACATACTGTATTTATTTTTAAATGATAGTATCAAAATAATGTAAGTCGTCTTTGTGTCGTTTAATAGAGGCAATACATCGTTTACTATCTCAGCGGCGCGCCTGGAGCTCTTATGCTAGTGACAGGTACAGCACGTAACCCTATTGACTTACACGAGTGAGAGGTCTGCTTTTCAAGAGGGTGATCCCATTGAAATCTATAGGGGCAACTGACGTGTGTAAGAGGTTGCATTTGATGAAAATGAGTTTGACACCCTGACAAAGTGGGGGGGGTGTGGAGATGAGCATGCAACGGCGTCTGCTTCACCATACCTATATCCTTGAGCTGCACATTTTCACAATTACTTAGTGGCGTACGTATTTTGTTCTATAGTTATAGAATCTATACCCTTGAGAATTACTCCTCTCTGTAGTACATTTAAACATTCTTGAAATCTGACACAGGATATTTGCTTTAAAAAAGAACACACCCAAAAACAACATTTAGAGTATTTTAACCACTATTCCCAACTGTATTTTTCTTTACTTAGTGATTAGTGTGGCGCATTAATAAATGGTTAATGTGATGTGGAATATGAACAGTGTGTAATGCAGAGCATCATCATATTGTATCTGCTGCATAGGGTTACTAGGTGTCCAGTATTGACTTGGACTCTTCTGTATTTGGACACTGTGCAGTCAAAAATGAGAGGTGGGACTGCACATGTATGTGTCCGGTATTACCGGCTTGGGGGAGCCACGGGATTTCCCTGAGTAGGGAGAGAGCAGGGCTGTTACTAGGGGGCTAGGCAGCTTCCTCCATCCTGCCGCGTAATGTAGCCAATCAGGAGTAGGTGTCAGAAGCCTGGGGGGTGGGGCCAAGGAGAGGAGGAAACAGCATGGAGTGGAGAGAGGTGTGTGTCTCGAGTGCGTCGCACCGTTCACTATTGTTCCCAGTATTTTTGTAGAAGCCACCTGTTAACCCTACCGCTGCAGTTTATCCCACCATTTATACTAGTACTTAATATGGTTTCATGGGAAGAGTCAGAATATTTCAGACCGACAACAAGACAGAATAATAGATCTTCTTTTTACAAATAGTTTAAAACCTAATTTGTTTCCTGGAACACAGGGAGACAATGTATTTGTCCACATTCACAACCAGCCAACAGAAGGTCTTCATTTCAGTCTTTCACTTTAGACCTGTGTTTAAACAGCAAGGCCCTTGTTACTTCATATATTCCTAATGTTTTATGGAATAACACTATCAAAAGTTTAGTGGTAGACTTGTTGCCGTTTAGGATAACAGGACCTCACAGGTTCCATGTATTCTGCAGCCAAGACAAACAATAGTCAATTGCAATCCAAGTAAAGCTACACATACTGTGTTAAGTAAAGTCGTAAACTATGTTTCGGTTTGGTTTACATAGGAGATAAACTCTCTTTTGAAATTGATATCACCCCTCCTCCGGCTGTCATGAGAGATTATCAGATGCAGGTGTTATTCATCTGCGCACAGCTTTTCCTATTACTGTTTTACTGCTTGCACATATTTACTTGTGTGTCAGTCCCATAATAGGTAAGTGAAAAAGGCATCTAGTGAGAAAGTATGTCCCCATGCCTGAAATGACATGTATTATCTGGGCAGCGTGAGCTTCTGGCACTGTGGCCCATTTCTGCTTGACCTGTAGAATGAAGGGCTACATGGGATTGTGAGAAATCATCAGAGTCTATATGTATGTGCTGGCATCCCTACAAATGAGAGAGAGAACCTGGAATCCTCCTCTGAAATATGCTCAACATGTTCTTGCTTCAGTTTCAGGATGCTGGAGATAAGACACAAATTCAAAGCACCAGCACACATTTATGGTTAAATAATATAATTTCTTCTAAATGTATGTATGTATGTATGTATGTATATATATATATATATGTATGTATATATATATATATATATTATATATATAAATATTAAAGTATATGCATCCTATTATATGTACACACTCACACACACACATATATATATGTATATATATATATATATATAGCACTTATATCGCAGCTCTAATTTCTCGCTAAACACCTGCCCGCTTTTGGTTTCTGCTCAAGTATGTCTTCTGTCTACACCTTTTGTATCTAAAGTAATCTCCTACCTAAAACCTCTCTTACTGACTGCCCCACACCTCTGGAATGCTCTTCCCCTCAATATCCTCTCTTCACCTTTAAGACCCATCTTAAAACACACCTCTTTAACGAAGCATATGGGTAGATCCGTTGGCTGATACATACTATACATCTCACATGCACTGACCATGACCCCTTGCAGACGCACTTACCAGAACACCCACCTACTGTCTGTTAATTCTCCCTTCTTCTTAGAGTGTAAGCTCTTCGGGGAAGCTCCTATTGTTACTTTTGTGTCTGAAGAGCTTATTCCCATTATGTGTTATATTATTAAGTCACGTGTATTACTGCTGTGAAGCGCTATGTGTATTACTGCTGGTTGGCGCTATATAAATAAATATATACATATATGTATGCAAGCAGTAGATAATCCTTGGTATTTTCAGAGACTGGCCTTCTGACACAAATTCTGAGCAACTACTTCAATGTAAGGCTAAGGCCCCGGTATCTCCGCTGTAACGCGCGCCCGCGATATTGCCGGCGGGTTCAGCCGATTCTCCGGTCTGCAGCTCACTGCAGGAAGAGAGACCGGGGGGGGGGCGTGGTGGGGGAGTGACAGGGCGCGGCCATGACATCACCCGGCAGGTTCGCCCTCATTGGCTGAACCGCCGGGGGGGCGTGCCTAATCGCTCGATGCGAGTCCTGCTCTCAATTCTATTGAGAGCAGGAGCAGCTCTCGCCCGAGCGCTGCGGCCCCCCCTCGCAGCGGGCCCGGCGCCATTGAGGGGAGGGCTCTCGTCCGCCACAGTGGACGCTGTAGTAGGCAGCGGGGGCAAGGCCTAAGAGTCTGGACTGCACTGATGGTTTCTGTTGATAGTGGGGGTGAATTGTGATGATTATTTACTGTAGGCCTATAGTTAACAGTACTAAAGTTGCAACAATTTAGACCGCCCAATCCAATGCAATTTACCCAATCTTCTCTCATTGTACCCTATTTAATGTAGCTGCTTCATAGTTTTGAAGGAAATGTCAGCTCTATCCACCCCCAAAATATTGTTTATGGCGTAACATGTTCCTATAGAGCGGAATGAAAGAGAACGTGGATTCCCCAACTTGCAATGCATAGTTTGCTTACACCAAGAGTTGTAATTGCTCGTAGTTGGCCAAAATGTTTTTATTTATTTTTTAAATATTTTTGACAATCTAATTGCCTTCCTTAAACAAAGAAACTGGGCTAATGGAAAACCGCTTAGCTTTTCTTCTTTATTTCAAATTAATTATTTCAGAGGGTCCTCTGAACAGGGGAGTGTTTGTCAATCAAGTATTTTCTGTTCCCTTGTCCTACCCTGTTCCTTATCAGAGAGCCAATCAAGTTTAAAAGGGGGGAAACAGGGGTTTTCTGTGTGCCAATTCTTTTTGAACACAGTGACATCACACAAAAGTGAGTAACCAGAGTGAACAAAACCATTTTAAAGTCTCAGCTTACCATGTTTAAAAACTAACTCCAACACCTGATTGATCTTGGTAAAGAAGGCATTAGTCACCCAGATATAACCCCAAACATGTCCCTGCCATTAGTAGAGTTTTAGGAGGGGCTGAGCATTTAACAGAGTTCGCTATGTTTGGGGCTGTTCTGATAGCCGCAGGCCTGCAATATATATACGGTAAGTGAGAACTTCAGTCAAACAAGACCAAACACAGCATGGCAGGTTTTGTGTGAAACTTTTTCTGGCGGGGCAGTGTCAATGAATGGGTCAAAGGCTAAATCAATCAAACATAGCCAAGATTTACTTATATTTAGAGGGATTTCAAGTCTGCAGCCACAAGTTTGAATAGTAACTATCTCTAATCTAATTTAAAAAAAAAAGCATGTGGTTGCTTTTTTGCATGTTTGTCCACACTGAGGTTGTTCCGTGATTGGGCTGAAGACGTTGACAGGGACCATTTTTGGTTCGAAAAGAGAAGGAATACAATTAAAACGTTAATCTTCCTGGGCACTCCAGGACTCATAATTATACCAAATAGGTATTGCCGGTTTAATAACACTAGTGACAGACACCAAGCCCTTTCCTTTCTGCTTCGGTTTATAAAAGTCAGATAGAGTGTCATGCTGTTTAACACCCATTAGTAGCAATGATAATAAAAGCTTGTTCAATAAATTACCCTAATAAAGAGTATAAACCTCATACAATGTTGCATCTCATCTTTTATCCCCTTCAGAGCTAGCACACTACATTGCTTCGGGCCATGTTTAAACCGGTGGCCAACTTAAATTGATAAAGCACTTATCGGGAGAGCAAAAAAAGAAAGAAAAACATAAAAGAACCAACAAAATTGATGCTCCTACTAAGTATCAATTAATTTATAAAGATATAGAATATTGTTGGTTTAGAACTGATATGTGAATTTTCACGGGTAGTATTATATTGAAGCACGTAATGGTCCTTTCACTTGGGTGCAGCTGTTGATGAGACAATGCCTTGAGGTGTCTCTAGAAGAGAAGGTTTTAACACACTGCTGAGATGTAATTAACTTTTTTCAATATCACCACTCCCTTTGATGCTCATTACCTTGTCTGCAGATAGAGTGTCTGCTGGAATGGATTTAAGACTGAAGGAGTAATCCATACATGTTATCAAGGTACAAAAAAAGATTGCAATCCACTGGGTTAGAAAATCAGGACAACCTCACCTGCTCCAACCCCCTTGTAATCAGGGACTTAGCTGATTCAGAACATTCATTACTTGGTTTCCAAGTGAATTGACTTTGCTATCACCTATCAGGTTGTGATACAGTAGTTAATTGTTTTTTCTCTCCAGTTGTTGAGTTGTTCTACAGTATCCACATCGAAGAGATTTTCCATGCACTATTGGACGATGGTGATAACTCACGACCCTGAACTAAACATAGTTACACGTCTGATTGTAAAGAAAGATGCAGACATACCAGGAATACATTTTTGGGGGGGGGGGGTGCAATTGACTGAAATGTGCAGCAATTAAAAAAATGAAAAGAAAATTAAAGGTGAGAATGCAGCATACTTACACCTTGAAAATTCAAGTACAATGTATTAAATATAGTTCTCAACTAATTGTGAAGGTGTTTCTTTCATTTCCATTGCAATAACTGTCTTGCATATAATCAGTTGCCCACTGATCGGCTTGAATCTATCCTCACAGCAAATCACCTGGTTAAACACATTTAGGTTCTGCATATCATTCAGGGAGAGCATCTTCTAAAAAATGATTACTAACAATGATAATTGAATTAATAGACTAAGGACGGAGATCATTAACTCTGGTAGTTTAGCGATAACAATATTATTGCATGACTGAATCGCCAAAATGTTCCCTATTTTATACAGATTGTTTAACAAAAGTGAGGTGCGCTGGTTAGCTGGAATTGCAATATAAAAAGAACAAAAGTAATCGCAATTGTTAACAAAATGGGATTTCAGATGTCACAAAACAACACACTTTTTTTTAACAATATACAAATACACAGACATGATTTCGTATATGAATAATAAGTGTACTTTGTAACATTACTAAATACATTGAAATAAAAAAAATCAAGTATATTCAGTGGCAGTATTTTGGGAATGAGACAATAGCATAAGGCAGGATTATTATATGTAAAGATATAAATGCATACACAACAAATGCCCTGCTCATAGGAGCTGTCAATGGAATGAATGGGGTAGGGATAGCTGTCACTCAAACCATGTCAGCCCAAGAAGAACAGAAAGCCTTTGAAATTACGCTAGAATTGCAAAAGCTTGAACCACACTAGGCTTCCCTATAATAAATGGATAATAGGTCAGATATATTGTGTTCGGGCGTTTTGTTTAACTATCCTATTTTATTGCTGGAAAGTAGATTACCTGACGTATGATCACAACGTAGCAAGATGGAGTGCGGGAAGTATGAGCCGAGGTGATGATATGGGTACTTACTGTAAGCAGCTGGAATCCTTCATTACCAGCAAATGGTGGCAGCTTCAGCGACAGAAAGCCGGGGTACACAAGACCATGTGAAGATCAGAGCGAGAGAGAGCTGTTAGTGGTGTTTTTGTGGAGGAGAAGGTGCCAGGACCCTAAGCAAAGAAAAATAAATGTATATCTAAATGACATGACTGGGGTAGGCCTGATAGGCCCCTACTGAGGAACAAATAGACACCGAGCTGGAGGAATAAGGACACAGCTTTAATTAATAGTACAACACAAATGATAACTTAACCCCAGACTGGCCGGTACCTTGTTGAGAGCCCCCAGCGTTGCTGTGGCACGTGACCCCACACTGCTGTTGGTCTACCGACAAAGCACCAGCGCCTCCACCCTCACCCCCCTATGGGTGGAGGTGCTTCCACAAGCAGTAGCGGCCCTACAAGGGACGAACACCAATGGCTAAATGGGCAGTATGCCCAACTTGATATTTATGGGCTCAGTCTGTATCCTGAAGCAACCGCCTATCAAGCTAAAACACAACACACGTTTTATTTTATTTTTTCCTACACGTCACAATAATGACACAACGTGTAACTCTTATTTGTCCTTATTTTTTTTATTGTATATATAAAATGTATAAACCATCAACAATTTTGCCAACAGCCATGTTAACCCATGGATGGAGGGTGGGACCGCTTCCTCTGGCTGCTACGAGGGGAGTGGCAGAACCTGCCTCTTACCCACAATCCCCCCCTAGCACTCCTCCCCTGACGCATAATACCCCCTTCCCCCATGCAGTCTCCAGTAGGGCCCTGTCCTTTTGCCCCTGCCTAATTTCTAAGGGCTTCTCTATAACTAATTGACCTTTCAAGCACCAATAGCCTCTCGGAGCTAATAAGTAATTTCCTGACATCCGGGGATCCCAGGTTCCAGAGCGGCAAGAGTGACAAAAATTGTAGTTTCTTTTAAAAGGCTAAAAACATGGCCACAAGGATCACCAATAGAAACCCCACAACACCACCAGCTTCCTTTTGGCCGCTGGAGCTAGCCCCGACTCCTCTGCTATTTTGCGTCCGCTGGGGAAGTATTCTTGATGTACAAAACATCTTGCTGCAAGGGAAATGGGGTTCCCCAGATGGTGGGGACCACAAAGGAGCTTTAGGGGACTTCCTGGTTTAAGTAAGCTAAACAAAAAAACAATGAGTTTCTTCAAAGAAATGTGGTACAAAGATTATTTATCTGCTCCAGTAAGTATTCTAGCCACATTCATAATAATTTCTTAATCACTCCATGAAGTTTCCAGCTGATCCCTGAAAACAGGTGCACATGAGTTCCTCTATACAAAGTAACCCTGATCTAATACTTCCTTAAAGCAGAGAGAAAGATGTAGTCTGATTGTCATGAGTATTAAAAAGATAGAACTTCTAAGTGTTATACTTCTGAAGTAATTTTCAGGATCATCACTCACATGATCCGTGAGACAAAAATTTGTTCCACCTGAAGAAAGCCTCAATGATGAAATTCGTTTTATAAAATGAAATACAGTACATTTCTCAAGCCGTTGTATAAATCACAAATTATTATGTAAAATGACTTTATGTTGCATTTGTGAGGGTCTTAGAAGATCTATGGAACATTCAACGAGAGAATGATCACAGGGTTCTGCCTGTTTACAGAAAGATAAACAAAGATTGTTTAAACGTTTGTTGAGTAAGAGTTTTTGCATTTAGGCTTAGCCGTCCATAACAGGCCATCCAGAAGAGACATTACCGCTTTTAATGATGCCATTTTATCCCCCCTTTTTTTAATAACAGGGTGGGAACTAGGGGTCTCCAGAGCGGAACAATTATTTTGAGCTCCTGTGACCCCTCGTTCCTCAGATACTCACCGGTAAAGGTTACTTTATAGTTTTGCACTGGGTTTTAAATGGTGTGTCCAATGGGAAGCTGCAACCAATGATGTTGCGGCTTCCTATTGGCTCACAGGACCCGCAAGATTGAAACTGCCATGTTTCCCCTGGAGGGAACTGAAACTGAAGAAATAAAGATGAAAAGTTCAGTCTGCGCTCAGGCTCTTTAAACCTGGAATGTTGATCCCTCTCTGTTCTTTTGCTGCTCTCGTGTTTTGAGGTGTCTCCCCCACCTCCAAATGTGGCTTCCACCGGAAGACTCCGACGGCGATACCAATGTCAGTGAAAGAGAAAAAACACAAAAGCGCACCAAGATGAGAGATGTAATTTGTATTACCAAAAATAAAAATAGTAATAAATTGAAGAAATAAAGAACCTGGTGCTTTTTTGGCAATGTTCTCTTGTGATAGACAAAGTCAATAATAAGAATAGAAGCACAATAACGCCCTTTTAGTCAATACAGACGCAGATTCATCAGGTCTCAGCACATCTGTAATGAATAACATGAGAATAACTAATTCGCTCTCGTTTTTTACATTAGAAGACTTGTAAGGGTGTATTAACTGAACTGATAGTCACTAACCACTTGAACAACATTAACAATGTTAATGTAGTCCTCCTTGCCAGGCTCCTATGGTGTTTACATCTGTTGACTACTGTAGGTACATGGCTTTTCTCAGTTTCTCATATCTTGCTGTGGTGCAAGGTCCGAGCAGGCAGGGCATAGATATGCTGATGGAATAATGAAGGGCGCCAGGAACTTTTATAATAAAAATAAGAGCTTTATTGACAGCTGTCCACAACGCTCCTCACACATTGACATCATCCATAATAGACATTCTTCTGATATCTCCACAGTGTTTGTACTATTTATATCTCCCCTAAGTAGCACCCACTTTTAATGCGCTAGGGAGATACTGTACTGAAGCTTGTTGCCGTTACTGTCATCTTAAGCAGCCGTCTTCTGCGTAGCATCCGTAACTCGCTGTATCAATTGGGCCCCATCTTAGGTTACCCTTTCCATCATGAACGGTGGGATCACTATCCCAGTACAAGGTACTGCGTGGCTCTCTTAGGCCGAGGCCCCGCTGCCTCAGTCAGGCAGGCAACGCGTTGCATGCAGGCAACGCGTTGAGAGGCAATTGACCGCTGCCTGCTGTCTGTAGGGAGCGGGAGCTGGAAAAGGGGGGGTGGGGGGCCGTGGTTTGAGCGGAGGGCTGAAGAGGGGTCTCCCGGGCTGCAAGAGGGTGCAGCAAGCACCACACATGCCCTCCGCTGCTCGCTCTCCTTGCTACCGCCCCCCCCGGTCTGTCCATTCGTCCGTCCATCCTCCCGTCGGTCCATCCCCCCTATCGGTCCGTCCGCCCCCCTCCCCCACACAACACACACTTTCCCCCCCCCCTACCTTTTGGAGGTGGGGAAAGCTCTGACACTCCAGCCCCCGGCGCTGGTAGGCTCACCAGCGCACCACGTGACGCGTCACTGCTCGGGATAGCAATTCTCTTGCATCCCCTGGCGGCTAACGTGTCACAGTGCGTAGTGAGCCTCGCCGGAAGGAGGCAGCGGGGACAGACAGGCAGGAGGTAAGGGGCTGGTGGCCCACGTGCGCGGCCGTCCGCAGCGGGTCCTCAACCTTAAGCACTCTGTTTCAGAGACAACAGGGGACCTTTCAGCAGGGTTGCTTCTTCTAGGTCCAAGGGCTACTAATCTGATAACCCCTATAGGACATAGGCTTCCTCTTTGATAGCTAGTAGTCTTCTGTAGTATCATGGCTATTAATGCTAGCTGGATGGGACACTTTACCCAACTATAAAATAATAAGCAGGAACAGAGCAGTATCACTATACATGGGAACATATTTACATTATTAACAGTGAGGCTCATCCAACTGCCACTCCCAGAAACCTGAGTTCCAAAACCTTTAGGGCTAACTATATATACCCCCATAGTGACGTCACTGGTCACCATGCATAGAGAGGGAGTGACATTTTTCCTGCTACTTCACTTCATACAATGTGATCTGAGAGGGCATTAGCCCACACAGTTAGCCCCTTAATACCATTAACCTCTTACCTGCCATAATAATAATAGCATGTTCTTGTATTGCGCTGCTAGTTTAACGTAGCGCTTTACAGAGACATTTTGCAGGCACAGGTCCCTGCCCCGTAGAGCTCACAATCTTTGTTGTTGGTGCCTGAGGCACAGGGAGATAAGGTGACTTGCCCAAGTTCACAAGGAGCCGACACCGGGAATAGAACCAGGTTCCCCTGCTTCAAACTCAGTGCCAGTCAGTGTCTTTACTCACTAGTATCTGTATGAGGTGGGGCACATTAGTAAATGCACCCTATATTTTTGAGGAATTCCCTCTTTATTAGAACATTTCTATTAGTGTTTACTTGTATTCCCAAATCTCACTCATTTGGTATACTGGATAATGGCTGATAAGCATCACTAAAAGAACATTTTACTGATGTGTCAAACCCCAATCCGGCATTAAATGCCATTCACTTAAATTAATTCACGCTGGATCGGGTGCAGTGCCCCACATTGAATTCCCACATGGCAAGCAATACAACATAGATGGGCATTAAATACCATAGATGCAATCTTACTACAGTTACTTCTTTTTGTATGATGCTAGTTCTTGGCTTCTTCTTGATTTTTTTATGTGGCACTAGACGAGAAGTTCGTCTGAAGGTCAGAGAAGCTGACGGCCAGAATTCCATCATGTAGGGTGCCCATGCATGACAATTCTTGGTAATTAGGCTGAGTGTGGACAGATTCTGATAGGCAGCAGCCCTGCTACCTAAAATCTTGGTGGTTTCTCTGTCCCCTCCAGATAAATACTTGTGAATATTCCTGTAATTAGATGACTTTTAATAGTCACCTACTCAGACTAAGCAATAAATAACACAGTGTGTGTAACTAGTGTTTTAATTCATTGCATTTGCAATGCAATGTTGTCCCCTGTGGAAGCGAATAGATTTAAGGTGGGGGGCAATTGCATATTCATCATATGGTAAAGGATCCATCTCACATAGCAGGTCACATATTTTACTTATCAATGTAATTGGCTTCATTCGAAAGATTCAATCACTCGTAAGGAAACCTTTTCAATTATTTGCTCCGGTGTAAAAATGAAAACTGTTTCTATATACGCAGGGTTCGTGTAATTCAAAATCTTATCTGGTATGTATTGATCTTCTACCTTGTCTCTCTGGCTAATGATTGCAGCATAAATGGATAAAACAAGACTACACGTTTGAGAAACAAGTCTGCCCCAACATTTTACCTACATCTACAAGAGTTTACAAAACCCTGTTACCTCAAATGAGATAATAATAATAATAATAATACCATGTTCTTGTATAGCGCTGCTAGTTTAACGTAGCGCTTTACAGAGACATTTTGCAGGCTCAGGTCCCTGCCCCGTGGAGCTTACAATCTATGTTTTTGGTGCCTGGGGCACAGGGAGATAAAGTGACTTGCCCAAGGTCGCAAGAAGCCGACACCAGGAATTGAACCAGGCTCCCCTGCTTCAACCTCAGTGCCAGTCAATGTCTTTACTCACTGAGTCACTCCTTCTCCCTAATTAGATTAGGTAAAGATGGTGAAGACACCCCAAAGCATGTAGTGGAGACAAAAAAATCCTTTCAAATATTTATACGTCTCTGATTGTTGTTGTATGATTGTTATTGTGTCAGACACTTATAATGAAACCTATTAAATATGCCACAGCCCTTAGTTCGCTTTGGTCCTGGGAGGAGCTGCCTGTTTACATACAAGCATTACATTGTAACACATATAGTGAGTTTGACCTGATATTTAACATTCTCTATGCCCACCGAACATACTTGGTCAGGTTTTCCAGATAACCCTGCTTCAGCACAGGGGGTGCAGTCAAAGACTGAGCCACTGATTGAGTCACCTGCGCTGAAGCAGGGATATCTGGGAAACCTGACCTGTTGGTGGCCCTTGAGGACTGGAGTTGCCCATGACTATGGTAGAGCATTCTCTGAGATACACCTGATATAAAATGCATACAAATATGTAAGGCACAGACCACTTAGTGCAAGTATACACAACTATATGCAACTTAGTACTGTATATAGACAACCCAATGTGCAACATGCCGAAATGTTGATATCTGGACTGAGAAAGTAAAAGGCAGAGATAATCACAAATGAAATTCCAAGCTCTCTGGGAGCGATTGTGTTTTCCTTTCCAAGATACTGTAGCTTTCAGTGAAACTAAGCCATCGCTCTCAGTGCATTTGGCATTAGGCATCAAATCATTTCACAAAATGAAAGAATGCTGACTACGTAACCAGCCTCTCCCGGATCAGGAAAGCTGCTGTTGCTTTTGTGTAGCTCACTGCTCTGCTGTTCATATTACGGAGTTTATGGCTCTTTACATACTATGAAGCTTAGGCGCCTTTTCTATGACCCAGTTCAGTGCCACAGGCAATGTATCGCTGAAATAGCACTGATTGCAGTTGGAGGAACAAGGGCACCAAAGCAGTAATGTGAACTCCCTGTGTCCTGCTTTACAGACTTCGTGTGAGATTAGCCCAATCCGACACATTTCTGTGAAGTGCTTCCACTTGCATGTTGGTTAAAAATGAATAGGCCATTGATTATAAAAATGAGAACTATTCGGAGGAGGGAGGGACCATGTATTCATGGAACCTTCCGCTTAACCCTTCAATTGTTATAGAGATTAGTATTCATGGTGTAACTGAATCTTGCGAACAAGTGATGTTGGAATTCATGGGCACATGTTTATTTCTGGGCTGGGCTCTCATCTTTATTAAAATGCATCTCCGAATATCAGAGTATGCGCCCGAATTACTATGCCGGCTGAAACAAACATGGGCTGCAACGGAGAACTGTGGCTTTGCAGAATTTTTCGTGTTTCTAATACATTGTTAGATATAAAAGGGCTTTTCATGTCTAGATCTGCTTCTTAGAATATTATTTCTAAAGAATATATTGCTGCCGCATTGGGAAGTTAAGGAGTGATTTTTTATTTATTTTTTATTCTCTGACATGACAGGGTTTTTTTTAGGCTTACAGTGAATAGATGAAAGTATAGTTTGAGGGGGCTTTTTTTCACCTAAGATTTAGCTAATAAACCCTTCAGAGCTGGAGGAATCCGCACGGCAGAAACTGAAAAGGTTAAAACATTCTAATCCTCCAACATTTTCACATATGTAGAAATGTACACACCGTCTAAATAAAATACATGACACATATGTATGTGTGCATGTATTTTGTAAGTATGTAAATACATACATGAACATACCTTCCATTTAAAAGTTTATATATATATACACACAAACACGCACACACACGCACACACACACACACATACACACACACCTTCTATGTATATATATATATATATATTTATATATACACACACATATATATATATATATATATATATATATATTTATATATATATAGGTAGCCAGGTTCCCCTCTGCGCAGCGGACCCCCCCTGTCTGTACTCACCGCGGCGGTCGGGATTGGAGCGGCCGGGCGCGGGTGTAGTGCGAACGCATGTGCGCACCATGCGCGCGTCTTATAATGCCGGTGCGGGCACGTGCACCAGAATAGCGGAGGCTCCGGAGACCCGCAAGGAGATGGCGCCGCCATGTCTGCCCCCTCGCACATGCGCAGTGTAATTGCACAGGGAGAGGGCCTTAGGGAAAACGAGCATGCGCAGTACAAGCGCGCGAAACCCCACCAATGAGGAGCAGGCTCTGAGCAGGGACTACAAGTCCCATGAGCATAAGGACACCCCACCTGATGCCAGGGAACCAATAGGGTGTCAGACTCCTCTTAGGCAGGGAAATAGGAAGCTGTCACGGAGCCCACGCTAGCAGTCGGCGCCAGGAGAGGCTAGGGGAAAAAGGTGAGGGTGCACTGGCCAGCAGACCCCTAGGCCCCAGTTAGCCATGAGGCACTCAGTAGTTTGTGGTGCTTCAGGGACAGGCCCCAGGTTAGGGACCCTGCCCCTTAGCTATTACAGTGTCAGTTAGGGACACAGCGGATGCTGCGCTTCCCACCAAGAGGCTTGGGATCAAGCCTACTCCACCAAGAGAGCGGAACTGTACCCAGGGTGGACAACCCTGACCGGTCAACCCGCTGGAGAAACCGGACGTCGCCAGGAGGTCACCGGATCCTTTTCGAAGATCCTTTGAACGGCCAGGTGCCGTCGCACTGGGCAGGTATTGTTACACACGTGCACTATCTACAGAATACTAATACATAGTTTCAGCGCTGACCACGGGACAAGGGTTACTGTGGACACAGTGTGGGGGTACACGGTGGTGGGCAAGGGGTATACACTCAGAAGAAGGAGTGAATGACATTGGGACTTTAGAGTATAAGATTATTATATGCATATCAGTAAAGGTTATTCTTGTTTATTCATACCAAGTGTGTGTCATTGGTTTGAGTCCTGTGAGGGACCCCTCCCGCACTGTCGGGATCCCTCCCAGGTGGAGGCATTGCACCATGAGATAGAGTTATATATATGTACCCCAGGCTCCCCGAGCGGAGGCTTAGACTCCTGAGAGCCACACAGGTAAAATACAGTATCAGTAGCGTCTGTGTTCACAGAGAACACCCGTTATATATATATATATATATATACAGTGTTCAACAAACCTATACATTTGCTCGCCCCGGGCGAGTGGATTTAACCCCCGAGCGAGTAAATATTGGCCCAAGCAGCACACATTTGGTATTAGGTGGCGAGTAGATGTTTTTGTGTGGCGAGTAGATTTTTTGATTTGTCAACCACTGTGTATATATATATATATATATATATATATATATATATATATATATATATATATATATATATATATATATATATATATATATATATATATATATATATAACCCCATGGCTTATACTGGCAAAGGCAAAGAAGTGAATCAAATGCACCATTATACAAAATTCTTTTCTTTCCTTAACACATTCTCCCTTTGTGTTTGACCCTAGTTCTGCCATCTTCTTTAAATGTCAATAGCAAAGGTGCATTCCAAATGTGACATGCTAGTTGTTAAATAAAACAGTAACCTATGCACTTGCAATGCTTTCTATATGACCTACTTACATACTACTTCACCCTCCCTGTGGTATGATTAAAAGCTGCTTTGAATCCACCATTCCCTCAAGGGATTTGAGGCTAGAATTTAACAAACTGCTGAGAAGGCTTAAGTCAGTAAGAGCCAGGTCTTCCCTGCAGTTTCTTCCAGCTAATTCTCATGTAATTAAAAATAAAATAACATTTTTCAAAGGGACCTGCGTTTTAATTGAGTATTTTAAATACTCATATCTATTTCAAAACAGTAATCCATGCAGGTGTCCGTATTGACAAATAATGTGATTGCTTGAGGTGAAGTATTGTCCAATTATTTAGATCATTTAATTTTGCTGCCTGGCAATAGGGTAAATATTTGTTAATTATTTGGCTAATTGTTTAACCCCATCAGTGCTAGAAAGACTTGCAACAAATTCTTTATTTAAAGAATTTTATTTTTCCATTCCGACACAATTCTTGCCGGTGCTTCTATGTATCTACCCAATGGGTATATTACTCCAGCATTCACTGGAGTCAATAAAATTACACATACTTAATCACTATAGTGGTTCATGTGGATCAGTGTCAAAGGACAGATGCTGTTAGAATGGAGCTTGTGTGGTCAGCTTTTGGGATATCTGGAGAAAAGCCTATTGTGATATTAATAGCATATATGAACAAAAAACAAACAAAAGCGCAAGCTCCATAGCACGTAACTGAGTAAAAAATAAGGTACATTTATTTAAAAAATCAGCAACCCATAAGAATGTGCACTTACAGGATTTTAAACAGAACCATTCGTGGGAGAGAAATATCTATTGTGGTCATCTGCGGTGGTAGGGTGAGTCCCAGGTTTGCAGAGTGGATGTAAACAGCCCAGGTTCACCATGAATTGGCAGCAAGATATAAAGGCAGCCAATGCCTGCACGTCCTTTGCTCCCTCATACAATGATTGCTAACACTTGAAATTACCGCCAGCCGGAGCGCAGGGAAGCCAGGGACTCCAAATACACCAACACAAACGCGATGACGTCACAGCTCTACGCGTTTCGTCACACTGCGGCGACTTCGTCAGGAGATCTCCTGCGCTCCGGCTGGCGGTAATTTCAAGTATTAGCAATCATTGTATGAGGGAGCAAAGGACGTGCAGGCATTGGATGCCTTTATATCTTGCTGCCAATTCATGGTGAACCTGGGCTGTTTACATCCACTCAGCAAACCTGGGACTCACCTTACCACCGCAGATGACCACAATAGAGATTTCTCTCCCACGAATGGTTCTGTTTAAAATCCTGTAAGTGCACATTCTTATGGGTTGCTGATTTTTTAAATAAAAGTACCTTATTTTTTACTCAGTTACGTGCTATGGAGCTTGCGCTTTTGTTTGTTTTTTGTTCATAGATTCCAAAAGTGGTTGGCTATACCACTCCCCTTAAAGCTGCAAAGACGCTCCCTGGATCTTCTATTGGGACTATATTTCTCTCTGGATTTTTTGTTTGAGTGGAATATTCATTTTGGATTTTCCTTTTTTTTCACTATCACGTTATGGTTTGTAGATATTATTAGGTTAAATTGGGGTAATTTTAATTTATTTTAATATTTTAAATATGTTATTATAATGTATCATTTATTAGGGTTATTTCACATCCTCTTTTTGTGTTGTCTTAAAAGCATGTATATATATATATATATATATATATATATATATATATATATATATATATATATATATATATATATATATATAATATAGTGAATGAAGGAGTTTAATTTATCCAACAATAAAATTTATGACAAATTCAAAAATATCACTTTTCTGCTATTAGTATTTAGTGTTAATAAATCCCACGGGAAGAGTTGGATTCTCCAAGGAGTCACTAATGTTGGAATAAAGTGCAATAAAGTGGTTGCGAAACAAAACTCTTCTGTAGATATAAAAGCCAATGGTCACTTTTGCTGTTGGGGAAAAAAAATGAAAGAAAGAAATTACTTTTTTTGATCTTTTAAGCTTGTGTTTAGCAGGGTCCAGGAAGAACTTCCATGCTGAACCTTTCAAAGGCAGAGGGATGGATCCCCTATAGACATATTTCATTGGGTGTGCATTAAGTATATATTATTGTTATTTTTATGCATATACATATTGTGCATGTGAAAAGCAGACTGTGAATCCTTAAAACAAAAAGAAATACCGGTGCCTAATGAGTCCAAATAGTGGAATCCTGGATATCCAGTAGAGAGAGCTCAAATCCCAAGATGATCAACAGTCTCTTAGTCTTTAGATGATCAGATAGGACTTCGTTCATAGGAAGTGGGACATGAAATGAAAAAAGAGATATTTAGTGCAACACAGCTTAAACAAATTACACAGACATAGATTGGCAAACTAGTTGACAATGGTGACAAGACAGACAGACACACAAAGACAGATAAACACAAAGCAAAGCTAATGATAAAAATTAGTTTAATATAACTAAGTAAGTGAAAATGTGGAACAAAATCTGGAACGCCGCTCCGGTTGGTTAAAACCTGAATAACACTCACAGGACGGCAGATGGTTAATGGCAGTGAACTAGTGTGGACTGTTCTCCACGTGTAGAGGGTCCACAGAGTGCCCTGGAAGCTGTGCGATCCTTCTGTATCTCCTGGTTGGCAAGAACCGGAAATGGCGTCTCCGTCGTGCGCCGGAACCGGTAGTGACGTCACCGGATGTGGCGTCAAGGCCTGGCAAATCTCCAACGAAGCCAAAGGAAACGGCGATCCGTGCCTCAATGTCCCTCTATCACTAAGCCACAGCACTCAGCACTTGTACTGCTTATCCAAAAAGGTGTCCAAACCCTTCCTCAGGGGTCGTGTGTTAAAGACACACGAAACGCGTAGGGCCATTTTATTGAGTTTTGACACCTTTTTGGATAAGCAGTACAAGTGCTGAGTGCTGTGGCTTAGTGATAGAGGGACATTGAGGCACGGATCGCTGTTTCCTTTGGCTTCGTTGGAGATTTGCCAGGCCTTGACGCCACATCCGGTGACGTCACTACCGGTTCCGGCGCACGACGGAGACGCCATTTCCGGTTCTTGCCAACCAGGAGATACAGAAGGATCGCACTCTGATACAGAAGGATCCAGGGCACTCTGCGGACCCTCTACACGTGGAGAACAGTCCACACCAGTTCACTGCCATTAACCATCTGCCGTCCTGCGAGTGTTATTCAGGTTTTAACCAACCGGAGCAGCGTTCCAGATTTTGTTCCACATTTTCACTTACTTAGTTATATTAAACTAATTTTTATCATTAGCTTTGCTTTGTGTTTATCTGTCTTTGTGTGTCTGTCTGTCTTGTCACCATTGTCAACCAGTTTGCCAATCTATGTCTGTGTAATTTGTTTAAGCTGTGTTGCACTAAATATCTCTTTTTTCATTTCATGTCCCACTTCCTATGAACGAAGTCCTATCTGATCATCTAAAGACTAAGAGACTGTTGATCATCTTGGGACTTGAGCTATCTCTACTGGATATCCAGGATTCCACTATTTGGACTCATTAGGCGCCGGTATTTCTTTTTGTTTTATGCTGTTTATTCTGATTGTACCATCAGTTTACCATCAGGCTGCCTTTCTACCACTAGGGCTCACCCTCAAGCAGGGTATATTGTCTAATTCCCATTAGCGCTACTATACATCACCTTTCTTTTTCTTTTCAGACAGTGAATCCCTGCGCTTCTCCCTTTGGGATAGCAATAAATGGGGATTTCACATAACATTAGTTTGCATTCAGCGTAGGGACCTGCTATAGAGACTTACCTTGACGTGGTTAGCAGGCTTGGCATTATTTGATCAAAGGATGTAAACCAAAAGTCGCCTTTATCATAGAGATTTTTACACCATATATATATATATTTATTGCTATCCCAAAGGGAGAAGCGCCGGGATTCAATGCTTGTTTTTCACATTTGTATGGCCAATCCCTTCGCCAGCTGCATGCTCCTTACATGGAGAAGCGCGGCGATTATATATTTGTTTTACGTATTGTACATGAGATTAAATGTTTCAAGGGATCAAATGAAACACAAATATAATACAGAGAGAGTAAACTTTGGGTCACTGAAGCATTTTGTTAATATTTTGCAATGCTTCTTCTGTCACTGAATGCGGTTAGCAGTCTGGAGGGGCATTCGTAGAGTTTCTGACCCCGTTGGACTTCCTCAAAGCTCTCCATTTTCTCCCATATTAAAACATAATGTTTGTTTACAAAGCATTTTTTTTTAATGTAGTGATTGAGCAATTATTTGACATATCAAAGTATAGTTTATAACTTTGCTGCAATGTTGACATAAGCTGAAATTCTATTTGTGTACGTCCATAAACTTTCCACATTGCATAACTTTTGTGGTGGAAATACAAGACTCAGAAATCTCCATTTATGCCAGAACTGGGGGAGATGAATCCCAGTGGCTATAACCTGTAATCAGTAAATGGCCATCCTCAGGGGTTCAGTAGTCATTACTTATAATCCTTGTTTATCTTTAGTATTTCTCTGATTGTAGCTGGTTGGTTTTAGCTAGAGGGATGCCTCGAATCTCCTCTCTCCCATCAAACAATGGCAAGCACGCTGTCTATGGGTCACACTCAACTCCTCTCTCACATTCGCCCCTCACATTCAAAAAATTTCTAAAACCTGTTGCTTTTTCCTCCGCAATATTGCAAAGATATGCCCTTTCCTCTGTTGTTCGACTGCTAAAACTCTGACTCAGGCCCTCATTCTCTCCCGTCTTGATTACTGTAACCTCCTGCTGTCCAACCTTCCTGCCTCTCACCTGACTCCCCTACAATCTATCCTAAACGCTGCTGCCAGAATCACTCTACTCTTTCCTAGCTCTGTCTCAGCATCACCCCTCATGAAATTCCTCTCCTGGCTTCTGATCAAATCCCGCATCTCACACTCCATTCTTCTCCTCACGTTTAAAGCTTTACACTCTTCTGCCCCTCCTTACATCTCAGCCCTCATTTCTCGTTATGCACCATCCAGACTCTTGCGTTCTTCTCAAGGATGTCTTCTTTCTACCCCCTTTGTATCTAAAGCCCTCTCCCGCCTTAAACCCTTTTCACTGACTGACCCACACCTCTGGAATGCCCTTCCCCTGAGTACCCGACTAGCACCCTCTCTATCCACCTTTAAGACCCACCTTAAGACACACTTGCTTAAAGAAGCATATGAATAGCTCTGTGGATATTCTGAACACATGATACATAAAGCTTGGCCCCATGCAGATGCACTTACCACAACTCCCTCCTACTGTCTCTGTACGTTCTCCCTACCTACCAATTAGACTGTAAGCTCCTCGGGGCAGGGACTCCTCTTCCTTAATGTTACTTTTATGTCTAAAGCACTTATTCCCATGCGCTGTTATTTATTTGATTACCACATGTATTACTACTGTGAAGCGCTATGTACATTAATGGCGCTATATAAATAAAGACATACAATACAATCCTCAAAAGTAAATTATGCCCCAGATGATGGGGTTCTCATAAAAGTTGTGCATTTGGTAATAAGTCTGCTAAACAAATGTTTGAAAGATTTAACTAAGAGACTTACAGTATGATTGAACAGTGATCCTGCAGCTGGAAGATATGAACTAGTTTCCCTGTGAGGACACTTCTGCTTCAGTGATTTCAGTATTTGTGCTCCTGCACTGTCCGATTTGTTTTGCTAGTTCAGAGGAAGGCAGGAAGCTGCATACAGTGTCCAGTGAACACAGAACTGGGCTTCACTTACTGGTATCTACGACTACAGGTAGGGTTGCCAGGTGGCTTCTCCAAAAATACTGGACTCAATGGTGAAAGGTGCATCAGGTCACTATATCCAGGGAGGAAAATACTGGACACATACATGTCCAGTATTACAGTACAGGCAGTCCTCGGTTATCCGACACAATGCGTTACTCAAAATGGTGTTGGATAGTGAAACGTTGTAAAGCGAAACACGTTTTCCCATAGGAACACTGTTTAGATTAAAGGTTCCGTTCCTGAAGGTATTCTTAATGCTAAAATACACAAAATATTTTACGCAGACAATAAGATATGCAGCACACACATAAATTATATAGTGCATATACTGTATTATATATATAACATAACGTAATATATAATATAAAAAAAAGGTGTGTGCTGTGCACGCGCATAGTAAGTGAAACTTCTTTGACTTTTGTCACAGAAATTGTATTTGTGTTGGTGATGTTTTAATTAAAAATCAAAATACAATTTCATTGACAAAACGCAAATAAATTTGACTTAGAATGCGCGTGCTCAGCACACATCCCCTGTATTAGCTATTTGCACTAAGTGTGAATTCCTCATATGTGCGTGTGACTGACTGAGAGTGTGCGTGACTGAGAGTGTGCGTGACTGAGAGTGTGCGTGACTGAGAGTGTGCGTGACTGAGAGTGTGCGTGACTGAGAGTGTGCGTGACTGAGAGTGTGCGTGACTGAGAGTGTGCGTGACACGCTGAGAGTGTGCGCGTGACACGCTGAGAGTGTGCGCGTGACACGCTGAGAGTGTGCGCGTGACACGCTGAGAGTGTGCGCGTGACACGCTGAGAGTGTGCGCGTGACACGCTGAGAGTGTGCGCGTGACACGCTGAGAGTGTGCGCGTGACACGCTGAGAGTGTGCGCGTGACACGCTGAGAGTTTGCGCGTGACACGCTGAGAGTGTGCGCGTGACACGCTGAGAGCTGAGAGTGCGTGACGCTGAGAGTGTGCGCGCGCGTGACGCTGAGAGTGTGCGCGCGCGTGACGCAGAGAGTGTGCGCGCGCGTGCCGCAGAGAGTGCGCGCGCGTGACGCAGAGAGTGTGCGCGCGCGTGACGCTGAGAGTGTGCGCGCGCGTGACGCAGAGAGTGTGCGCGCGCGTGACGCAGAGAGTGTGCGCGCGCGTGACGCTGAGAGTGTGCGCGCGCGTGACGCTGAGAGTGTGCGCGCTCGTGTGTGTGACAGTGTGTGTCTGAGTGCTCGTGTGTGTGACAGTGTGTGTCTGAGTGCTCGTGTGTGACAGTGTGTGTCTGAGTGCTCGTGTGTGTGACAGTGTGTGTCTGAGTGCTCGTGTGTGTGACAGTGTGTGTCTGAGTGCTCGTGTGTGTGACAGTGTGTGTCTGAGTGCTCGTGTGTGTGACAGTGTGTGTCTGAGTGCTCGTGTGTGTGACAGTGTGTGTCTGAGTGCTCGTGTGTGTGACAGTGTGTGTCTGAGTGCTCGTGTGTGTGACAGTGTGTGTACCTTCCGCATGAAGCTCCTCTCCTAGGCGGCCGTGACCAGCAGGCGGCCGGACGACTAGTCTGCACATCCCTCCGGAGCAGCCTCCTGAAGGGAGTCCACGGCTGCAGGGACCACAGGAGCCCCTCGGGCTCTACCCCACAGAAGCTGCCGCCCTGCAGGGATGGGGAGAGGCTCAGCTCCAGCTCCCCGCCCCGGTACCAGCACAGGGAGGTGAAAGTCTCCCCGCCCTCACCAGTCACCTCCTGCCCGGAGCTCACAAGCAGCGGCCAGGGGAGGCCTGCAGGGACACGGGCATGCACCGGGAGGAGAGGAGAGGCCGCAGGAGATCAGGGCCTGGAGCAGTGTGGGCTGCAGTGTCCCTATGAGAGCCGTGGCGTCACCATGACTACCGCATGCGCGGCATGTCAGCGGGCGCGGGGAACAGCGCATGCGCGGCATGGCAGTGCACGTTTGGGGGGAATGGCAGCTGGGACCGGCGGCCGTTAGGAGCGGCACAGCAGCCGGCCGTGTGAGGAGAGCGGCGCCCTTTAGTCAGCGGGACACAGGGAAGCGGAGGTAGGGAAGAGGGAGGAGAGAGGCTGAGCAGCGGCTCCTCCTATCTCAGCCGGAGTACTTGCGGGGCTTCCGCCATCTTATTACACCCGCAGCACCGGAAGCTCTGCGGCAGCCATCTTGCTATACTCATGGCAGTGGCCGTTAGGAGCGGCGCCGGCGGCTATCGCCGCCGCCGCCGCATGTCACAGCAGGTGTGTGGGCAGCATGTCACAGCGGGTGTGTGTGGGGGAGCAGCGGCTGTTAGGAGCGGCGCCGGCGGCTATCGCCGCCGCCGCCGCCGCATGTCACAGTAGATGCGGGGGGGGGGAGGGGGGAGCCGTGACGTCACTTCCGTTTCACATTTGTCCCCCATCTCTCCCGTTTTACCCCATCAGAATAGGTGCCACTAAAGAAGTTTCACTTCAAAAATATAGTATAATATATATATTATATACACATAAACAGCTTTGCAAAGCGTCGTAAGAGCGTTGGATAAGCCGTTTTGGCGTTGTAAAAATGAACATAGGTATGCATTGCATAGCGTTGGATAAGCCACCCGTTGTAAAGCGAAGCGTTGTAAAATGAGGACTGCCTGTACCTCTAATTTTTTTTGGACAGAGTGTCCAAATACAGGACAGTCCGGTTCAATACCGGAAACCTGGCAACCCTGACTACAGGTATAAGCTGTTCCTTGTCATGCATTGCAAGCCTAGTTGGGAAAGCAGTAATCCCGCCATGAGAAATCTAATCCTTTATATTTGAAATCATTTTTTACCCTTTTCCCATATGTTGCTGACTCCACATAAGGGTTAAGAACAGGGAAGCTGATTTCTTATCACTAATGATTACACAGAGGAAGATCATCAAATGCTTATTTGTCAGTTCTGCTGCCAGAACATACTGCAGTGTGAAACGAACGTGTGAAATAAAAGTACTCGCCCTAAATGTCACCATGGCGCTCATTATTTATTACGGAGTCTTTTGTTTCTAAACTCCAAACTGCTTCTACTTCCATCACCTTGGTGACACCTAATGGCGCATCAAAAATGAAATGAAATCTGCATCTCTTGTTATATAAAGTATGGGGTGAACTTGCAGGCACTTCCGATGAATGTTGGTGGGAACCACACACAATTCATGCAGACAAATACATTTTAATCACTTTACCGTGACACTTTGATAATCACATCAGGAGTAATAATTGCTGTCAAGATAATGTGCTAACTATATTTGTGAAGCGTTAGAAGTCTTCAAAATGCTTTATTCATTCTTCAGTTTATTTAACATATGCTAAAAATGGAACGTGACATTTGGTCGGGGCAGTTTCGCCGTGGCCAACTGATCGCCGGCGTTCGGTTGCAGCCGATCCACCGATGGAACCTCCGTCGCCGGCCGCTTCTACAATACGGTAAGTTGTAGGGGTTTTAGCAGTTAGGGTAGGGGGTTATCTTTAGTGGATTTAGAGGTTAGGTTAGGGGGGTTAACTTTAGGGGGTTTAGTTATTAGGGTAGGGGTTTAACTTTAGGGGGTTTAGTTATTAGGGTAGGTGTTTAACTCTAGAGTTTTTAGTGGTTAGGATAGGGGTTAACTTTAGGGGTTTTATCGGTTAGGGTAGGGGGTTAACTGTAGCGAGTTTAGTGGTTAGGGTAGGGGTTAACTTTAGGGTTTTTAGTGGTTAAGGGGTTAACTTTAGGGGTTTTAGTGGTTAGGGTAGGGTTAACTTTAGGGGTTTTAGCAGTTAGGGTAGGGGTAAACTACGGGTTTTAGGGGTAAGGATAGGGTGGTTAACTTTAGGGGTTTTAGTGGTTAGGGTAGGAGTTTAATTTGAGGGGTTTTAGTGGGGAGGGGGTTAACTGTATGGGTTTTAGCAGTTAGGGTAGGGGGTTAACTTTAGGGGGTTAGGGTAAGGGGTTAAGGTTTTTAAGGTAAGGGTTAGTGTTAGTATTAGGGTTTAACATTAGGTATTTTTTAGGGTAAGGGTTAAGGTTAGGGCACTTATCTTAGTGGCAAAGCGGCCGGTGGCTCCGTGTCCCGATGGTGAGGTGAGTTACGACCAAGTGCCCGTGCTCATTTGGTAGCGGCGAAATGGCTGTGACCAAATGTCCTAGACTGTGCTAAACGGCCATTTAAAATGTCTGTGCAAATTGTAATAATTTAAGATGCAAATTTTACTCTCCTCACTTTTTCAAACGGTGCATTTCCGCCTAGGTTTTAGTTTTTTTGCATTGAGAAACAGAGAGGACCCCGCTAATCTCAGCTCGGAGACCCATTATCTCCCGAGGTGCCATCATAGGCCATACTGGCAGCAGCCCCGGCTGGGAACGCAATCTTGTGTTTTAAATGTCCTGTGGGACCAGTGGCGGAATTAAAATGTTGCCACCCGTAGGGACTTACCCCGGGTCGCCTCCTCCTGAAGCATTGCGGTCTCAAAAGATGCGGCAACGTCACGTGCAGCCACGTTTCCATGACAGCGAGACGCCATGTGACGTTGCGTCATTTGCCACTGCGGTGCGGCAGGAGGAGGAGGGCGGTGCGAAGGAGAAGGAAAGAGACCTTTACAGATGCTCATGCTCTCTCCCGGGCAATCATTGGGGAAGAGAGTGGGGCCTCTGTATGCCGCCCCAAAATGATGCCGCTCTAGGCTCTGGCATGTCGGACCGAATGCAAAATGCTCCAGTGCGCGTGACCCTTACAATGTCATCCGTCACGGTTTCCTATTGTCACATGGGACCTTGAAACATATAGGAGATACCAGCATCAGCTACAGAGGTAAGTATCCTGGGAAGCGTAGGGTGTCCAGAGCTGAAATTAACGCCGTCCTGCTTCCCTCCTAAGAGAGAGAGATTTTATTTACATTTTTTTTTTATTAAAGGAAATTCTCCTTTAGTTGTATTGATCAAGTTGACCCAAATGTTTCCATCGAATGCTTGGAAAAGTGGTCTTAACATTAAAATGTTGCATATTTTATTGTCCCACTGAGCTTTTAAATATCATTTCTTAAAATGTATATTTTACAGTCTGCTTCACCAGACATTCATTTCAATCTATTTGTGTTATTTTGCTATTGACTTAAGAGGTTGAGTAGGAAAGATCCCATTGAGATCTGAGATCTGACTCCAAAAGACTGTTCATGGTCCCAAGGGTCAGCAAAGTATCCGGACGCTCCTCCCATTACCATTCACCCCAAAACTGGAACAACCTACCGGAGACTCTCACAGCCATCACCAGTCTAAGTTCTTTCAAAACTAAAGGTGTCTCACATTTTGATCTAGTCTGTAACTGTTACATACACCTATAATATAGATTATCTCGAACTGTGCATGCAATGTCTTGTATATAATGTATACCCTGTTCACTTAATGTAACTATGTATTTGTAACCATGTATTATTTGTCATCTTTAACTCTGTGCCCAGGACATACTTGAAACGAGAGGTAACTCTCAGTGTATTACTTCCTGGTAAAACATTTTATAAATACATAAATAATAAATAAATTGGTTATTTACAGAACCCTTGACCTGTTGAAGCAAACTATATGTCCCTGGGAATAAGAGGCAGTCGGTAACTAACCTTAATGAGTATAAAGACTTTGTAAACAATTTGAAAGCATTTTTCCTAAGACTCCCTCCTTGCACCCAGGTCTCTCTTCTTTATGCCATGGGACGTGTTTTACATAATACACGTACAGTAAGGCTATGAACTTGCTTTCCAGTGTTGGAGAAACGTTTAGTGGCTTTCAAGTCAATGGGACGCATATCTTCTCCATGGAAGTGGATTTAAAGCATAAAAATAGGGGGGCTAAAATATAGAAATGGGGAAATATCGTGAAGGCATCCACCTTACCATTATTGTTTATTTGTAAAGTGCCAACATATTCTGCAGTGCGGTACAATAGGAGTTTGATTATTACATAAACAGAGTTACTTACAAATACAAATAAGGACACACATGCGCAAACACATACAAAGAGGTAATGAGGGCCCGTAAGAGCTTACAATCTAGGGGGAATGAGGGACAATGTTGAAACAAAAGGTGACGTGGCTGCTTATTGTGGGACGGAGTGTGCCTCAGGATGGAGAATGGTCCTGCCGCAGAGCTGGTCCCATTAAGGTTTGAGGATGGGGATGTTAAAGGGTGGTAGATAGCGCGGAGAATGGTCAAGTCGCACAGTTGGTCCCACTGTGGTTGGAGGGCGGGGAGGGGTGAGTGGGATGTTGGAGGTACGCCAGATTTGCTTCCTTGAAAATCTTTAGGAAGTTCTTAAATATAACAGTAAAAAAAAAACCATACCAATTCAAGTTTTGTTTCTCTATACCAGTGGTCTCCAAACTTTTCAGTACGAGGGACACATCGTATATTCGACACGTTTTCGCGGGCCAAAGAAAAAAATATCTTTTTATCATTTTTATATATCTATATATTTTATAAATGAATGAATAAGTTTTATTTGGATCTATTTGGGGTAATCCGCATGATGTGATTCAGAACAAAAGAGAAATGTGACAATCACAAAGAAATGATGCCGTGCTTACACTGGGAAATGATATATAATGAGCAAAAATATATATACTTCAAGTTGCTGCGGACCGGTTAAAATTTTGTGGGGGGCCTGATGTTGCCTGCAGGCTTAAGTTTGGAGTCCCCTGCTCTATACAATTGCTAAAAAAAAAAATGTGTTTTCAGCACCTTTATGTAAAAGTTCATCACATCGGCTATTCCTGTGTTGCAAACTGCTTTTTCGTATATTGAATGTAATTTTTACTATGCATAGTCAATAGTAGTTTTTCGGTACTACTGGTACATCAACTGGAGCCGTGGAGACTTGCCTTACCAAGCACGATCTTGCACACTTTCTTACCCTCCTTGTTACATACTGATACACTGCTTACACCTGCCATACCTGGGGTATTGTAACCATCTTGGGACTGGGATTCCCTACTGTTGATATTTCGTGGTATCTTGACACTATTTTATATGTGTCCGTATGCTTGTAATTGTGTATTAAAGTGTCACGTAAATGACTATCTGCATTAGAACTGTTGTAAATGGTGTAAATGTATCGTACAAATATATAGTAGCAAGCATTGCTTAACTGCAAAAAGGTTTTGCATAGTCGGTAGTTAACTTTTTAGAACGGGTGATCTTATATGTCCCTGTATTAAACTGTATATAGAGACTTATATTTTCTGTGCAAATGTTGGGATATACTAGACGAAGATAACAGTATTAAAATAGTATAAATTCCATAACGTATTTAGAAGGAGCATTGCATGAATGAAAGGAAACTGATAGATGTGCAGGGATTAACACCTTCATTGCTAGAAGGGACACATTGCAGCTCAATTAGGAGAGGCGTTTAACTGATTCCTGGTGCTCTTCTGTATGGCTGGTATCATCATTTGCACAATTTCCCTGCCTTTTAAATTCCACGTATCCATGCACCGGGGGTGTCCCACTCCGGTCCTCAAGGGCCACCAACGGGTCAGGTTTTTCAGGATATCCCTGCTTCAGCCGAAGACTGCACCACCTGTGCTAAGGCAGGGAGATCCGGGAAAAAACCTGACCTGTTGGTGGCCCTTGAGGACTGGAGTTGCCCACCCCTGGCATGCAATAAATAAAGTGTCTGGTGCCTTACCAAACCAAAAGCATGTTACCCAGGCTACAACACGGTGTAAATCTCCTTGTTTTCTGTGTCTTTTAAAAAAAAAGAGTACAAGGGAGGGATGATTTGGTGATAACACCATATAATGGTGCAGGGGTTAACTGTAGCTGCAGCACAGACTGAGCTCCGCCTCCCCTTTCAGCACCTGGTACTCTACAGACAGTTGCCTCAGCAGTAGATTTCAGAAGGGATTGGAGGAAAACAAGAGGGGGAGAGAATGTGACAACTGCCGGCTCTGGCTGCTGCCTTGGGGAGGCCTCCCGCACCTGTCCCTGCCTGTCTCTTGGCCAGCACTGTATTTGTTGAATCAGACAAGCAGAGAAACATTCTTATTTCCCAGACCACAGCGGCGTGCAGCAGCAGCAGCAGCAGCAGCAAGAACATGACTTCTTCGTTCAAGCTGGATTTCCTCCCCGATATGATGGTCGATAGCCGCTTGCTAGTTTCCGATCGAATGTAAGTACACATCCGAGATCCAGAACCCCCCCCCCCCCCCAGCTCTGTCACATCAGTGCTATATTGTTCATGTGTGTATGCGAACGGCTGAGCATCAACACAAAACATACGAGCTCTAGTTCCTGAGTTTTTGGGGGGGGGGGGTAGGGCTTTAGGGGTTGTTTCTGTTCTTTGTGTTATCTCGAGTGTAGCCGGCATAAGTAAAGCATGTGAAATCACTTTGAATTTCTTAACGAAGCGTTGCTAATTGTCAAAAGGAATCTCGTGTTCTGGTATAGCTAACGATTTGCCAGCCGAGCTCGGGAGTGTCGGATTATACTTTCTGTTTTCCTGCTGAAAAATGATCGTGCTATGACCAGTGCCCTGAATTTCAACACATTTCTTTCTTGGGTTTCAGTCTCGGTGGTTTTAATGCTTGTGTATTTTAATAATGCAATTCAAATAGCAGGGGGATAGCGTGATTTTTTTCCCCCACCGTTTTAAAACACAGCAATGGATACAAAGGTTAGAATAGCACATGGTAATAAAAACATGACATTTTTTAACAACTGTTACCATTTAATAACTATATGACGCTATCAATCAATTGTAGTTTCTTTTGTATCTATGGGGACACGTTAGCATGTGGCTATACTAAGTATGATATTAAGCAGTATTTTCCGGGCTATGATGAGCTAAAGGGGATTTGTGTTGGAAGGTGTCCACGGAAATGTAATTTATATCTACCAGAAGAAATATCTGTCACATTGCTTAGTTTTCTGCCACAGCAAGAAAATTCCTTAGGATTCCCTGTGTAAAATACAAATTTGGAGCCAAGAAAAATAAATAAGTCTTCAACAAACCCGCCGGTGCAGATAGTACATCTGTTAAGTTTTATTGAAGCATTTATAGAGGTCATTGTACATTATTTTACCGCAGTTATTTAAAAAGAAATATACAAATAGGAAACCGTTTGTAGGGTTAAAGCGTAACTATAAATAAACGCATGTTCTAATAACTGCCAGCCATGATTCATCTTTATGCCTTTGTGCATAGCCTAAGAAGGACCATTCAGAGTTTTATGATCAATTTTACTGGCAGCAAACTTTCCCCAACGGTGCTTGCTGCTTTCCTAAGCACATCAGAAAAAGAGGCTTTCAGTGGAGCGATTCAATATGAGTCTATTGTTTTAAGCTGCTGAGCTGTAGGGGGTGGGGAGCCTTTCATGTGTCAGCCAACTCAACTCATACAATCCTTGTTGTCAATAATCTTTCTGGAGAATGCTAAACTGCTTGTTTTAAATGATGAGCTCACAGTCCGAGCTGAGACGGTCAAAGGCGCCTCTGTTAAAATATGGCATTTTCTATGTACTGTAAACTTGTTCTTTCCCACCCCAATGTTATATGCATCTTCAGTCTCAACATAGTCCAGTGGTTCATCTGTGCATGCGTTCCCATAAGTACTGTGTGCTAGGCAGCAGTATATTTAGGAAGTGTTGCTGAAAGGCTGACCAGTAGTTCTTGCCTATGTTGAATTACATACAGGGAAGGGTTGTTGTAGATACTCCAGGAGTATGGGGTAAAATCTATAGATGTTCCCCCGGGCTAAATATCAGCTCAGGTTTTCTTGTTGAGGTTTCCTTCTGCAGTAACATTTCATTATGCAGTCTAACTAGGACAAAATCATAAGTGAATAATAAAATGGTATGTACGATTTACAGTGAACAACTATATCCCTCTTTTTCCCAGGGCTATATTCAACAAAATGAGATGTTGTTTTAATTTTCTTTTCAAAATCTGACTTAAGTTCCTCAGAAACGCTGCGGATCCGATGTTGTGGTCACAGATGTATTTTCTGCAAATGTAATATCTCCAAAGATTATATGAATTTGACAGATAACTATTTGGTCCACCTATAACTTCCCCCCTCATCCCCCCGCCCTTTAAAAGCAAAGTCTCGTCGTGACCTGAGGCTACTATCCTGATTATCAGAATTCCTATCAATAACTCTGCATAACAAGTGTTATAGCAAGAACTCTAGAAAAAATAATCAATAATCCTATGCACACACGTGAAATGATTAACGAATACACTTATTAAGCTTGTTAGTTGCTGATAATTGTCTACGTTGCCTGTATGAGCAGGACCTTCTTTTTGTGTGTGTAATACCTATGCACTGGTTTTGTTTCTTTGAGACAGTGAGGCCATGTTTTCCAGACCTTTCTAAGTATCCGTCTTTGTGCCGGATAGGGGGGTCTCCACGCTCCTTTCCATCCTAAAACATTATTTATCCTACTGTACTTGGATACGATGACCATGTGATCTGATTGCCTCTGTGAGCCTCACTGCAGCACCGTTCCTCTAAACTCAATTTCATTACAGAGCTGGCAGCGAGAAATTCTGGAACAATACCGGCTACAATCTCCTTATAAATAAAATAACAGTCAAAGGATTGTATAATTACTGGTAGTCCTGTTTAACACAGTTTAAAGCTTGAGAGTGCAGCTAACGTTCGTATTTGCAAATCTCTTTCTACCCAGGGGTTTTTTGTTTTTTTAAATGTTCTCTATCACTCCATTCACTTTATTTGCACCACAAATAAGCGTAATCAAGCTGATGGCCTTTATTTTACGCTCTTTCACCTTGTGGGGATGTTAAAAATGTATCCTCCAATTTTATCTCCTGCAATCCTCAGGTATTATGTTAAACCAAATTTAGGTTTTGAAAGCTCATATATTAAAATGCTTAATATACTATAATAAAAGATATCCTTATTCCCTAATAAAAATGGAGGGAAACTATTTAACAAGCCATGTTTTCCATAAACTGCAGCTTATTTAACTTTAGATTGTAAGCTTTCTGGGACAGGGATTGTCTTTTCTATTGTCTGATTCTATGTTTGCTGTCCTTATTGTACTATTATTCCCTATAATGTTTTGTCTCTCTTGTAAAGCACTGAATACATTGGTGGCACTAGATAAATAAACATGACATGCATACATTATTCTCTCATTTTCAAACTGCTTTTACAAAGGATGTTCCCTCGTTGCTGTATGTATGTGTATCTTTATTTCCATAGCGCTTCACAACAGTAATAAATGTGACATAATCATATAAATAACAAATAATACAAATAACACATAATGGGAAGAAGCGCTTCAGACATAAAAGTAACATTTAGGGAAAGGAGTCCCTGCCCCGAAGAGCTTACAATCTAATTGTGTCTATGTAGTTAAATGTGTATTCCATGCTCCATAATTTTTGTAATATAGATTTTGTAAAAAAATAGTTACACTTCTTCGGAATCCTGTTTTTGCCCCAGAAATACTTTTTGGCAGACAGCTGTAGTGTTTAGTTACTGGTTGCAGTTAATACATTACTTTTCAAGCCATTAGCCTTCAGATTGCAACAGCCACCTAAGCCACCCTCCCTGAAGAAGTTGTCCTAGGTGGTGAACATCACACTTTGCTGATGACCCGCATAGCTTCGAAGATATATAGCTTCAGGGAATACTTCATTTGTCATCCGGACACATCACTGCGCGGACTACATTTGGAACCAGTGCAGTTTGCCCGTCTTAATGAAACAGAGAAGTAAATATGTATCAGTAGATTTTCATTTGCCGGGTGCAGCGTTTCTGAATACTGTGTCTCTCGAAGCTCCTCTGTAATGATTTGTATTGATTACCTTCCATAAACACGCAGTGGAATATATCTCCACGTTTGATTATGTTTGTGAACGCACACTACTTTTGGTGATGAGTGAAAGGTTTCAGAGATTAATGGCCGCTTCAGTGGGTCATCTGTTGTTGACAGTTGTTGTTATCTAGTTGAAATTTAATTTGTTGAAGGTACACGGCAGTCCGTATCACAAGATGGTAATCTCCGCGTGAGCCTTTGTCTGTGACAGGCACGGCTGAGCTTTTTTATGTTCCTTAGGTGTAAACTTGTGAAAATTTAAATTCAGAAATACCTTGGCCCTTATTCAATACTAGTGAAACAGCTTCTCGTGGGCTGGAGAAGAGACCAGCTCCGCTCATGTGAATGGGACTGAATTCTTCTCAACAAAAGGGAAGTGGCTCCACAGAACGAATGTATCAGACTTCATTGCAGCCGCTAATAACACAACATATAATAATTATAATAGCATGTTTTTGTATAGCGCTGCTAGTTTAACATAGTGCTTTACAGAGACATTTTGCAGGCACAGGTCCCTGCCCCGTGGAGCTTACAATCTATGTTTTTGGTGATAAAGTGACTTACCCAAGGTCACAAGGAGCCGACACTGGGAATTGAACCAGGCTCCACTTCTTCAACCTCAGTGCCAGTCAGTGTCTTCACTCAGTGAGCTGCTCCTTCTCCCATATTGGGCTATGATGCGGGAACATCACAGAGAGATTCAATGGCGGTGATAATGCAGAATATAACAATGTCCCACCATAACGCGCCAAAGGGAGAAATAATCTTCACTATATCTGTATATTGAACAAGGCCAGTATTGGGAGAAGGAGTGACTAAATGAGTAAGGACACTGACTGTTAAACAACGACACTGATTTGAAGCTGGTTCAATCTTGGGCAATTCACCTTGTCTCCCACTCCTTCAGGCACCAATAACATAGAATGTAAACTAATCTGTGCCCGCCAAAAATATCCTATGTGCTGCGTACTGCGCACTATACTAATTGTGAAGTGCTTTGAGTCCCATTGGAGAAAAAAGCGGTACATAAAATACAGTTATTATTATTATTATATAGATCCTATGTGCAGATGCAGATTTAAGGGGCATCCTGCAATTCAGGAAAAAAGTGGTTGCAGAAAGAGTGGGGAGCAGATAACTACAATGCAAAAATGACTTTGTATGGATTCAGACAGATTTCACACTATAATAAATGAACCCCATTTGGTGGGATTTGGTCTGGTGTTGAATTGTTGTGTTCAGTTTACTTACACGATGTTATTGAGATGCACATCTGAATGTCGCAGGATGTGCAAACTTTAGCACCGAGGCGTTGTATAGCCCTAATGTTACAAATCTTCACTGTGGCAGTGACAAAATAAAAACTTTACATTTGGGGTACAAAGGATGACATTTCTATGGAGAATATCGTTGGTACAAAGAAAACAAAGTGTCATTATTTCAGCTGGTTGAATATTTTTATGAGACTTGTGTGGTTATGAACAACATTCCCTGGCCCTTATTTAATATGCTAAGAAGCCACATTCCCTTTGTTCAGGAAGATTTCTGCCCCATTCTCTTAAATGGAGCCAACATTATGCCTAGCAAAGGACACTTCTTTATAACATAGGTGCCATTGAGTCATATAATTGTGTTATAATGTTATTACAAAACCTGTTTTTATTCTCCGTAACAGATGCGCAATATATATTTTTATCTTCATAGCTAAAATGTAGAGCTGTGTAGATTAGCACATAATTGAATGAATCTCTTTTCATTTGCATCTCAACCTGGCATGGAACTGAAATTTGGCATACTGCAAAGTTTTTAGTTTTTTTTTTTTAAACAGACTTAATCCAGAACCTCTATTTAGGGTAAATCATTTAAAAAAAGGGAGCTTGATTTAAAAGCAAATATGACAAATAATTAAAATACAACAAAAGACAAAAATACCCAATTCTACATCCAATGTGACAAAATACATAGTCAAGTACTTCAACATTAGTATTCTCATAAGTAAGGGTTATTTAGTTAAACCCTTTGGCCAAAGCATTATAAGCCTGCAGCCACGTCACGGCATGACCAGTATGCAAGTCCTAACACTACCTGTGAAAATTCTCATTAACCTCTGCAGTGGAGGGAGAATGGTCTCAGTAAACCTGTCCTGCACAGATAACATGGAACAAAAACTGCTACTTAAAAAGTGGGGAGGGGTGAGCTTAATTTTTTTGTTTTTTTAACATACTTAATCCACAACCTCTTTTTAGGGTAAATAATAATAAAAGGGAGCTTGATTTAAAAGCAAATATGGCAAACAGTTAAAATAGCTTCAATTGGCAGTAATGAATTGCAGCTGAAACCTTGTGGTATAGTGGCTACGTTATAAAATACATTTTGACGTATTTTGCAAAACTGCTTGGCTGGCATGGTAGGGTTTGAGATGAAATTGCTGCAGGTGTTGTGTTGTATCATGTGCTCTCGTGACATCACCGCGGATGGGAGAGAAATGAACGTTTTTGTTAGATTTCTTCGCCCCTTTGCTGGCAGAGAAGCTGCAAAGCGAATGTGTTGCAAAGGGAATGCGTTTGCAGGCCTCTCTGGCAGTGAAAGGGTTAAAAAAAACTTCCTATGCTACACAAAATAATGTCACTGACAACAATTATTGCAGCTGTTTCTGTCTCAAAAGGGCACAAATCACTTTTTTTTTTTGTCTGCTGCCCTTAAACCTACATTTATGGGGAACAGGTTCAGAAATAAATATAATCGACTGGGCTTTGATTTACTTCACAACAGCCTAGCAAATCGCGGAAATGTGATCTTTTAAAAGGCCAGCTGTTCTCGGTACTCATGTGCTCCTCAGGAACCAGATTGCAATATTTTTACTATCCTAGAGATGACATAAAGGGAAATTAATTAAGCACATGAGGTGTGTGTGTGTGTGTGTGTGTCTGGGTGCTTGCGTACACTCTAGGCAGACAGTTATAGGTCATCTGTATAAGTCTTCTTAATGTGCCTGTCATAATAGCAATATGCACCGACACTATAAACAGATGTAGCAAGCTTTATTTTAACGATTACACATTATAACGCTGAATATCACAGAGTTCCCATAACATTCAATGGCAGTGATAACGCAGGATATCCCACAATGTCCCACCATACTGCGCCGGTGGCAGCAATACCCCTGGCTACATCTGTACAAACGGATACTTTGTGAGATCTATCTCTGCAGTAACCTAGTATTACATATCTGTGCATGTACAGTATTTGATAAATGGTTAAACTAAGGCAGATTATGTAAGCATCAGTTCACTGTGTTTTTACACGGTCCAATAAAAAGTGACATGTCACTGTAATATACTAATGCTTCACTGTGATTGGCTGACATAGACAATGTAGACTTTAAGCTATTTTGAGCGAGACCAACCCCCCGCCCATCACCTCCCTGAAGAAGCTCCTTTGCTGGAGGGAAACGCGCGTTGGACGCGCAATGTTGTCAGTCTCCTACTTGGAGCTGTTTTTAATGTAGTGTTTGCAGTATCCTGGGTGTAACTGTGAAGACCATATGAGTTAACTATTCATTAAACAATTCATGGTCAGTGTGCCTGCTATCCCTGCACCTTATGTGAGGCGTCTTCATATCACACTGCTGTGTATTTAAGCCAGCACTGCTGTATTTGGAAGCTCTATAATACAGCTATTATACCATCATATACCAGCGCTATTACCTCTATGTAAATATGCAGGGGAGCTATATTTAGCAGTAATAGGATATTCAATCCTGTGGCCACCTACCTGTATATAATTATATACAACTCTACATCTGGTCTCATCGTTGCCCCAGAGGGGTTAATACCCTACTCATAGCAGTCCCTGTCTTTAACATCCCATCATATCAATTGTTACTGGGATAGTAAGAATAACCAACGACACGGTTGCTTGATAGCTATGATTTAATACATTTTTAATTCACATCACACGTTACTTTGGTAATATATGTTTTAAGTATTTATTAAAAGTTAATTTTTACACTTGGGTGGTGTGCATTTAAGTGAATTCTTTTGGGGGCACATCCATTTTGTGTTTCCCCTTCCCCTTTTCTAACTCTGTAAAGCAAATGTAAGTATTATACTGTTTTATTAGTAACTTAAAAAAACGTAATGGTAATAATGCCAAATATGTATGCGTTCTGTATCAATGTTTGGTAAATCAAAAATGAAGCAGTTATTGAAATTGTAAAAAAAACTATTTTAATTTCAGCAAACATGTAAGTTTTTTGTCATTTAAAAAAATACAATTATTATTTTTCAGTTTAGTATTGTTTTTATTTTAAATTACATATGGGGGGGGGGGCACCATAATCTTTTCAGTGCTTAGGGCCTCTAAATGTCTTAATTTGGCCATGAGTATTGGCGAAGGGCATCAATTATTCATAATTTGAACTTGTCTTTTTTCAACCTCATCTACTATGTAACTACTGTATGTAATTGAAATTCACAGCTCAGCAGCCTTTAGGTTGGTTGCCAAACATTTTAAGATTCAAAAGGATGAACCGCCGGCTCTTTGAATGCTAGGCTCTTTTAAAAATGCTGGTTGGGATATGTTGTGATCGTTACTTATTCCAAGATCCAATTTTTCCTGTTCTCGGCTGCTATACTTTCATGCTTTCCCCCATATAAGTAACAGGTCCGAGGAAAGGAGAGTCATCGGATTAAGTTCCTGTCGGGTCGGTACTCCTGTAGCTGTTCTTATGAATACCCTTATGAAAAACTCCGTCCTATCAATTCTAACTTATTCTTGACTGACTGTAGATCACCGGAAAACATTCCGACTGCCCAGGTTTGGAGAAAGGGCTGGAAGATTTAAGTGTGAAACCAGGTACCCAGTGCTTTAGCATCTGTACAACATTACAATACAAGGTATATAATAATAATACAGATGGGATAAGTGCATTAAGACATAATATTGGGAGAAAGGAGCCCATGTACTAAAGAGCTTAGTAATTCCATTAAATGCACTTATTTTTCAGACAGAGCCTTCTGGGTCATTGAATCTTAAGAGCTTGAGCAATTTAGCTAAATTACACCCCATATACTCTGAAACAAAGTCGTGCCAAGTTAAATAAGAATACTGCTTTGAAAATTAGTTGCTGTTATAGCAGGCGAATCAGTTGATTTTCACATGACATTCCCTGGAGCGACACTTCAATGATGTGAACATTTTTAGTGTTGACTGGTGACACATATGGAAACATCACGCGGTTATCACATACTGTACGTAGACCTTATGACACAATGTAATCTTAAGCATTTTATATGGCAACAGGAGCTTTGAAAACAGAGATTCGTTCTGAAGGCTCAGCATTGGTTGTAATGGATTATATGGTTTATTATGTGATAGACGAGCAGTTTAATGATGCATTATGGCTCATATTAACTAAGCAGTCGTCTGCCACAAGACACCTTCCCATACAGGAAGACATCGTACAGCCCATTGACTTGAATAGGGTGTAAGCGGTTTCCATATGGGACCTTCTGAACAAAGACTGCTCAGTAAATATTTCCCTATGTATGGTCCTCCATTTTGAGAAACAGTCTAAAATATCTACTGTCAGAATTGACTCTACTAAGCGTTACAATTAACAGTTTTGGCAACGTAGCCTTTTAAAAACCTTTCCATGATTTCCTTTGGGGTTCTTCCATTTCTTTGCAAGTTGCAGCCTTCCAGATGTGCTGTATCTGTTAGTATAAGTTTCAGCGTTGGACTTGGAATGAAGCTCGTGTCATGTCACATGTTTTCTGTGCATTCTGGGAGGAGGAAACACAAAATATCGCACGTTGGTAAAATGGCCATGGCTTCTGACTTTTTCTAAATTAAGATGTTGACCGTGCAATTATAAAGGAGATATTTCCTTTTGTAATACAAAATTAAAGAGGATTTCTAAAGGTGCTATAGGACCAAAGAGAACATGGCCACTCATGTCTCTGATTTGTCTACCGGTGAACCCAGTTGTAGAGAGGACAGAGCTTCTATTACTGCTGTGATAGGTTCACCAATATGTATTGATACCCGTATATATATATATATATAGTTATACGTTTCCGTTCCAAGGATTGGTAAACAAGAGACAGCACTCAATGTTGAAAATCAAAGTGTATTAGTGATAGGAAACGTTGGGTTTCTGGATGTATTTTTGCTATCACTAATACACTTTGATTTTCAACATTGAGTGCTGTCTCTTGTTTACCAAACCTTGGAACGGTAACGTATAACTACATTCTCTATATTGGACGTGCACCTGTGGCTTACCAGCACCTATTGGAGTGCCAACTGCTGTGTGTGTGTGTAACTGGTATTCCCTGTGAATACAGGCGCTACTACCTGCTGTGTAACCTGTGTGGCTCTCAGGAGCCTAAGCCTCCGCTTGGAGAGCCTGGGGTACATACATATAATACGATCTCGTGGTGCAACGCCTCCACCTGGGAGGGATCCCAACGGAGTGGGAGGAGGCCCTCACAGGAACAATCACGTTAAGCAAACAGTGGTAAAACAGAACTGGCTTTACTGCATATATATATATAAGCATAACATTACTAAAACACATTAACGTTGCACTGCATAATGATATTGCATAATCCCCACACCCACCACCGTGTACCCCCACACCGTGTCCACAGAATAACCCCCCTTGTCCCATGGTCAGCACTGCCACTATGTGAGAGTACTCTCGTGTGTGCACGTGCGTAACGTTACCTGCCCAGTGCGACGGCACCTGGACTTTAAAGACTCTTCACAAAGGATCAGATGAATTTAGGACGACGTCCGGTTCCTCCGATGAGTGGGTCTGTGATGGCGGTCCACCCTTGGTACGGTTCCGCTCTCTCTGCTGATCAGGCTTGATCCCAAGCCTCTGGAAGGAAGCGCAGCGTCCGCTGTGTCCCTATCTGGCGCTGGATAGTTAGGGGCAGGGTCCCTAACCTGGGGCCTGTCCTTACAATACTCAATACTACTGGTGGCTCAGGGCTATCTGGAGCCTAGGGGGCTGCTGGCCTAGTGCAGGGAGTCACTGACTCCTGCACCCTACCTCCTTCCCCTAGCTGCTCCGGACGCCAACTGCCTCGCTGCAAAAACCCCGCGAAATGTAACTAATCTCCTCTGCAGAGAGATGCTGCAGCCCTATTGGCTCCCTGGCGTCATGTGGGGTCCCCTAAGGCTCATGGGACATGTAGTCCCTGCTGTGAGCCCTCTGCTGATTGGCCGTGCCGTTTGTGCGATCACTGCGCATGCGCGAGCACTCTAGGGGCCGCTACCTGCTGCACTGCGCATGCGCGAGGATCGATATGGCGGCGCCCTGCCTTGTCGGGCCGCCGCGGAGTCTCCGGCACACCGGCGCGCTCCCTGCTCGGCCCCCACCCTCCAGAACCTCCGGCGGGTCTGCCGCTTGGCGCCGGCATCACTCGCCATTGCTCCCGGCACGGAGGTAACGAGGGGGGGGGTCGCTGAGCAGAGGGGGACCCGACTACATATATATACATATATATATATATATATATATATATATATATATATATATATATATATATCTATCTTGTGCTTAAAACCCATTCATTATTTTTATAGGTCCCTTTTCCTTTCATGGATCAGAGATTGCGCGATGAAACCTACATTCATGAAACCACAGAGAAATGACAGGTTATATTATGGCAACACCTGTTGTAATTTGTTATATGGCACATTCCTATAGTATAAAAGTGAAGTCCCCTCTAAAAGGGATTTACAAGAAGACCTGGTTATTCCAGGATAACGTGACACGGAGAAGAAAAAGGTGCCTGTGTAAGACTGAAACGTTACCCCAACGCAATAAACACCTCGCAAAATGTCCATGCCAGTGCTGCCTTCTCTTCTGCACATTGTAGGGAGACGGCAATCATGGCAGCCAAACTCCATGCCAGCATGAGACTTGCTTTCCAAAGCTTCAGTGTCCATAGAAATTAGATTGTTGCGAACCAGAGTGCATTGGGATTCAAGTAAAATCAGGCAGCCATGGAGTGGAATCTTATAATGACATTGAGTCAAATTTGCAGTATTGGAGAGGTGGGTGAAGTCGTAGTCTTTGAAACAACAATACCACTGATCAGGTTTTTTTTCCCCTTGTTACTTATCTGAGCCCTGCGTTTGCTGGAGTTGAACGGCCATACGTTTATCCCAGGGTTCCATGGGTTCTAGTGATACTAGCCAGCAAATGGCTGGAGCTTTGGAAAATCTGAATGGTTTAGTTGCTCTTGCAATGAGGGTCTTGTGGTTTGTGGAATAAGCTCCTGCTTTAAGCATTAGACTTAAACACCAAACTAAGTGGCACATACCTGCCTTGTCCCCTGACAGTGTGCGTGCTCATGGAAAAACCAACCCCTTATGCTCCAATTATCCCCCATTTAACCTCCACTGTAGAAATACAAACCGGAGAGGGTTTCACCCTTGGTGGCTTCATAAATATCTCTTTAGTAAAACTGTACATGCCTTTGTAATTGAACAGTGTTATGAAATGGTTTAGCACTTTATTAACATTTCTAGATTAACGTCATATTTGCACTTAGCAATATAAACACATTTTCCTGAATAAAAGTGCTATATCATTTGGAGTAGATTTTGCCGTGCTTAGTATATACTGTATTAGGTATTTATATATTATAGTGTGTATATATATCTATATATATATATAATCAAAAAATAAATAGATGATACCGTTCTGTGGCTAACGAAATGCTTTTATTTGTGCGAGCTTTCGAGATACACTGATCTCTTCTTCCGTAACATCGCCGGAAGAAGAGATCAGTGTATCTCGAAAGCTCGCACAAATAAAAGCATTTCGTTAGCCACAGAACGGTATCATCTATTTATTTTTTGATTATTGAAGCTCGGCTAACACGGTACTGATACCTCTACATGTATATATATATATATATATATATATATATATATATATATATATATATATATATATATATATATATATAATATATATATATATATATATATATATATATATATATATATATATATATATAAATGTATTTGTTGGCAAAGAAATATGATGGTAGAAAAGAAATGCATGACTGAGGTTAGACCAAACTAAATTTGGGACACACCTGTTCAATTACTTATTTGATTACACTTTATCAGTATGAAAATATACAATCTTTGTGTTTGTTGCCAATGTAATCAGCTGCTCTGTACATAACAGCCGCTTAAAGGGGACTTGTTGTGTAAATATATATGCAAAAGCTATTTTGACATTCTAGGCATACAGGTTCCCACAATCCAGCAGATATATTTTTTAAGACTGTTACTTATTACAGATTATAAACTCTAATCAAGCAATTTATTTGAATAAAAAAAAAACATTATAAAGGTGCTTGGAATAAGATGCAATGTCAAAGTTATAGGTGGCCAAAGTGCTTCCGCTAACCTTATTTATTGCAAAGTTTTTCTAACGTGTTACTTACCAAGAAAACTCAGTACTGGAGCACGTGTAGGAGCTGGGGGAGGGTGCCCATGGCAGGCCTGTTTAACCTTATTTAATCGTGACATCAGTGGAAACACCGCTAACATCATACTGCGCCTGACATCACTGAGAAGGCCCCTATTATATTATTGGTGCCGCCTCCTGAAGTCACCATATGTTCAGAACTGTGCCCACAATAAACTCCTTCTGACTGGGTTTGAAAGTATGCGACCTTTAGGGTTAGACTCCGTTAAATCAGGGCTTATGGATGTTACCCCAAAACAGGAATGAACGTGATGTCCCCCTGAGGTCAAAGGTCATTTTGTGCAAAAACAATGGCCAGTCTACATCCCATTAGCACAGGCTTAACGTCATGTTATTGTAGCATAACGTTGCGCTATCTGCCAATAACGTGATGGTAAGAATGTCTTAGCCTTACTCCGAAAAAAAGAACCAGCATTAAACAAGCCTGTTGCTAAAGCAAAGTACAATGATTCTGTAAGTTCTTTTCTCTTTACGTTTTCAACTATATTTAACGTTTGAGTGATGATCGATACCCCCCTTTTTTTAGCTTTACTCTGATCCAGACCCTGAAAGGAGAGGGAAATAACGCTATATTAATATAATCATACCTAACTGTGGTGTTACACCCATCAAGGGCCTGGGTGTGAGTAAAGCACAGTTTAGGTATGACCTACTGTAGCATTAAGCAGCTTGTTTTAATCTTAAGGTGGATATGCGATGCTATGATATTACTTCATTTGCATAACACTACGAACTGCCCTTACTAAAGTCATTTTCTCTCGTAAAGAGAACAGCCTTAGCGTTATGTTATTGTCACTTCAAGATACACAGTTAGTGTAACATGACATTAAATTAGTTTTGATTTCTATAGCAGGCGTTAGCACATCTCCCCAGCAGTGCAAGATCTTTGCAACACTTTCCTGTTTGTGATCACTTGTTGTCAATATCCACAGCAGTTTGAGCTGCAAACTATAACAATAGATCTTACCTTAGTAATATATGAATACATTGTAGCTGCTAAGTTACACTGCTTGAAGGATTGATTTGAAACTGAATGTCGGCCATTTAGTGAACCCTGGGAAACAGGATTTTGCTGATCGATCACGGGAGAACAGCTTAGGTAATTCGTTTTCAATAAAGCTAATGAAAGAATGCATATATTAAAACAATTTTTTTTTTTTAGCTGATTGGAATACCTCTTTAATATCTGAGTAGGGCTTTAGATGATGTTCCAGTCCCAGAATAGCATGCAGAAATTATTGGAGAGAGGCTAAAAATAGAGTAAGATTTGAACATAGTCGCATGGACCTGGTATTGGGGTTTTGACGCAAGGACCTGGCATTTTTGTCATTGCATTAACTATAACACTATTACTTCTATTTTTTTTTCTTTACGTCTGTTTTCCTAAACAGTAAAAAAAAAAATACTTTATGGAAGCTCACCTAATATTGCAGGCTGAATATAATCTGGTGGAACTGCCTTCACTTTAACCAGATCACAAGCTCTGCTGTTCCAGAAAGTGCGGGCTGAAGTGAATGTTTCGTGCCCCATGCATTGTGCATTGTTTTCTCGCTAGTCATGCAAGTTTTATCTATAATTACATTTTCGAACCGATACAAAAAGTAGGCTTTATTGAAGAAAAAAAATGACATAATAGAATGCAATTGCTCCCATTATACAGGCATACCCCGGTTTAAGGACACTCACTTTAAGTACACTCACGAGTAAGGACATATCGCCCAATAGGCAAACGGCAGCTCGCGCATGTGCCTGTCAGCACGTCCTGAACAGCAATACCGGCTCCCTACCTGTACCGAAGCTGTGCGCAAGCGGGGAGACTATAGAGCCTGTTACAAATGCGTTATTTACATCAGTTATGCACGTATATGATGATTGCAGTACAGTACATGCATCGATAAGTGGGAAAAAGCTAGTGCTTCACTTTAAGTACATTTTTGCTTTGCATACATGCTCCAGGCCCATTGCGTACGTTAATGCGGGGTATGCCTGTATGTAAGTACTCAGGTACCAAAACCTCATCAAAATACCTTCCCTTAAATGCCGGCTGCCTTTTTATCACAATTGATCAAATGCATAAAATAATGTATCCCCCCCGAAAACAGGGGTGCTCCCCTCCCGTGCTCAACCCCACAAAAGGTTCATGCTTTCATGATATCCCAGCTTCAGCACAGCTGTCGAAGACTGAGCCTTTGATTGAGCCACCTGTGCTGAAGCAGAGATATCCTGAAAATATGACCTGTTGGGAGGGGGGGGGGGCGAGTTCTTGTGGACTGGAATTGAGCACCCCTGACCCATCGAACGCTAACAATGAATTCAATAGCAGAAAGAAACAATCAACAGTTGTTTAGAAGTTTTACCCATATAATATAGCCACTAAAGTCCCTACTCAATATGCTGTCAAGATATCCGGCATGCAGGGGGAGGTCAGCTCCATTGTAAATAATGTCAGATCTATTTTTAAGTACCATATGGAATTCAGGAGTTTTTCTTTCATATCAGTTTGCTACAGCGCCAAATGAAAGAGCGTTTATAATTGTGTTCTTTTCAGTAAAGAATTGATCATTTTGCCATCTCAAACCTAGCAGAAGAATTCATGCAAATGTACAGTAACTCTGCAACGTGTATTTGAAAGTTAGCTCACTTTAATACAACCTTGGGTACCTGGCTAATGTTAAATACCAGCCTCTCCCAATTGAACCCTCTTACCACTAGTATACTTAATATTTATTTATTTCTTATTTCTCTTTTCCTAATTTGCGCACAACATGTATATTTTCTTTCAGTATCTGCCTCTCCCCTCTTTCAGTTGTGGGAAACCGTTTTAGTCGTGGTTAAATAGAAACAGTATGGTCACTATGAAAACGTACAATGTCTTGTCATGGTGGTATCACACCCATTTAAAATCGGGTATTAAAGTAGCAGACCAAGCTGCCGTTTTATTAAAAAAAAAACCCTTTAATATACTTTATGCATCAATACAATCCACACAATAAGTAATTAGCTAAGTTGCCGATTGATACTTTCTCCTGTGGTCGATTGGTGAAGATTTGGCTCGGGGGTTCACTAAATGCCGTCTGTGCAGCAGAAGGGGACCAAAGATGTAAAGTTATGTGGGAAGATCATGTGACCAGTCAGTCACTAGATACAATTGGTGCATTGCTAGAGAGAGGGCAGGGCTCAAAAAGGGGTGTGCCAGAGCCTGTTTCAGAAGAGAAAGGGGAGGTGACTTTGTAAATGTTTGCTATAGAAACAAAAAATGCTTGTTACACTATAATACATTAAAAATGTCATTCAGAGTTGTTGCTTTTTTTAAATGCTACAAGTATTTTCTCATAGTACAGAACTGCTTTATTTTTTTTTAAAAACACGTGGGATATTGCTTGGTCTGCAGCTTTAAAAGCATCATTGTGAGAAGCAGAAGAATGGGAATTTTTCGCTCATCTCTACCCAGTGCTTTCGTTGCTGTCCTCCATTCCTAACCTCTCTCTTCAGTAATACGGTCTCTCTCCACAGATTCAACAGCCATAGCTCATGCTGCTGGCGCTGGTGATGCAATTGCGTTGCCTAATAAACCTATTTCCCCGCAGTATGGCTTTACTTCCAACATGCAGCAAACTGGAGGCTGCCTACACATATGTATTGTATATGCACCCTTTCCTAGTAACATATTTTATATAATAATAAATAATAATATGACGCTCGGCTCTGGCGTCAAATGACGCCGCGGGGTCATGTGACGTCACGTTGCCATGGTAACGTGACGTCACGTTGCCATGGTAACGTGACGTCACATGACCACACAGTGTCATTTGGAAGTCAAGGTAAGTGAGTTACAGAGGCCTTGCGCGGTCCCCCAGCATTTAGTTTAAATGCCTTGGGGAAGAGCGCAGGACCTCTAACCGCCGCACCCTCCCTGGAAAATCTCACCCCCCTGTTTGTGCACCCCTGCAATAGAGAAAAGCCTTTTATGTTTCCACTGTTTATCTTCACACTAGGATACCTGTTTCTACCTTTTTTTATTTACCACTTCCTCTCAACATCCATTGCAACCAGATATCCCTCTTACAAACACAGTACTGTATGTAATATTTTTGTGTCTGTATTTCTGCCACACAACCGAAAGCTTGTAACATATCAACTACTTGTTGGTCCAATAAAAGGTATCCCACCACCTACACCCTCTCCCTCCTTTGTCAGTCCGCAATCGAGAAAGTAAAAGAGCAAGAAGAAGAGACACAGCGTCCTATTTACTAGGGTGTGTTAAACCGTACTGCCCATTCACTTGGACGGACCATAAATTAGCTTTCGAGTTGTTATTGTTGTTGTTATTATTATTATTGAGAAAACCTGGACCATAATCCAGAAACATCCTATTATGATTTAGCACCACATACCGGTTTCCATTACTCGTCATGCAACCAGTCCCCAGATTACTCTTTGGAGTTTAAAACGGAGTTTAGTCCATACAAAATGGCACCATGCTGTACATTGTGGTTGAGATACAGTATGCATCTTAAAACTGACTTTCTTGGTGTCGGCTTAACAGCAGAACAGCTCTTCAAAATATACAACTCTAATATTATATTTTTAATGATATCCCTCTATATACTTTAATTTTAGCAAACCAGGCACAAAGAGCTAATAAAGTTGCAGCATTGCATAGCTTTCTCTTATATCATGTTTAATGGCAACACACAGAAGTCTGAGTTACAACAGTAAAACGACTTTGTTTATAATAAAGAGTAACACAATTATTGGTGTAGACCATGTAAAAATCCCCGTATTTTGGATTTTAGTTTTTTTACTAGATTAGAATTGGGGGTTACCCATGAGTTGAAAACCATGGTATTCTTATCTCTATGGTGCCAGTACAATAAATGTAAAATCAGAGATAGCTGCTGGGGTCGTCCAATAGGAAGCTGCAATGTCATTATGTAATGACATTGCGGTTTTATATTGACCCGTAGGAGTAAGTCCTGGCTGGGATGGCAGCAATATTGATTTAAGAAAAGGCCCAGAAACACCAGCACATAAACTAGTAAACTATCGGGAACCCAGTTCAGCTCTAGGGAAATTCTTGGGTTAGATTTTGTTTTAAAAAAATATAAAACATTTTGTGTTGGGGATTGCTATTTTAAAATGTATATTCTATATATTTGTGTGTGTGTATGTATGTATATATACTCTATGTGTACTGTGTGTGTGTGTGTGTGTGTGTATATATATATATATATATATATATATGTGTGTGTGTGTTATTAAACTCGGCTAACATGGTACAGATACCTCTACATCTTTATATATATATATATATACTGTATGTGTACTGTATATGTGTATATATATATTTCCGGACCTAACCGTATATATATATATATATATATATATATATATATATACGGTTAGGTCCGGAAATAATTGGACACTGATACAAGTTTTGTTATTTCGGCTGTATACCAAAATAAATTCAAGTTACATTTAAATAATGAATATGGGCTTAAAATTCAGTCTATCCGCTTTAATTTGAGGGTATTCACATCCAAATTGGAGGAAGGGTTTAGGAATTACATCTCTTTAATATGTAGCCCCCTCTTTTTCAAGGGACCAAAAGTAATTGGACAGTTGACTCAAAAGCTGTCTCATGGACAGGTGTGGGCTATTCCATCATCAATTAAGCAGGTAAAAGGTCTGGAGTTGATTCCAGGTGTGCATTCGCATTTGGAAGCTGTTGCTGTGAACCCACAACATGCGGTCAAAGGAGCTCTCAATGTAAGTCAAACAGGGCATCCTTAGGCTGCAAAAAAAAAGAAAATCCATTCATCAGAGAGATAGCAGGAACATTAGGAGGGGCTAAATCAACAGTTTGGTACATTCTGGAAAAAAAAGAACGCACTGGTGAGCTCTGCAACACAAAAAGACCTGGACGTCCACGGAACACAACAGTGGTGGATGATTGTAGGATCCTTTCCATGGTAAAGAAAAACCCCTTTACAACATCCAGCCAAGTGAAGAACACTCTCCAGGAGGTAGGCATATCATTATCCAAGTCTACCATAAAGAGAAGACTTCACGAGAGCAAATACAGAGGGTTCACCACAAGGTGCAAACCATTCATAAGCCTCAAGAATAGAAAGGCCAGATTAGACTTTGCCAAACAATATCTAAAAAAGCCAGCCCAGTTCTGGAACAGCATTCTTTGGACAGATGAAACTAAGATCAACCTGAACCAGAATGATGGGATGAAAAAAGTATGGAGAAGGCTTGGAACGGCTCATGATCCGAAGCATACCACATCATCTGTAAAACACGGTGGAGGCAGTGTGATGGCATGGGCATGCATGGCTTACAATGGCACTGGGTTACTAGTGTTTACTGATGATGTTACAGAAGACAGAAGCAGCCAGATGAATTCTGAAGTGTATAGGGATATATGGTCTGCTCAGATTCAGCCAAATTCAGTGAAGTTGATTGGACAGCGCTTCACTTTACAGATGGACAATGACCCAAAACATTCTGCGAAAGCAACCCAGGAGTTTTTTAAGGCAAAGAAGTGGAATATTCTGCAATGTCCAAGTCAATCACCTGAACTCAACCCGATCGAGCATGCATTTCACTTGCTGAAGACAAAACTTAAGGCAGAAAGACCCACGAACAAACAACAACTGAAGACAGCTGCAGTAAAGGCCTGGCAAAGCATCACAAAGGAGGAAACCCAACGTTTGGTGATGTCCATGCGTTCCAGACTTCAAGCAGTCATTGCCTGCAAAGGATTCTCGACAAAGTATTAAAAATGAACATTTTATTTATGATTGTGTTAATTTGTCCAAATACATTTGAGCCCCTGAAATAAGAGGACTGTGTATGATAATGGTTGCAATTCCTAAACGTTTAATACAATATTTTTGTTGAACTCCTTGAATTAAAGCTGAAAGTCTGCACTTTTATTGCATCTCGGTTATTTCATTTCAAATCCATTGCCTTGGCGTACAGAGCCAAAATTATGAAAATTGTGTCAGTGTCCAATTATTTCCGGACCTAACTGTGTATATATATATATATATATATATGTGTGTGTGTGCTTAATTGTTTTTAACTTGCGTTAGTCAGTTGAATTAATGCAACATTTTTGTGTACAATGGAATTTTTTGTTTTGCTGGTTGCTATTCAGGGTACAGAAGCCAGTTCAAATCTTCCCTAGTGATCAATGTTCTTTAGAAAAACACAGTTTATATCATGCAGAGGCTTTCTCCATGGAGAAGAGATACAGCACAAATAAGCCTGGAATCAGACTAAAACAGGAAGAGAAACAAGGAACTGCTACCTCGCTCCCTGGAGGGAAGTACCCTCCCACTGCAAAAATGCTATATGCATGTAAAATAGTAATGAGTAGTCTCTCCTCTCACTTCTGTCATCTTAACGCTTTACCCTGTTATGCATCTTGAGGTCCTTAGGCAGCAAGAGTTACCCCATAAATCACACCAGATTGTATATTATTTTGTAATGGTGCCTGCTGCCACGTAGCCCATAGAAACTAAGGTGTGCTCGGCCCACTTGAACATTATTTTATTTCAGCTTTTTAGAACCTCTATTGTGCCTATTCGCAGCATTCTCAATCAAGTTATTTCATACACCTGAAGAAGCTATTTGTACACTCTCGCTACAGTGTAACAATCAATAACCACCATGAAAGTGCTTCCACACCGTGCCAGTATGGTTTCACCGAGCTGCACCCAAAGAAGGAAATCAACAATTCGGTCAGGTGCTCATAATGTTTTCCCCCCCCCCTCTAACGCCCAGATCCACTAAGCTCTTTACTGTGACGTTAACCTAACTATAACATTACGTTAAGCCACACCGCACACCTTCAAAAACGTAACGTTAAAGTAGCAATCAAAGCTCTTTTTTTAAAAATATGTATTTACATTTTTTTTATCCAGGATTGAAGCAGGGGTTCTTTGGAGCTAAACCCTATTAATTTGCGCTCTGGGGACCCCCTGCTTCTGGAGATGCTTAAGTTCGTAGCTCTGCTCGGCTACGAGGGATCACGTAATGGCCGCTGTTCAAAGCTGCGGCGCCCTGAGGGCCCATGGGAAGCCGTGACATCATCAGGCACGGCTTCCTATTGGCCCGCGTGACGCAGGAGGTTTAAACTTTAAAGCCCAGCTAGCTCAGCTGGAGCGGCTCCGGCACCTGCTACGGAAGTATCTCGAGAGGAAGGGGTCACCAGAGCTGAAATTATTGGGGTTCAGCTCCCGAGACCCCCTGCTTCAAACCTGGCTAAGAAAAAAATAATACAGGTTTAAAAAAAAAAAAAAAAAAAGGGCACTTGGATTGCTCCATGTTTTCTCCCATGAAGAGCATTGAACTAACTCTAACAGCTACGAGTCATAATAAGATGCAGAAGAGGTGTTTACCTAACAGCGCAAATGCACTAAAGTCTGTTAAGGTTAACGCAGGGTCTTAACATTACGTTAGGCTTTGGATATAGTAACGGAGCGCGCGCCTGCTGCAGAAGCGATCTGTGGTCTGTGAGACGTGGCGTTGGAGACGCGACGGAGAGGCGTGTCCCATGACGTCACGTGAGCAGTTTGCCCTCATTGGCTGAACCGCGCTCATGACCCGGCCATCGCGCGACAAAATGAAAAAACTTATGTCTCGTGAAAAATCACCCGCGCCATCGCGCTCCATTTCGCGCGCCGTTGTGCGCTCTTTGGCCATCCTCATTGAGGTACGGCTCTTTGTTTGCGGTGCGCGACGTCACGCATGCTGTCGTGTGGATTATGGACGTGGCCTTAGTTAGGTCATATGTGAACTTAGGTGTAAGTGGCCGGCGCGTCAAAAACAGATCAGTCCCATATATGTATATATATATCCACCTGGACCTCTGCACTGAGGTTAGTAATTTATACAGTGTCCCTTATAGGGACAGGGACTAGTACCTAGTGTACACTGACACATATATATAGTACATAAATTGTCCCATAAACTGATTTACATGGTAGCATGAACCCACAAGGGTAACTCACTGTTCAGCTTCATCCTCCAGTGCGGTTCTATTGCGGCGTGTAGATCCACCAACAAGACAGTAGAAAGCAGAAAAAGGCAGCACACTGCCTTTTTCTGCATTCATATGTGAACTTAGCATTACTCGCACCCGAAAAAGGGCATTTGTGGGAGGGGAAAAAAGGGGACAGAAAAAAAGAGAGAGAGAGAAAATAAAGGAAGATCGAAAAAGAGAGACAATCCTATTTTAGTGAAGTACTCCTCACCTCTCTCTCTTTCCCTCGTTCATATTTATCGGGTTTCGCTTGGTAACAGGAAAAAGATGCAGGTGATGCCATTTCTGCTGCACCCATTTCCATAAACAAAAAACGATTCTGCATTCAAAAGTTAAAGACGTGTTAGTGACACATTCGCAACAGATAGAAATGCTACAAATGCACCTTTGTAATTATGCGTATAAAATTGTCACCTCATGGCCACCGTCACCAACATAATTTTGATGAATTCCCCCAGTGGTTGCTGTATTGTTGCTCAATGAAGCAGAATTCAGTTGCTAAGTGGATACACATTTTAAAGGAGCCAACTAGTTAACGTGGGCCAATAGGAAGCTGCACCGATGATGTCACGGCTTCCTATTGGCCCGCAGGGCGCTGGAGCATTGAACAGCGGACATTACGTGAACCCTGCTAAACAAGCAGAGCAACTACCTGCACCTACTATGGAGGTAAGTATCTCCAGAAGCAGGCAGTCCCCGGCACTGAAATTTTGGGGTTCCGCTCTGGAGACCCCAAGCTTTCAAAGCTATGGTAAAAACAAAATGGCATTTTTTTTGCTGGGAGCTGCTTAGCAGTAAAACAGTACCTGGCATCTTTAAATGAACTCCGTGTTTCAACTGAACTCCTTATTATGCAGTCAATCCACGAACATGTGCGTCTCAGTAGCCCATGTAATAGGCTGCCAAAGCCAACTATAGCACTTCCTATTCCTAAATGCCTGGGAATGACAATCTAAAGATCACTGATAACACTGCTTTATGTATTCACTTTATCTCGAGATACAACGGTGATGGTGCACAGCAGTTGCATATCAAAGTTTACACCTACGGTGACACAAATGCCAATAACAATAGTGCAGAGTTCTTATAGATTTATTGATCCTAGTCAGTTGATGGCTAGCAGATTGGGATACCTCTGACTGGACCATCATCGTAGCTAAAACTAACAAAGAACCTATCCAACTCAACACTCAAAAAGATACCATATCTCAAACCCAAATAAGTCTATGTGGGTGTAACACCTCTTCCCCCGGCTAACAGAAGAGGGCCACTCCAAAGTGATCCACTGTCCAGTGTTGCTTATGTGCAGATGATGCTCAGAGCCTCATATTGTATGTATGTATGTATGTATGTATGTATGTATGTATGTATATATAGCACACTTTCCCCCACTCCCTGGGAGATATGGCAGCTACTGTGTATGTGGTGCATTACCTGCGGCTCACAGGAGGCCTGGGCCATCGCTGCTGGGAGCCCGAGGTGTTCATGATCCGTCGGGTGACAGCGCCTCCACCTGTACGGTATCCTACCTTGTGGGATAACCCCGGAACAGGAACCAATGCAATAAATACACAGTGTTTCTAATAACAAGTTTACTGACATGCAATAATCAACACAATAACCATAGAACGTGACCTTGCTCGGCCTTACCCACATACACCCTGCCCCGGTGAGTGTCCCCCAATATATAGAGATGTCTTGGGCACCCCCACCCCCCCACCCAACTCGGTGTCCACAGAAGCCAACCCACCCAGAAGTGTGAGACAGCGCTGCTAATAGTAACTGAAAGTGTTATAGTTGGTGCACGTTGTGAGGTGCCTACCCAGGTGCTCCAGCACCCGGTATGGCCGAAGAGCAAAAGGGATCCACTAATCCAGCAATGTGGATGTCAGCGAAGCCTCCGCCTCTGCGTGGGGTGAACTCCGGTAGGAGGGTCTCACCTTTGATAGTCTATGATAGTGCGGTGGCGGTCCTGCCCCAGACCACAGTCCGCAAATCGCTCTGCGGCATCTTCAAATGACACTATACACTAACTGTATTCAGCTACAGGGGAAATGTCCCTAGCTAGGATTTCCCTGTAGCAGCCACAATCTGATTAGTGAGTGGGGCCTATCTTGGACCTAAAGGGTTAATCTGACACCCAGAACCTACCTTCCCTTTCTCTGTCCTGGCTCCAACTGCCCTAACTGCTATCACTGTTCTGGTTTAAATGCAGCAACTCTATTGGCTGCCTGACAATATGTGGTCTGCAGCCCATGAGGCTGCTGGGACTTGTAGTTCCCAGCGGAGCTAGTACCTAATGGCCACGGCAACTATGCTCCTCTGCGCATCCCCCCCACACTCTCCCCAGCCTCCGCTGCCTATGGAAAGGTAAGGGGACAAACAGAGGACCAGGGGGACCCAGGCTATACATGTATGTCTTTATTTATATAGCGTCATTAATGTACATAGCGCTTCACAGCAGTAATACACGTGACAAGCATATAAATAACATATAATATAAATAACACATAAAGGGGAGAAGTGCTTCAGTCAAAAGTGCCATTTAGGAAAGGGAGTCCCTGCTCCAAAGAGCTTCCAATCTTATTTACCTTGTCTCTCAGGGCGCTGGTATTCATGCAGGGCTGGTATGGTAAGAATTAGAAGAAAAGATAGAGGGCGCCATGAACTTTTCTTTTGCTTTTTATTTACAAGGGGGCTCAGGCAGGATTCCCCGAAGAGGTACATTCTTCCCTTTGCCGTGAACATCTGTGGCAATCCAATGCCTGGCTGTGGCAGTTACTACCTTCACTAGGATCTCTAGGCAGGGTGCCCTCTTGTATGAGATGCCCCATCACCCTATCAGAGCTACTATGGGTGATACTCTGAGGCCCTTACTGAGGAACCTCCAATAGAGTACCTTTGTGAGTGGAACACACCTTATGGCCATATAGAGGGGCCCTAGTAGTTAGAAGGTACACCTATCCTATCTAGAAAATAACAACAGGTTTCTGATACTAACTCACGTCATTACAGACTTACAAGACTGACATTATTTACAATGAGATCCCTCTCCTTTATCTCATCCTGAACTAGAATCTGCCATCCCCACTATGTATACCCCATAATGACATCCCTAGTCACTATGACTACTAGGGGAGTTTGGATTCTACAAAGTAACATTACTTAATCACATCACTAGGCACCTTCTAGAAGGTGGGTGTGGCTAGGTTCTGCCTAGTCATCTTACCCCACGATACAATTGTAACTACCCATACAATTAACCCTCTAGGGCCCTTCAGTAAAGTAGTAATCCCACAAGGGTGCTACATTAGGATGTGTCCAACATAGAAATGGAACACCAAACAGGTCTCTATGTACAGGTATGTGTAAAATAAAACCAAATGGTATTTTATGGCAGTAGAGGAATTAGCAGATACCATTGTGAATCAGTAAATATCAATGTACAGGTCCGGTACACAAACAAGCTCCAGGGTTTAATCTTTCCTGACCCTTTGCCACATAATGCCCCAATCATATATATGTATATTTATGTAGGTATTTTATTGCTTGTATTGTCTCATAAATCTGTATAGATTTAAGTTTATCCTGAGTGCTTTGGACTTTTTCAAGATTTGTTGTAGATATAGTTGTACACAGGCTTTTGAAACCTCACAAGTCTCTTTTTCAGATGTATACAAGTTGCAGTACATCTGAACGGTCATATCTAGAATGCTTTTAATACAATTTTGACTCGCAATAAAATAGAAAAGATCTGATGTACACTGTAACACAGGGTTTTTTTTTTAACAGCGCTGATTTATAACATCCTTTTTGAAGTTTCATTTATTTCCATTAAATAGTTCTTTTTGGTCCAGAAACCACCCCTAAAATTTGACTCCAGTCACAGGACCCAGTGCCAATGTTCTCTGTCCCTTATACCTTGCAGAAACGCTCACCCAGCGCTATTACATGGAAAGCCCCAATGTCTCATCCGGAGATGGCGCCGGATCCAGAAGTCACGTTAACATATGTATAACGAAGAATTAGTACTCCATAGGCAAAAAATGAAGCACAAACTCTGATCGGATCGGCACGCTCGCCTCGTATAAAAAAAAGGTCCTATGTGTTTGTGTTCTGCAGTCTGTGCTTCTGTTGATTTCATAGAGATCAGCATTACGCACATCGCTTGATGCAATTAACAGTGAATTACTTTGGGAAAGCTTTTGTCTGAAATAAACGCCATTAAATCTGTGCACAGACCATTACAAGTCAACAGTTTACAGACTGGTCATGACCGCTATCTCTTCCAAATGCATTAATGAGCTGTTTAATTAAAGGATGAAGAATTTTACAGCCAGTGATCACCAATTTTGTTTCATAATAATGGCTAAATTTGAGTTCTTTTGTCTCAGTAAACTTCATTCAAGCTACAGTCTCACAAACTAAAGCTAAAATACTTTCTCTATGTTCTTTTTATTTCAGGTTTTAGCACACAATATTTTGCTATATAATAACACTGTAGTTTTTTTAATCAAATGACAGTATATCTTTGGAGTGTCTTGAAATTTCCGGCATAGTCCATGTTCTCATTTTTATTTATAACTGGTATATACACCCCGCACCATTATCTGTTATCACCCTTATTACCATTATTACCCCGCACCATTACACTTAATACAGTAATTGGTAAAACATTCGGACATACTGTAGGAGTTGTGCAATCATTGCTTCCAGTGGGTAGAATACTGTAGATGGGGTCACCACCTAATAATTTGTAAGATAATTAGTACCAAACAAACAATGGTGGATTTAACTATGTTTTATTGGACTTTATTTATGAAATGGTCTCTATTGTTAGATAAATTAGAATATTAACCTTAATTTGTTATAGTCTATTTTTTTAGATTGCTGAGAATTGATCTAGTTCGAAGACTTGCTTGGTACCGGATGCTATAATCCCGCTTCTGCTACTATTGGCTTTGTGGCTGGCTAATCTCATTCCACGTATCACCAATTGAAAAGTGACATTATAGTGATGCCTAAAGGTAGTTCATGGCCAATTATTTTAAGTGACTAGTGCTACAGTGCTCCATGGGGCTACTATGAATGGCTCATCAAGGCAAGTCCTAACAACACTGTAAAGGTTAAAGTATGCTATAGTATGTCACATATAATTCAATTTTATACATTAAAATGAATTTTCCTCTTGTACTTTTTGGTTGTTGACTTAACTGTGCTGTGTCATCACAGGAGAGAGGGAGAAAAATTCCCCTGAATGCTTTTTAACCTTACAGAATAGGAAGAGTCAAGCTGGGATTTGAAAGCTTTCTTTGAACAATGAAAACTCAAATAAATTCAGCTATTGAACTCCATAAATAGTTGACCAAGCAGGACACTGAATTAATGGCATATTACAGTTATCTAACAGAAAAAAAGCAACCTCATTTGCCCAATTCTTAGCTATATGTATTGTTTTACACATTACCTGTAGTGTTCTCCTCCTAGTCACATCTATGTAGATAATAGCTGAAGTAGCATGTTCTCAAGGTTTATAAAGCCCCTCAGGAATGAATTCAGCTGCTCCTTGCATTATACAGTAGGAATCCTTCCATTCTGTTTTTTGCAATGCCTCTGCAATGTGTTATGTTTTCTGCTCTGTGGTGAGTTTTTCATTTGAATCTTATTTAAGAAAAATAATAAATATATATATATATATATATATATATATATATATATATATATATATATATATATACATGCGATACCGTTCGCACGAGAATCAGCAGACAGCACTCCGGTTTTTATTTGTAGAACATATATTGTGAAAAAGTAAGACACAAATCATCAACATTTCGGACCCACAAACGGGACCTTCCTCAGGATTGCGGTAGTTCCTCTACCCTGAGCAAGGTCCGAAATGTTGGTGATTTGTGTCTTACTTTTCCACAATACATGTTCCACAAATCAAAACCTGATTGCTGTCTGCTGATTCCCGTTCAAACGGTATCGTATGATTATCTACTTATTATGGGACATGCACCTACCCTATTGTGATACATTGGGGTCTCTCTCTCTCTCTCTCTCTCTTCCTCTCTCCTCTCTTCCTCTCTCCTCTCTCTCCCCTCTCGCCTCTATCTCCTCTCTATCTCTCATTTAAGCATTTTCATATTTCTGTCATAGACCTCAACAGGCCACTAAGTTTTGAATTTTGGGTGGTAAATCTGCTGTAGGATCAGTTCTAAAACTTGTTCAATGATCTGGCACAAATCACACTAAATATAACCATACTTCAGAAAAGTTATGTGAAATGTCCATTTAGCAGACACTATCTTGGCTCCCCATCTCTTGCATGCTATTAAATTGAGCAGACTACTGTTCAATGCCTTTTAATGGCCTTAATGGTTTATAACTAAAATGTACTTGCATTTATGCAAACTATAATGCTACATCCCATTAAAAAATGATTATTGCAGAACCGCATCATAAGATTAATACTTTATCAGTGAAAATGTTATCACAATATAAGCATCTATTAAAAAATAATACAACAGTAGGAAGGATCCGAAGATTCCAGCGGTGCACAGCATGTAGAGATGAGAGACCAGCAAGGTGTAGATTAAAAATGAAATTTTATTGAAAAAACATATGGTATGGGGGACACACTCTGACGCGTTTCGGACCTGCGTGGTCCTTAATCTATGATTAAGACCCCTAATCTATGATTAAGGACCACGCAGGTCCGAAACGCGTCAGAGTGTGTCCCCATACCATATGTTTTTTCAATAAAATTTCATTTTTAATCTACACCTTGCTGGTCTCTCATCTCTACAAGCTGTGCACCGCTGGAATCTTCGGATCCTTCCTACTGTTATATTGCACACCGAGCGTGGATGCATGCACAGGAGAACAGCCATATGTGAGTATTGTATGTCTCCCTTCATTGAGACTGGATGACCGGTAACAGTGCGGCAACACAAGGGTCATGTAGGGCGCAATCCTACAAAGTAACGGTACGTTAACCCTCATTCATGTTATTTGTCATATGTGATAGATTCATGTACTAAGCACTGGGTCCAATACCTAAAAAGTTATGGTTATAGGCTGACTCCACAACAAAATAAGGATTTTTATTATCTACTGAAGTTCTGAACGAGATTGAGCACTGTTTTTGGGACTCTTGCCCCATAACTACATATTAAAAAATAATATACTGTACCAGCATAAAACAAATTGTGATATTACTGTACAAAGTATAGTATGAATTGCAATTAATATAAACTGTATTTTTTTTGTTTCAGGACTATTTTTATATTAAAAGTTAGAAACTGTAAATATACATATAAAGAAAATATACACAAAATTAATGAAATTTCTACCAGAAAGCACATTGGGAAACTTTCCCCATAATTATATATATATATATATAAAAAAAAGCTGTCATCCCTGAATAGATTTTTTGGTTAGTACTGTATGCTGGAGGGGTCAGGTGCCTCTGGTTTATGAAGTTGCAAATTCAAGACCTGTCTTGTTGGGCAAGATGTTAAATGGATAGGTTCAGAGGAACACTCCGCCAGCTAATACATGTTTTTGGAAGTGCCTCTCTTCAACATTGTGACTTCAAAGAGTCCCATAAGGGAGACCACTCAACATATTCATTTACTATAAACCCGGTTCTCAGTTGAAAAATCAGCAAGGAAAAATGTGTGTGTTGGAAATATAAATGTAAGCCGAGCTCCACAATAAACGGGATATAATGTGCACATTATAAAATCTGTTTGGATGTGGCACTGGCAGTTATATTACATTGTAGTAACTACTGTAGTGAATGGACATTACTGCATGGTGAAAAAGCTACCAATGCGACATACAGTAACCCAGAGCTACTCATGTCTAAAAGCTCTGCACTAATGCAGCAATACGGCATTCACTTCCATTTTTTTATTACAGAATTGAAGCAGGAGGTAAACTGTGTTAATTTCAACTCTGGGGACCTCCTGCTTCCTGAGATACTTACCTCCGTAGGGGGCGCCGGTATCTCTTTTCAGTTTAAATGTCCCGATCACGCGGGCCAATAGGAAGCTGCCCCTGATGATGTCACAGCTTCGTATTGGCCCGTGCGACGCGTGAGATTTAAGCACCGCATTATGTTAGGCACACCGTTTCTCTGGCTGCAGAGATACCGGCACCCCCTACAGAGTTAAGTATCTCTGGAATCAGGGGGGGACACCGGAGCTGAAATGAACACAGTTCAGCTTCGGAGACCTCCTGCTTCTATCCTGTAATAATAATAATTTTAAAAAAATGTTTATAAAAGTGCACTCCCCATAATATGAAAAGAAGTAGGACAAAAGCAAACAATTGAGGGTGCCACGGAGCAAAGGCCAGACCCACTTATTGGCATAAAGCATAAATCAATACAGCAACAAAAAAACGGCAGGGCACTGCAAATAGTAGTGCAACAAAAGTCACATTTATTGTGTCATTATTCTAATCATGTATCACGCACAATAAATGTGCGCGTTTCTGTCTCACTATTTGGAGTTCCCTCTGTTACACTAAAAGTTCTGTATGTCAGGAACCTGGCAGCGGGTTCTGTCAGGTCCAGGACACAAATGGAACTCAGAACCCCAAGTTACGTCGCGACAGATTGGGCCCAACTTCCGGGGTTGGTCGACGGGGCCCCCTCACCCTCTGGGCCCCAGACATTAACGTCCTTTCATCATTTGTCTCATTTCTTTCCTTTCTCTATATTTTTTATTTAATATATATATATATTTTTTTTTTTAAAGTACAACATGTGCAAGCATCAAACAGTGTCACAGTATAACCTCATAATATTATAACAAAGGGACGGGTGGAGCGGGAACTGTTCTGGCAGGGCACGCAGGTCCCCTTCCAGGACCTAAATAACCTCTCTATTGGGTCCCTCCCACTTTTCACCGAGTCAGGGGGTGGGGGAAAGAAACCAACAGAGAAAAGGGCTTAGGGGGAGCCTAGTCCCTGCGGTTATGCAGCCCTGGAACCTAGAGGGCTCAGGGCTGCTTTCCCCTGTTTTGTGCCCAGTAGGGAGCCTGTTATTCAACATACCAGGGTCTGCAAGTTGTCCAGAATTATGCTTCCTAATAAGCTTGTATCACTGCCTTTGGTTCCAAAAAAAAAATCTCTTTGGAAAATGATATGAAAATCAAATACAGGTTTGCCCCCAGCACAATGATTAACACTTCGGCAAATATGTTTTTAATTCAGCAAGGACGATCAAGAATTTGTTTTTGGTATGTCAATGAGGAAAATATGCTGCTTGGAAACGAATGCAATATATTTAGAAAAACTGGGATGTAGATTCCGAACTCCTAAATAGTCGTCAGAATGACTGTGAATCATTAGACAAAGAATATAGCGAGCTCCCATCCCCTGCAGCCAAGAGACATTTCTCCGTGCAGCTGCGAGGGGTTGTCACACTTTGAAACATATGAAATATGGTGAACTGCACACGAGGAAAGTAGATAAATAGCATTCCTAGTGCAGCGTATTGTTTTCCATAGTTGGCAAATAGAACCAGATTTAATTTTATTCATCATTATTTATGTTGTTATTCATGTGTCCACATTTTCCTCCTTTTATATTTGTGGGCAGCATTTAGCGTACAAAACAGCCTCACTCTCTGTGACTTTTGGAATTGATATTGGCAGGGACGGAAACATCACTGGCGCAACTCCTCACTGGGGCCTGTGCTGTGCTCGGCGATGACTGACCTGATTGAACGCCTCCTCGCACCGAACAGAATGCTGGCTCCTAAAAACTCTGTCTGACTCCTGAGTATTTAATATTTTTTCGAGCACACTTAGGCTGCGCTTATAGTGCCGGCGACGACGACGGGACGTCGCGTCAAAACAAATGCATTGAATCCGGCGCATGTGCTTATAGTAGGGGCGACGGAGCGACCTAAATCTTTGTAGTCAGTAGAATTTGATTTTTACAGTGACGGTCTCACATGTGACAGGCTATAAACCAATCACATAGCTTCTGATGCAGGGATGGGGGGGATGTGTGTGTGTGTGTGTGATTGTAACTTTAAAATAGTAAATTCTCCCATAATTTAAAGTAAAAGTAAAGTAAATTCAGCATACAAACAGAAATTACAACTCCTCTCCATTTCAGCCTTCCCCCTTGCTCTTGTCTCCGCCCCTCTGCCTTCCCCCTTGCCTAACGTCACTCCCCTTGTAGCAAGAGACGTCTCCAGAACTCAAATTACAACTTTCGCAAGGGCTACGGAGACGGGTGATGTCAACAGTAGCTGTAGCCGGCACTACAAGTGCAGCCTAAGACGTAGGTAACTAAAGATTCCTTCTTGATCCCAAATATTAACAAATACCAGTAAAAAAATAGATTAAAAAAAAAAAGACGGCAGCAAGAACCAAGGTACCGAGGAGACCGATCGGTGAAGATTCATTTGTTAGGGAAAATTAAATATAATTTGTAAATTACCCAAGGCTGTGCTGGCTAAACTCTTTTTTAATGATTATTTGTCGAAGAGTTAACTACTTCCAAATGAACTAATATTAATCAACCAACGTTGTAATTAAGCCTAATGTACATAACAGGAGGTTCAAGAGTATAGGAGTAATACTATATATAAACTGAATGGGTCTTTGGGGTCATTTTCAGCCAAAAATCCCCATTGAATCTAAGGCCCTACAGTATATGTTATACATAATCCAATTTAAATAGCTCACGTAGAACAATATTAATGTATAATGTAAGTCTAGGTCCCAGGTGGTGACGGCGCGCGCCACACACCAATGAGTCATCTCGGTTGTGGCGGGCCCCAGTGTTCACACAGTGCGGTGGCGCGTCAGCCAGCAGGGGATACAACACGATTGTGTTCCCGTGCCGTGACGCGGTCACGTGGTGCACTGGGAGCCAATACGAGGGCAGATATGGCGAGCCAATGGGAGCGCAACTGCTATTGACCAATGGCCGTGTCCCCATTTGGCCACGCCTCCCATTGCTCCCTACAGACCACAGATCGAGGTTTTAAGCTGTGCACGCGCCACCATGCCACCAGGCGCGCGTGCAGCAACATCCACCGGGGACCTAATGTGTGGCCAGTAACTACTTCAAGTGCAAAGTAGCTATTACAATTTCATAGGTTGCTATTAAATAATTCAAGTAGCTAGTATATGCAGTTTAATTCTCAGCTGAAAATGTAGTTGCCCCAGTTTTGCAGTTGGGAGACTTTAATATACTCCCTTTGTACCCTCCTCTGTCAGGGATGGGTGTCTTTTTTTTGGTGGAAGATTAGTGTTTGATTTCTCCGGCAGGTTGAGTAAGCCCCAGATCTAATCATGCTTGTAGAACCATTAGAATTTCAGTGAATAATTCAGACGCGCTTTGCCCAATAAAAGTTGTATGTTTATGTTCTGTCAATTTTTAGAGTAGTGATAATCTGCCATGTCTACATCCAAATGTTTTAGTAATGGGCAATAAAGCATTTGAACACAGTAGCATTTAACTAAAAGAGGGAGATGTGGTAATACAATGGGCTTTGTAATGCATCGCACACAGTTTTTATTGTTAAATAGAGATTTTCTTAAAACACAAAGCATAAACAGAAGAAGTAGGCTGTGATTATACCAGAAATCGGGCGCACCGCCACGCAGCTTCAAACAATAAAATGCAATGAAAGCGCACATACCAATCGCCGCAACGTGCTGCAAAGCTTCTGTCTCATGGAGAGATTTGAGGTTTTGTTTTTCACAGACGAAGGCCGCATCACGTGATTTGCACGGCCAATCACAGTGCATCTTAAACAAACCAATCACATATATATATATATATATATATATATATATATATATATATATATATATATATATATATATATACATATATATGTGTGTGTGTGTGTGTATATATATATATTATTTATTAAGGTTATGGTGGGTAAAAAAATGTGACAAAAACCCTCCACAGTAAAGCATAAAGCAACTGTAAATATTACTGTATATTCATTTGCATATATATATATATATATATATATATATAAAAGAAACAAGTAAAAGTAGCGCCACTCGTGAACCAGTAAATGATGATAATAAAAATTCTACCATGTGCAATATACAAATAATTGCAAACAATCCTATATAAATGTGAAAAAAAATTAAATTCAAATATTATATTATAATAATATCAAGCAAACTAGAATATACACTCTAAATGCATGAATTGAGAATATTCATGCATACACAAAATAAAATTAAATAATAAAAAGTCCAAGTGAAAATGTCCAAACCCTAGAATAAGTCCTGATGGGTATAACAGAACAATGTAGAGGGTCCAGGGGTCCACGGCTGCTCTCAAATGGAATACCCAATTCCAATGTGGAATCCAGAAGAACAAAAAGAAGATAGAGAGCGCCCGCCCCATACTGTATTATTGTACATTTAATTGGAGGGGGAGGGGGTTGGAGGAGGGATTAAAAACACTCACAAATTAGATGTAAATAACAAGCAAATTGTGATAAAAATCGCCACAGAGGCAAGCACCGTCCTGTGTCACGTCTGCACTCCAACAGGAAATCTTCAAACGATTCACCAGATAGCGTTCATCCTCTGAACGATCAATGAAAGTCCTCCACGCAATGTGGTATTAGAGTAGGGCCTCAATGAAACACCATACACGCTCCGGCCGTAAAGCGTGCATGTAACGTGATGACGTAATGTCGTAATGTACGTCCCTGATGCGTTTCGTCACAATAAGGCCTTGCCCCCGCTGCCTACTACAGCGTCCGCAAGAGAGCCCTCCCCGCAATGGCGCCGGGCCCGCTGCGAGGGGGGCCGCAGCACTTGCGCGAGAGCTACTCCTGCTCTCAATAGAATTGAGAGCAGGACTCGCGTCGAGCGATATGGCATGCCCCCCGGCGGTTCAGCCAATGAGGGCGAACCTGCCGGGTGATGTCATGGCCGCGCCCCCGTCACTCCTCCGCCACGCCCCCCCCGGTCTCTCTTCATGCAGCTCCCTGCGGACCAGGTAATCGGCTGCACGCGCCGCCAATCTCGCGGGCGCGCGTTGCAGCTGAGTTGCCGTAGCCTAATGCAACTTTATAAAGATTTCCTGTTGGACTGTACACTAATACACTATGGGGCGTGCGCTCTCCATCTTCTTTTTGTTCTATATATATATATATATATATATATATGCAAATACAGCTGTATGCTCATCTGCATGTCTTAGGCAGGTCTGCAACCCCGCCTTTCCCCATTATCACCCAGCATACAGACATGCAGATGAGCATACAGCTGTATTTGCATATTTGCTTTCCTGTGGAGGGTTTTTGTCACTTTTGTTACTCACCATAACTTAACTCAGTATTATGATATATATATAAATATATATATATATATATATCAGAGATAAATGATCTGGCCATGTCTCCCTGCAGTAGTGCTACAAAATCGCTTCTGCATGTGCAGATGTAGTGCTGCTAAGTCGCTACGATGACATTACTGGATCGCTCTGTAGTTTCTGGTATACTTGAGGCCTAAGGCGATAACAATGAAAAGCAATTCAGTCATTGTTACTTACTCCAAGGTTCACAAGCCAAACATATTTATTTGAAATCATGTTATTTAAAAAAAATTGAATACAATGGCTTGTTTCTCGTGTGTCTTGATGGAGGTCTATATCTGTCTATAGATCAAAGGGAAGGAAAGAACAAGTTAATAGCAGGATAAACAGCTAACTTACTCATCTTGGAACTACTGGAAGGGATAGCAGGCAAGCCCTACTGGGAAGTATTCTATTTGATTAGGAACGGATCCAAAGAGAATGTCTGACCTTTTTGTGGATATAACAAAGCATCTCCAATTATAAGTGAAAACACCTTGAAATATTATCCTTTCTGCTTGAAAGTATACCCAGTCGGCATAAGTCCCTTTGACAAGACCAAGTCTAGCATCATTGATTGTAGGATGATTAAACTCGGCACTGGCAGTCAAATAAATAGCATCCAGGCTTTCAGATGCTGAGCACCAGCATTTATTTTTATAGTCTTTAAAACAATTGATTTGATACAAATCTGATTTATATGTTGCATTTAAAGCAGTTATTCATGTGTTTCATTTTTGTCCCACCCCCACATTTTTTTTGTTATTTTAGAGGCTAGAAAGTTCCTCGAGTTGTACCCCTGCCATATTCAGCTCTAGGGACTCCCACCCAAAGATAATTACTGGTCAGGGTACCAGCGTTTTCAGCACACTCCTATTGGCCAGAGGAGATTTAAAGCCGCAATATGGATTTCATTTTTCTTTTATTATAAGATTGAAGCAGGGGGTCTGCGGAGCTGAACTTCAGCTATGGGACCCCCCTGCTTCCAGAGATACTTAACGTAGAGGTGCTGGTATGTCTTTTCAGTTTAAATGTCCTGGTCACGTGGGCCAATAAGAAGCCACACCGGATGATGTCACAGCTTCCAATTGGATTTTCATAAAAACTATATTGAGTTAGCAACCCTAAGGCACCTAGTGACTGGAGTGGTGTACTGACCCAAAGGATAAGAAGCATGAAAAAAGCAGGGGGCGACTCCTTAATAGATAAAAATGTATTGCAATGTGTTCAACGTTTCTCTGCAAATGCACCTTTGTGAAAATATCTTGACAAAGGTGCGTTTGCACCGAAAAGTTGACCAAACTTCAATAAAAATTTAATTATACAGGTGTCGCCCTGCATTTTTCATGCTTATGGTGTATTTGGTGGAGGAGACAATCCACTGCTGTTGGCACCCGGAATTGTTTTTAAATATTTTTGACGTTTTGCTTTTTGTATGGAGTGCGTTTCTTTTGCCCAACAGGATTAGAGCCCATACAACCTCTGTTATCAGGGCAACAGCTCTAGCAGTGTGAACAAAACAAGCTAGTTCTCCATGCGCATAACTATTTTGACTTCCTCAATATCAGATATTTGGGGGGTTATAGTACAGTATATCCCATCACACGTTTTCTTTGTACATTTACCTCCACTGCTATTTTCTATCCACAAAGTCTCTACATTTTTATCAATCCCTCCTTAAACATGTTCCCTTATAATAGGTTTTAAATCTGGTTTAACCTATAAACATACTCCATCACCTCCTCTATTTGCTTGAATTCTTCGAAAAAACAGAATACCCCTTTAAATTAACTGCCCAGTAATGAGTTTCATCCCACCATGTTTCAGTAACCCTTTATATTTTTCTTCTCCCTTCTAGCTATTAATTCAAGCTCCCGCATTTTATCTGTCAAGCTTATTGCATTAGCAAGCATGCATTCAAGTTATTTACCAGCGTGTGCTATTTTTTTTTATCTGCTCCTGCCTTTCTGGCTCAATTGAAATTTAGTCTAGAAGTTTTCTAGTATTATCTATATTTAATATGGGTGCCTCACTGCTTGCCAAACTCCCACTTACTCCCACTTCCCCCTAACTATTTCCCTATTTCTATCTATTCTGTCTAGTCCATTAGCTCTTCCTTGTCCCTCCCCTTCCTTCCTAGTTTAGGAAGGTGGGAGGGACAAGCAAGAGGTAATGGACTGGAATAGAATGTTATCATGACTGACCTTGCAGAAGTCAGAAGACCTTTTCTGGTGGTTGTGCATATGGGTCAGCACCTAATTTCCCTTAGGGTTATGGAGCTGTCATCAGTGTTGCGTTTATGATGAGATGTGAAATTTGTAAACCTGAACTAGAGGCAAATCTTTTCATATGCAGGATGCAGACAAACATCACTTCAAGCTGTACGGTTTTCAATCATAATTTTAAAAGATTGCACCCGACGAGGCTGACCTCGATCCCCTTCACTGCCGGAAGGGACTGTAACACATTGCAAAGGGGTGTAATCTTAGCCAACCTGCCCCCTCAGCTAGCTGTGTTTGAGGGGCTGTATTTCTGCTCCTCTTATAGTTCACATAGAAAAGTACTGATTCTTATCAGTGAGGCTCAGCTGAAGTTGATGTTAAAAATCCGCGAGACTGACTTTGAATCAGTGAGGATAACTGAGAACCAGTGAGAGTTAAAGGTCTATAATCTCTTAGGATCTAACTGTGGTCCCATTGCTGTAAAGTAACTTTTAAAGGAGACAGAAGCATCAGCCTTATGTAGCAGGAGTAAGACACGTGGGCGCTTTACTTCCATCGGGCTCCGATTTCATTTGTCTCCGATTTAAGCTTTGCTAAGAGGGTTAGGAATGAAGAAAAATTTGAACAGCTAAAGGAAGGTAACACTCCAAGATAGAACAGCTGTCAGGGCTGAGGCAACGAAAATTCAGGGATGTATAAGATTAAAGAAAGTGTGGCCTCGGGCAGGATCTCTTATATTACAATGACATTCCTCAATCCTTTCCCCGTGTTGTGTATACAGTTGAGATGTGATTGCTTTTTCGGGGTATGCAAGTCCTGTTGCAGCATGTTTATAGGCAGTGCACACCGCTACTTGGTCTAATGTGATTAGATGTATTGTGAGATCTATCATAGCTTTATTGCAGTTTTCTATTTTGACACAAAAGACTGCTATATTTTCCAATATAAATACCCAGCACGTTTATAGTGGCAGGTCCCAATAAAACATATTAAAATAAAGATGCAATTGCTGGAACTAACCAACAACGCACTGACACAGTTAATCCCTTCACTGCCAAGGGGGCTTTGCAATGCACCAAAGGGGTTACAATCATATTAGAAATTGCAGTTTTATCCGTCGTAAAGATTTTCTGACGGAGAAATGTAATTGTTTTAATCAAGACAAATCGGAAAGTGGGACTGTGATTGTCCAAACTCAGATTTAATTACATCTGTGTTTCATTTGTACATTGGCCCAATAAAATGCCTCTCATCCTGCCGTATAAGAATCCACCTTTTACTGGAATCAATACAGTTACTAGCATGGAAGATTATCAAGATAAATGAAATATTATATGAGACAAGTATATTGGTATTAACAGAACTGCATGCTCATCCTTCCAGCTATAGATCCGTCCCTGATTAAAAACAAAATGTTTTCTTTAAAATGTAAGCAACAATTGTTCATTTATCGGTGACAGCCCTCTGGTTTAAATAAGTGAAGGGAGGTCATCTTAATATGCAGTATACTTTATTCAACTGTTAGAAATGAGTTGGGGCGGGTCCCAGAAATTCCTGCTGCAGAGGTTCATTGCCTACAGCTGATGAGCTCTGCTGGTGAAGGAGTCGTATCTGTGGTTACAGACAAGCTTCTGGACTGGAAGATGCCAGCTATAGAACCAATGCCAGCTCCTTAAGGCTTGGTCCCCACTGGCTGCTGCAGCGCTCGCTATGGCGGGGACAAGAGCTGCCTCTCAATGGGGCCGGGCCCGCTGCGAGGGTGAGGCCGCCGCGCGGCGAGTTTTTCTTCCAGCCCCGAAAATTGAGATGGACACGGGCGACGGAGCGCTAGGCCATGCCCCCTGGCGGTTCAGCCAATGAGGGCGAACCTGCCGGGTGATGTCATGGCTGTGCCCCCGTCACTCACCCGTCACGCCCCCCCCTGTAGATCACTGCAGACCGGGGAATTCGACTGCACGCGCCGCCAGCCTCGCAGGCGCGCGTGCAGCGCAGGCAGCAGGATCGTAGCCTAAAACCGGTAGAGTCACAAATATTTCTGGCTGCCAAACCTTGGCAGATAGCACAATATAGGGTCTGTGTAATAATGTACTTTTAAAGTGAAACTGGTGCAAGCTGTGTGATTTTTGTATTGCGTCAATGTACAAAGGTTTTGCACGATTTTTACCCCATGCGTGTCAGCTTGTGATTTGGGGAGTGTCAGTAGGAGGTGCTACGAAGGACTAATATGATGCACAGAATATAATGTGATGTGTCACACTGTGTGTCTCTGTGTATCACTTATTCTCCATACAATCTGTGTTAAAAAAAAAAAGTACAGCAGGGATGATGTCACGGCTTCCTATTGGCCCACGTGACGCGGACACAAGCTGCCATTTTGTTAGGCCCTCAAGTTCCTGATTGCAGGGATCCCGGCATCCCTTACGGAGGTAAGTATCTCTGGAAGCAGGGGTTCCCCGGAGCTGAAATGTACACAGTTGAGCTCCAAAGGACCCCCTACTGTAATTAAAAAGAAAACATAAAATTGTGGAGAACTACATGTTTTGCTGCTTCAAAGTTGGCCAAACGACTGCTCTGCCAAACTGAATATACAATTACCTCCATATAATGGACAACGTCGTCACTGAGTTATCCTATCGGCTCTTTTCTACTTGTAATTAGGGCACATGCTGGAATGCGCTAGTTCCATAGATCAATAAGTCAATAAGGCCCATGTTAAATATGGTGAGAATGTAATGATGCAGAGTTAATGGCTTCTCCCCATATTAATGATGGTGGGGGGGATGGGGGAGATAACAAGGTCTGGACTAGAATCTGATGAAAAGATGTAGTCGGATTTGCATTTTCAGAATCGTTCGATATTCACTGACCCTGAATGATTCTCACATGTCCAGGATAATACTAATGCAGCAATATTATATTGATTATTACCATGGAGCACAGCAATGTCTTGCTGAATATTTAAGTGCAGAAGTGGTTATGGCCATTTGATGTCGCGACATTTGGTGAGGGACCCTGCAGGAAGAGATGACGAAAACACCTGGTTTTTGGCCTCAAAACAGGTTGCATATCTTAGAAATAGTGTTTTTGTGCTTGTTATAGAATTGGTATTTGCGCGTAAATTGAAACAATTATTACATACTTTATATACTCCATAGTAAAAGAGGTTAACATTTTGGATAGCTAAGTGTTTCCCCTTTATTACAATTCCATTTATCATATGACTGAGCCACTGATTGAGCCACGGCGGAGCCCACGTAAGTTAGATGTGAGGAATCTGGTCAAACCACCAATTATCCCGTTATTTTATTCCAAGAAAAAAACTTCAACTTGGCCTCAAAGTCTATTCTTAGTTTGTTTATGCCATATATGCTTTCGGATTTGCTTTATTTCTCTCCCTGCAAACCAATTCTCAGAGTAAATAATGAGTTAGCAACGGGATTGCAGATTAGAAAGGTGTGAGCGTTTACATTGCATGAATGTAACAATCTCAAATGTGACCAACAAAAAGTGTATATTGTGTGTTTTTCTTATTGAGTAACATAATCACGTCTCGTCCATTGGGGCAAGGGGTTCAACTCAAAGAAAGAGAGAAATATAATACTGTAGTGCATTAGTATGAGAACCTATTTGAAACCATTGTTTACAGTACAGGTGCAATTTCTATCTGCCGGCTGCCAGAGAAGTCTGCAACACATGCAAAGCTGGCTCGTTTGGCATCGCAAGGGTTAAAGAACCAGGTTCTGATGTTTATAAGATATGTCTTAAGTCCCTTCAGTGAACTGCAGAGCATTGTAATATTTAAGCAGGCCCCTTAGGCAATGAAGAATTAATGGTTTCTTCCTCTGACTTTCCGAATGCTTCATGCTAGTTAAAATCCTTAATGTCATATTGTGTTATTGTTTGGCTCAAATTAAGCTCAGAATCGCCTGAAAACATCTGGTGCTTCCTTCACTGGCTGAAGTCTTAAGCCATTTGCCTGTTTTATATCTTCTACTTATCAATCCCCTGGACAGGATAGTGAAGGACTAACACACATGCATATGGGGCCCTCTGGCTAGCTTCAGGGTGTTCCTTATAGTGGCCCTCAAGGGAGAGACTGTGTCAGAACAGGTTGGAAAGAGTCTTCTGAGATGGAAAGACCAGGAATTTATACAGTGCACTAGAAGAGGGTCTCTTCTCTTATGCATCTACACGTATCATTATTTTGTCTTATAGTAGGATATGGGTGATTTCCCTGTATGAAAGGGAGTGAAACAGCCACTAGAAACTCTAAGGTGTTTATTTAATTGGTCTCTAACGCTCATTTTCTTGAGTGCCAATAAATAATCCATAATGTCAAACCCACTTTAAAGAATCAACACCCAACACTAAAGACCAGATTGACCAAATAGTATAATCTTTTGACTACATGAAGATATCTAAATCCTCATAATAACATACCATCATATTTACTCAATGTATTTTTCATATCCTTGAGCATGCAGTTCTTCATAGCAATGTCCTTTGCATAAAATGTGTCAACGCTAGAAAAGTTTACATTTTAATTTCCTGCTTGATCAAATTTACTTATGTAAAAAACCATACTGCAGATATACCCATTTCTTGGATCCTGATTCTAATTGAGTTATTTTGGCTATAAAAAATATATATATATATAATTTTTTTTTTTTTACAGTTTACAAATTTAGTTCAAGCTGGGGGTTGCAGAGCTGTCACATGCCCCTATGCCCCTACTCTGGAGTGTGAGAGGAGACGTGAGACAAAGGGTTCCAGCATCTGCTGAGGGCGGGGTTATGATGGGTGCATGATTATAATGCATGAGGCTGGGGTTATGGTGCAGGGGGGGGGGAGGTGTCATGCTAATGCATGGTGTTATAGCACAAGGGGGCGCATTTACTTTCAGTTGCGTGAGAGAGACCTTGAGCCAGAGACTTAATGCGTGAGACGTGACACGGTTGGGGGTTGTGGTAAACTTGTTTAATCCAAATAAACATGAATGTTCCTATACACCCTCTCTGTAATTAAATGAATGGTATTGTAGACTATATGAAATGGAGTATGTTATATGGAGTATGTCTGCATCACAGGGGAAACGTGCTCCTACATAGATGGCGTGAAATATTCAGCACCCTATTTTCATGTATTTATTCATTTCTCCCAAGTCTCATATTACACACGTTGAGTAAATAAACAATAAAACAATTACTTCCCATGACAGGGCCTTGCCAGCCCTGTCGCAAAAATTCTACACCTTGGTTCTCAAACTACGCCAGACTTAGGACTAACCGATGCGTTCAACTTATATATGAATAGGATATTGATTGGTTGCCTTAATAACTTGGCCGGGCTCGGGGCCATGAGGAGTTTGAGAGCATCGTTATGAAAAGGTATAATAACTAACAAAAAAATACATCTTTTCAAAACAGGGTTTGCATTTTTAAACCCAAAGTGGCACAAAGTTAATGCCGCAATTAGAGGCAAATTTTAAAAAATGGAACCCGTAGGCAATTACCTGATGCCGCCCTTCTCCTCCTGGGGCGCGCCGTCCCATTGCCATGGCAACGTGACGCAGTGTGGTGTCACATTGCCAGCCGCGCATGCGTGATCGGCGCTTGCTGGCCATCAGTGCGCATGCGCAAACAGCGCTCGCCTGCCTTGCATGCGCGACCAGCAATGCGCCGATCGAGCATGCACACGAGCGGCTGGCAAAGTGCCGATCACGCATGCCCGGGCGGCAAGCGCCGTTTGCGCATGCCGGCCCCAAATTCTGCCCCTTCTAAATTTTGCCGCCCTAGGCCCGGGCCTAATGGGAAATCCACCACTGGCCACAATGTATGATCATCAATCCCGCCCATTTTCCATAATGAATTCAAACCGAGGGGCCGTCTGGAGCTGAACCGCACTATGTTCAGTTCCCAAGATACTTACCGGTTTAGATGTCGGTGTTGCTTCCTAGACATTTAAACAATCAGCCAATAGGAGGGTCACGATGTCTTCCCCTCGATGTTGCAGCTTACTGTATGCCACGGGACCTGCGGGATTTGCCAGCAATTTTGAATTCCCTAAACGGTAGGAAAAAAGACCAGCAACTAAACTCGTAAGTACCTTGGTAATGGGGCTTCACGGAGCTCAAAATAGTGCCGTTCAGCTCCAGCAAACCCCTTGGTTTAAATTCTTAAACAAAGAAAGGGGGAAAGAAAAGGAGCCTCTTTAACTATTCCCTTCTAGATTTCAGTTTAGCTGGAAAAGTACATTAGCTGCATGTTCTTCTTTTTTTTTTTTGTGTCTCGTTTATTAATTTGTTAATATTAATGTTATTCAGGTTTTTTTTTTTTTCTGAACTGTGCATTTTTTTTATTTTTTTTTTTAATTACATTTTCACCTCGAAACATTTTCCGCAAGAAAGATGGATGGAGATTAATAGGGAGCAAGTGAAATATTATTCAGCAGCATTTGTCAAGGAAGCACAAAATCAGCTTCTTTGAAAACAGACTCTTAATGTTGTTTATAGAGAAAGAAAAGTAAAATGTTATTAATCAAAAGACGACATGCTGCGGTCCTTATGGTGAAGTATATGGTTGAGTGGCTAGACAGATAGCACAAACAAAAAAAAATCCGGCTTGGTTTATTCTCTGTCACCTGACATGTCTATCATGTCACCGCTGGAGAGTTGTTGGAGATACAGAAATGCTTATCTCTGTGTGAACACGATAATAATAAATAAAAAAAAAAAAAGCAGCCTGGGAGAATGTCTATTCTTTGTAAATGAAACCGTCCACAATTATAAAAAAAAAAAAGTGTTCTATAAAATGTTAGGCATCAATATTTTTTTTTAAAGGGTTATGTGTTAGTGTTGGTGCAATTGTTTCCCAACGTTCTCCAGTGATGGGACCAGTAAAATGTATAATCATTATATTATGGACTAGCCGAGTTACGGGTTGCCGAGCGGCTTCTCCAAAAATACTGGGCACAAAAGGTGCGACACGCTCTCGACACACACCCTGTCTCTTCTCCATTGCTGTTTCCTCCTCTCCTTGGTCCCACCCCCAGGATCCTGATACAGCCTCCTGATTGGCTACATTACCCAGCAACAGCCAATAAGGGTGGAGGACGCTGCCCGGCCCCCTAGCAACAGCCCTGCTCTCTTCCTGCACAGGGGAAATCAAGCAACCCCCCCAAGCCGATCAGGTCCCTATGTCCTGAGAGGTAATATCAGACAAATACATGTCCAGCATTACCTCAAATTTTTTTCCACTCCCCAAAGCACTCACGTAGTCCACCAGACTAGTACATCAGTGAATTCTGGGATATGTAGTCCTACTATCTTTAGTGGGATAATATTATGCCAGGAGCAGAAGTACAACTTCCAGTATCCCATATAAGGGGATTATTTGAAGAGCTGGCAGTCTAGGGATCAGTGCCCATGGTTGGGAAACAGTGTCTTAAAGGACTAGTTATCCAAGCACTCATGGGCCCCTACCAGTTGGCACTAGCTTCTGAGAGGCAAGTATAACTTATGCCTTAATTTCTATGCAGCGAGTTGAATGCACCTCACCCCATTTATATTTTACAGTAGCCAGAATTTTAAAAAATTACAGAAAAACAAAACAAAAAATGGGATGTTGCAAATAAAGGCTTAAAATTGCTGCATCCTTCCTGTGCTAAACATATATTCTCTCTACCAATTATCTGGGATCTTGATATTTAGAGCATGAATGCCATGGCTAAAATGTGCAGTCAATTAGAAGGGGATGCAAACTGACCTACATAGCAGTTCATTCATGAGCTAATGCGACCTGCAGTCATAGAGATAAGAGTCAGTTGATTGAGCGGGGTTGGCTGTGCTCACTGCAGAATCCATAGTGCTAACCATCTAAAATTAGACAAACAAACCTACAGAAGATTGGGAATGTTTCCTTAAACTTGCTTCACTTGGCTTGTACCCATCCTACTTTAGGAGCTGTATCATTTATTGTATGTACAGACCTTGTAATCCTTTAACACTCAAATGTATTACATTCAAATACGTTGATATCCCATGAAAACATTGTTTAAATCATTTTTATATAAGGACGATTTAAGGGCTTAACAATACAGCTTCCCATAAATGATGATGATTATTTATTGGGACCTAGTTGCTAATATTTAGGTAATTCTGGATCATCTTAAAAATTGCAAAAAATATGTGTGTGCAGTTTATAAAAAAATAGTTCAAATTAAGGCTTTTTGTAAGTATAGTTAGATTGTGCATGGCATTGTATTTCATTCTAACATGCTGCAGTATATGACTGTTTGTAGATACACTATATAAATATATATACAGTCATGTGAAAAAGAAAGTACACCCTCTTTGAATTCTATGGTTTTACATATCAGGACATAATAATTAGCAGGTCTAAAAATTAGGTAAATGCAATCTCAGATGAACAACATCACATGACATATTACACCGTGTCATGATTTATTTAACAAAAATAAAGCCAAAATGGAGAAGCTATGTGTGATAAACTAAGTACACCCTTACTGCTTCCATAGGAATTAAGATGCTAAGTAGCAGACAGGTGCTGCTAATCAAATGCCCTTGATTAATTGATCATCAGCAAGTGTGACCACCTCTATAAAAGCCGAAGTTTTAGCAGTTTGCTGGTCTGGAGCATTCAGGTGTGTGTTAACACAATGCCAAGGAGGAAAGACATCAGCAATGATCTTAGAGAAGCAATTATTGCTGCCCATGAATCTGCGAAGGGTTATAAGGCCATTTCCAAACAATTTAAAGTCCATCATTCTACAGTGAGAAAGATTATTCAAAAGTGGAAAACATTCAACACAATTGCCAATCTTCCCAGAAGTGGACATCCCAGCAAATTTACCCCAAGGTCAGACCGTGCAATGCTCAGAGAAATGGCAAAATACCCAAGAGTTACATCTCAGACTCTACAGGCCTCAGTAAGCATGTTAAATGTTAAAGTTCATGACAGTACAATTAGAAAAAGACTGAACAAGTATGTTTTGTTTGGAAGGGTTGCCAGGAGAAAGCCTTTTCTCTCTGAAAAGAACATGGCAACACGGCTTATGTTTGCAAAGTTGCATCTGAACAAACCACAAGACTTCTGGAACAATGGCCTTTGGACAGACGAGACCAAAGTGGAGATGTTTGGCCATAATGCACAGCCCCACGTTTGGCGAAAACCAAACACAGCAAATCAGCACAAACACCTCATACCAACTGTCAAGCACGGTGGTGGAGGGATGATGATTTGGGCTTGTTTTTGTAGCCACAGGACCTGGGAACCTTGCAGTCATTGAGTCGACCATGAACTCCTCTGTATACCAAAGTATTCTAGAGTCAAATGTGAGGCCATCTGTCCGACAGCTAAAGCTTGGCCGAAATTGGGTCATGCAACAGGACAATGATCCCAAGCACACGAGCAAATCTACAACAGAATGGCTGAAAAAGAAAAGAATCAAGGTGTTGCAATGGCCCAGTCAAAGTCCAGACCTCACCCCGATTGAAATGCTGTGGCTGGACCTTAAGAGAGCTGTGCATAAACAAATGCCCACAAACCTCAATGAACCGAAGCAACGATGTAAAGAAGAGTTGGCCAAAATTCCTCCACAACGATGTGAGAGACTGATGAATTCATACAGAAAACGATTACTTCAAGTTATTGCTGCTAAAGGTGGTTCTACAAGCTATTGAATCATAAGGTGTGCTTAGTTTTTCACATGGCTTCTCCATTTTGGCTTTATTTTTGTTAAATAAATCATGACACAGTGTAATATGTCATGTGTTGTTGTTCATCTGAGGTTATATTTACCTAATTTTAAGACCTGCTAAGGAACAGATGATTAATTTATGTCCTGATATGTAAAACCATGGAATTCAAAGAGGGTGTACTTTCTTTTTCACATGACTGTACGTACACAGAAATATATGTATACATAAACAGTGTGTGTGTGTGTGTGTGTGTATGTGTATATATATATATATATATATATATATATAATATATATATATTTTTTATATTTTTATATATATATTTGTCACTTCTTCCCCCACAATATTGCCAAGATCTGCCCTTTCCTCCTTCAATTTACTGCCCAAACGCTAATCCATGCCCTTATCCTTTCCCGTCTGGATTACTGTAAAATACTGTACTGCTAACAGGTCTCCCTGCCTCACAATGTTCTCCTTTGCAATCTATCAAAAATTCGGCTGCTAGAATAATGTCCCTTTCTCCCAAAAACAGTCTTTGCTCATCTCCTCCTCAAATCCATCTCCTGGTTTCGGGTCACCTACAAAGTTCTCCTCCGTACCTTCAAGGCTCTCCACTCATTTGCTCATCCCTACATATCTTCATTCGTCTCCTGCGGTCTACCCAAAATGGTCTCCTTTCCACCCCTTTCATTTCGATAGCTCTCTCTCGCCTTAAACCTTTTTTCCTCACTGCCCCTTATCTGTGGAACTACCTTACACTCAGTATTTACCAAGCACATTTTCTCCCCATTTTTAGTCAACCCTTAAAACTAGCCTTTTAAATGAAGCTTCAATAGCCTGGACTAATGGCTACTATCCCCATGCCCACAGATGCTCTTAGCAACTGTAGCAATGGCTGGTCCAGACTGCCTCTCTGCTTCCTGTCACGTAAATCCTTAGTAGCTACAGGCTGTGGCAGGCTATTCTAGGGGCATTGACCCCCCCCCCCTCCCCACCCCCTCATGCTGACTCTCTGAGTGACGGGAGTGGTGGTGACACAGGGGTCTGCGAATAACCAATCATGGTACAGACCTTGTGCCCTCCCCTTCTGGTGCATCAGCTCCCACCCTCCTTGGGTGAGGAAGCAAGAAGTTCAGCTCCCACCCTCCTTGGGTGAGGAAGCAAGAAGTGAGCTCCCACCCTCCTGGGGGGAGGATGCAAAAGAGAGATTATAGGCCTCAAGTCAACCAGAGAGCCCAGCACCATCCAGAGACCTGGGACCATCTTACAGCTGTCTGCATCTGCTGTATAACATTTGCAGTGACTGTTAAATAAAGCATCCCTTTTTGTATACCCCTGCCTGAGTCTACAGTCTATTGGGCAGGGGTGTGAGAGAAGTCTGTTCTGGTGGGGACTGTCTCTGAAAATCCTGGAGCCCACAGGAGCTGGAGGCGCTGACACCATGAGTGGAACCTAAAGATCATCAAAAGCCTGTCCTGCTCCCCACACCATCGCAGACCACTCGGCTCTCCTGGACCCTCACAGGTATGCATGCACCACAGACAGCAGTAGCCAGCAGTACATCTTCCAGAGAGGGGGGGAGCAGGGCTACAAAACCATTGTGGCCAAGCACTGCCATCTACTGCACTCATTCTCTCACTTGCTGTCTCTAAGTCTCCCAACATATTGAAAAGATTGTAAGCTCTCCGGGGCAGGGATTTCCTTTCCTATTGTCTGATTTTGCTTGTTTCACTTATTGTATTATTTTTACTTGTACTGTATTGTCTCTCTTGTAAAACGCTAATTAGTACAGCTCTGGGCGCAAAGCTTATGCTCTACGGCAGCTGATACATACAAGACTGTACATATATATATATATACATATATAAAGAATATCACTTGTGAGCACATTCACATGTCCTAGACAGGTCTGCAACCCTGCCTTTCAACCATTATGCCCTAGCATACAGTGCTTCCACTGCAGCCAGGGATTCTGGGAAATTACATGCAAATGAGCACACCTTTTGCCTGGAATATCCATTCACATGGAACCCATATAAGCAAATGCCTCGCTGATATATACCTATAGGGAACCATGTTAATGCTTTTGAAGCAAAAGTTGGCACTGTGTGCTCATTTGCATGTCATTTCCCAGAATCCCTTGCTGCAGTGGAAGTGCTGTGTGCTGAGTGATAATGGTGAAAGGCGGGGTTGCAGACCTGTCTAAGACATGCAGATGAGCATACAGCAATATTTCCATTTTCTACATATATATATATATATATATATATATATATATATATATATACACACACACACACACACACACACACACACACACACACACACACACACACACACTGAACTATACTACTAGTTAAGCCATAGTGAAGATGAGATGTATTGTAGATTGTGATCCTTTTAATGGATCAACATGTGTTCTTGATGAAATTATAGTGTACAGAACTTTTGAAACCTGTCACAGTTCTCTTCTGCATCTGCAAGTGTACTGAAGTGTGAGATTTGGAAAGCTCTGTACACTATAATTTCATGTATAGAGAACGTTCACGTCTTTCCACTAAAGGATATATCCCAACCTGCTACGATTATATTTATAACTAGTACATCATCATTTTCTCCAGCTGCTAAATTGGTGCCACTGAACTTCTACCAACAGGGGCAGAAAAGAGACGACCAAACTTTCGCTTTGAACATTTATTGTTAACAATTGAGAAAAACAACTGAAACTGCGTTCATTTCCCTTCCTCCCCGCATAAACCTGGTAAACCACCGATCTCGACTCTCCGATTAATGATTTATCTGAGAAACGTAGGACTTGTGAAGTTAGATTGATTATATTAATCATTTATTCCTATACAATTCTGATAATATTTGCAGCACTCTTTTGGAGTTTTGCAGAAGCGACCATGGATACAGAATGATTCGTACATTTTTGATTGTATGGGATTCTTGACCTTATACTGTAACCCAGGGGTGGCCAATGCCAGCCAAGTGCAAAGATCAGACAAGGTAATAAGGATATCCCTGCTTCCGCACAGGTGGCTCAATCATAATCACTGCGCCACTGATTAAGCCCCCTGTGTAGAAGTAGGGATATCCTGAAAACTTGACCTATTGGTAGCCATTGAGGACTGGAGTTGGCCACCCCTGATGTAAGCAATCCCCCTTAATCTGTGTTTATTTTTTAACCCCTATTGCTTTTTTCTCCACACAGCAATATGACTGGTGGGTCCCCTGAGCTGAACCATGCTATTTTCTACTCTTGGGACCCTTTTGGCTCTCAAGATACTTACTGGTGAATTTACCGGTTTTAAATATCCCTTTAGGGGAAACCTGCATTTAAATCTCCTCTGAAAAACAAAGTAATACCAGTGTAACACCCCTATCCCCTTCCCCACCCCTCCCCTCTAGTCTCCGGCTTCTCTGGTTGATCCAGGTTTTTAGTGAGGAGAAGAATAAGTAGAAAAGGGCACCAGGAACTTTTAACAGGATGCTTGCTTTATCGGACAGTAGACAACAGCATAGACAGGACTGTTTTTTAGCATCTTTCTCAGGCGGCCGTTCCCCCTTTGCCTACAGTCCCTACCAGAACCCAACTTAACCCTGGTTAGGAGTGGAGTAAGCTCAGCCCCAGGTCCCTACTTGAATCTGGGCTATAGCCCTGCTCCCTGCGGCAAGGGAACCTCTTCGCCTGTGCTTAGCACCTAGGACTCACTGAACCAGAATAAGATCTGAATTCTAGGGCGGGTCCCCACCTCATATACCCAGGGGGTGTATACATTCTGCTCCCAGTCTCTGGGCAAAACTAGATGTTGCTAACCAGTCACCCCACAGGCCACATCCCTTACTAGAACTTTCCTAATGGCGACTCATGCCTCACCAGACTAGCATAAGCCTGAAGTTGCAACATTGTAACTGGTGCATGAGACTACTGCTATGGACAGAAACCCAGTATTTTTGCCAATACTCAGAAAAGTCATGTTTGTGACTATATCTAGCCACTTTAACCTAATAAAATGGTGTGAAGTGATGAGAAACAAACGCTGAAATAGATGTTCTAATAACCTCATGCATATTCAAAGGATCTCATTAGAGACTTGATTACTATGTTAGAAAATCTATTTAGATACATCTGATTATCAAAATGATGCCTTTAGTGAAATGCGTCAACTTTTATTCCATTTACAAACATTTTGGACCTGTACCCCTAAAAAGTTGTGCGTTATAGTAAAACTGAGCTTCTCTCTTCAATAAATTACTTAATTTGTCCACTCTCATTTACAATGGCTAGTAGTGAGGAGTAAAGTACCCAATACATATGTATGTTACTTCTTTAGTTACATAGTGGGTTAGGCTGAAAAAGACATATGTCCATCCAGTTGAACCTCTGTTTAATTCTAAATGGCTGAGATGCTTATTTTATAGCAGATCTCTCCAGCTGATGGCCCTCGAAGTGCCTTGATGTGGCCCATAGCTGCCTAACCAACTGGAATGAAATTAGCAGTAACAGAGAGTCTATGTGCAATTTATCACACTGAAACTCCCTTGCAAGTTAAGGTAATATAAATATATATGGTACAGATGTTACAAATGCTTGCGAAATGTTGAAATATAATCCCTTTTAAGTATTTCAATGTGCTCCACAATAAGTGTGTGGCCCTTCTACTAGTAAATGTTTTCGGATCTGGTCCCTTTTTGGAGAACGAGTTGAAGAGCCCTGTCTTTAGAGATGGGTGAATCCGCCCAAATCCGTTACCCGGGGGTTTCACTGCTGTTACCCAAATGGTTTCAATCCGCCCGGATTCATCAAAAACCGCTTTTGGATACAACTCGCGGATGGTTTTGTAGTATCCAATCCTCGGATCCTTAAGCATCCGCCAACGGATTGCTGAATCCACGGATTGGATACTACAAATCTGTCCACGGGTTGTGGAATCCGTGGAGTGTATTGGTAATAAAAATAAAAAATAAAAATCTGCAAAACACGAGTCGCCCATTTGACATTGATACGCTGAAATCCGCGGACCAAAGGAATCGTCCGATCCGCTGCGGATCGAAATTCGCCAAAAGAATTTGCCTGTTTTACAGTATATTAGTAATTCTCTTCAATTACCCCTTCTGTACCAAAGAACTGGTTAGCCAAAGCATGTTTTGCATGCAATTTTTTTTAGTATTAAACCTCAAGGCATTGGCCTTGGTATTAAGCAGGTTGGTCTTTTTTGTCCCCCATAGAAGCAGTGAATTTATTCTAGGTCATTTTTGCTGCAAATACATTTGCGTGTACAAAGATACTCTCCAAGGTCTGAACCACCAACTTAGTTTCATCAAATAAAGAAGGTTTCACAAGAAAGACGGCAAGCACATTTTACGATGGCCATAATGGTCTGAGAAGACATTTTAATAGTGGCTCAATTAATTTTAATTCATTTTACAAACAGAGAAGTAAAACTGCAATTTGCCCTTCCATCCTCCTTGACCTGAAATGAAATTACACAGAGATTAACTTTTTCAAACCATCTCAAACCGTTGCTTTTGCAGTCCCCAATGCGAATGGAAATCATGAAATAACTAGTTTTATGCATCACAATAAAATGTGGAAATTATGGTTACGCCTGAAGAGAACGTATTTCAAATGTGTCTAGCATTGGCAAACCGACAGATGGAACAGATTGGTATCACACTAATAAAAATAAATAAAATGTTGTGTAATCAGGGGCTATTTAAACTGAGCAGTGCCAATTAGCCAATGGCTTCAGGTCCTGATGCTGCTTAAAAGGACCTTTAGAATGTGTGTCCTCTCAGTGTCTAGCTGCCTTACGGACAGGAGTGGTGGCTGCATCTTGCTAAAAACTTCAAAAACATTTGTATTCATCTTTTTTACATTGCAGTAATGAAATGGATTTGTATTATATGTTTATTGGAGCTTTTTAGAATTAAGCGAGAAACATCATTCTTATCAGAGATCACGTAATAACCACCATAGATTTATTATTTCACATAAAACACTTAAAAATCTGATTTATTAACTCACTAATTCCTTGTGAATCTTCCTCTTCTGGATTAACCAATTGGTGCTGAAAACTATCCAAAGGATCACCCCAATATTGTGCTCAAACCTCCCATCCTCTCTTGGCTAAGAACTTTACAGGCCCCCGGCACTTCGCAATCACGTGGGCTGACGCCCGGATGGCAGAAACCGAAGTGGAGGGGGCTTGCGATCACTCACCATCAAAATGAACAAGTGCCCCTTATATACAGTACCAGGTTTGTCATAAGGGCTTTGTAATGGTTAACACTAAGAAGGGCTGAGAACGCTGGGATGCCGGGATATGAAGGATTCTAGCCAGAGGGTTTCTGTCCTCCAATACCCAGTCAAATCTGAATCTTACCAGCCAGGGGCCCAAGATAAAGCCACATACGCCAAACCTCTACCCATTTGAGTGTCCCTATTGGACACCAACCTAGTGCATAAAGATGACAATGAGACAAGTATCAAGAGAGCCTTGACATGCCAGTGATTTTCTTTGTACTTAACGAGGCCAAGATGAAGTGAGTGCTTCAATTCAAAGAGGCGGTGTCAGGGAATGTTGACGTAACTAAATATTAAATACAACAAACATACAGATGTAATGTACCCTATTTGTATAAATTGACACTAGGCGCAGTTTAGGACACCTGTTAAATAGAAATCTGAGTCAGTAGATGATCACTTTACAGTATATGAGACTAATACAGTGGTGGTCCTGGGGAATCATGTAGGTATTTTGAAGGTTGGGATTATATCTTTAAATAGAGTAGATCAACAACAACAAAAACATATGGGACAACTGTCCCTAGCAGATTGCCCCCTTACAGTTATCTGGAAAATTAAATCCCCCTTATCTTTGAATTTTTTATCAATGTAATAAAGGATGAAGAGGAATTTCCTCTCTTGTTACTGCTGTGTCTCCTAAATAGCAGTTTCTCATGCTTGGTGTACATAAGATTTTGAGACCTCATAGGTTTCTCTCGTGGTATCTGAGGGCGAGACATTCATGCACAATACAATGAATCTTAAAAACCAGCACCAAGAATTCATTATTCACTATGACAAAGTCTTCTAGAACGTGCTGCAGATCTATTGAGGACGGAATCCGATGCAGATAAAACAGTGACAAAGACAGACCATTGTTGCGTAGCTTTAAAGAGAGGAGGATTTGAAATGATCTATAGTGGGAGATTTAAACATGAGAAGATATTGGATTGGAAAGGATACAGAAAGAGAGATGTCTCAAATGACATTTGTAAACAGTGCTCCTTTTGCAGGCTCTCTTGTGGTCTAATGCTGTACTGTTTCAGTTTTCGTTGCACTTTATTGTACATGTAGCCAGGGCTGGTTTATGGCTACCAATCTGCCCTCCCTGGCAGTAAGCCCTGGAAAGAGAAGGCCTGCCAGTACCAATCATGGGTTTTCCCCACACCCAGCAGTACCCTTGAGTGACAGGGGAGAAGGTGGAACTAGGCCTGGGTATACCCAATCCCTGGTCAGACCTGATGCTCTCCTCCTGGCTGTACGTAAGGGAATTGCTGCCCAAATTGAGTTAGTTCCTCTCCCCACTTGAGAGAGGCAGGTCATACACAGGTTGCCTGAATTCTGTCCTTCTCTGTTCCTCTTCCCTTTGGGGAGAGTGAGTGTTGACCTCTCCCCTGCTCCTGATAGAGGTTCAGGGAAGAGCAATGACTGCTGCGGGGGCCCTTGATCCGTAGTGAAGGTCCAGGGACCATCCTACAGCTGGGTAGCCGAGCCAGGGACTGCATTGGGCAGACAACTGCCGTGACTGTGTGGCTGACAGAATAAACCGTTCCTGTTATTATACCTCCTGCCTGGTGTGTAATCTTTCCGGGGAAGGAGAGGGAATTGTGTTCTACTGTAGGAGATCGCCTCCATACATCTGGAGCCTGCAGCAGATGGAGGCGCTGTACCACTAGAGATCCATGTGGGGTATGTACCCCAGAAGCTTGTCCTGTGTCCCCACAAACATCGGCGGACGACTCAGCCCTCCTGCTTACCAACAGGTAGCATGCACCACACACGCTGTAGTGGCAGAATCTCCCACCGGGTGGGGGAAACACTGTTACATACAAAAGAAATTGGGGTCTTCTTTGCCTATTCATAAATATACTTTGAGTCAGCTTTGGCAGTTTTATTCTTAAACATATCCCTAAACATAACACAATGAAGTGTGAAGCCGACTACCCTTGCCCAGTTAGACACCAGCTCCATTTATTCGAACATGGACATATATTTGACAGTATGTATAGTAAGGTTTTTTATTCTTGATATTAGCCTGATCTCATGACATTCTGATTTTCGTGTATTTCATTTATATGCTAGAAAAGGGGGCTATTGATCCGCGCTCAGGCTCACTACAGTCTCTGGTGTAAACCAACTCCTTCCTTTTGCTGCTTCTGTGCGTGGAGATATTCCCCTTCTCCACTGAAGACCCCCCGAGGATTACTCCACAGACCGGTCATAGAAAACAAACAGCACAGATCACAGAGCGCACCGAGGTTGAATAATATTATAATAAAAGTGAATACAAATAACAAGTATCAACGTACATATAATGAATCTGCTATACATTGAGATCGTAAGCGGTACAGTCCATGCTGCCCCGGCAGTGGGTAGAAGGGAAGCAACGCCGAGTACGAGACAGTCAGCCGCCTGGAGAAGCAGATTAGTCTGCGAAACTTGTTGTGGTAAGAGCACTGTGGACACTGCGTGCAGATCAGCCCCTCCGCTAATTGCCACTCAACTTGAGAGAGAGACTGGGAACTTGGGAGACGTGCACACAACAGCACACGGACCGCGCGGTACTGCGCATACCCGGAAGTAGCAGGGCAGAGCAAGACGGAGCCACTACTCGATCCCAGCGCGCGGGACAGACTGTCTCGAGCGCGGCGTTGCTTCCCTTCTACCCACGGCCGGGGCAGCATGGACTGTACCGCTTAAGATCTCACTGTATAGCAGATTCATTATATGTAAGTTGATACTTGTTATTTGTATTTACTTTTATTATAATATTATTCAACCTCGGTGCGCTCTGTGCTTTTTGTTTCCAATTATATGCTGTTCGCCATTATTATATGTTCTCCTTTAGATGAATAAGTAATCCAAACCTTTTTAACAGTCATCACTGTAGGGTAGGCACCTGTAGTGCATATAGGATTAGCGTTGTCTGCATTTAAGACACAGTATGTCTTTTTGTCCTGTTGAAGGGTGAACTATTCTCTATATCAGGGATGGCAAACTCCAGTCCTCAAGGGCCACCACAAGCTCAGGTTTTCAGGATATCCCTGCTTCAGCATAGGTGGCTCAATCAGAGGCTCAGTCCAAGTCTGAGCCACCTGGACTGAGCCTCTGATTGAGCCATCTGTGCTGAAGCAGGGACTGATTGAGCCACCTGTGCTGATGCAGGGGTATCCTGAAAATCTGACCGTTGTTGGCCCTTGAGAACTTGAGTTGGCCACCCCTGCTCTATATAAACTATTTGGACTTTGGCAGTATGTTCAATTGATAGACCTCTACATAAAGAGTACCAAAGGGTTTATTATATAGTATGCACCTCCTGTCACCATTTTGTGGATCTGCATTGTATTAAATCATAAAATGACTAAATATGACTTAATGATAATTGAATGATGTTTGGCTGAGAAACTGGTCCATGAAAGGTACTGTGCAGTTTCTCCTAAAATTGTGTGTATGGAGATCACAAGAAAGCAAAATCCCTCTTAAAGCTGCAAACCAAGCAATATCCTACGTGTGTTTTTTTTTTTTAAAGAAATAATTTCTGTACTATGAGAAAATACTTCTAGCATTTAAAAAAAAAAAAAAAAAAAAACTCTGAATGACATTTTTAATGTATTATAATGTAACAAGCATTGTTTTGTTTCTATAGCAATCATTTACAAAGTTACATCCCCTTCCTTTTCTGAAACAGGCCCTTTTTGAGCCCTGTCCTCTCTCTAGAAGTGCACCAATTGTATCTAGTGACTGCCTGGTCACATGATCTTCCCCACAGAACTTTGCATCTTCGGTCCTCTTCTGCTGCACTCACAGCCATTTAGTGAACCCCCAAGCCGAATCTTTGATGATTGATCACAGGAGAACTGATCAATCGGCAACTTAGCTAATTAATTATCATTGTGTGGATTGCATTGATGCACATATTAAAGGGGATTTTTTTTTTTAAAGGCTGCTTGGACTGCAGCGTTAAAATGAAATTAAAAATTAAGTGTTCAATCACAGAGACCCTTTAACTATTGTTTTAAAAGCAGAAATAAGCCAAAGAATGTAGGAATTTCCCTGAAGTGGGTAAACACTCACCAAGTAAGGGGCGACATCCACAAAAAAGGGAGATGAAATAAGACTTGATTTTTTTAAAGTGTAATTTTGGGCCATTATTGAACCCTTACCAAAGAAGGGCAGCACACCATAGAATTAAATACCAATATATTACAGGACCATGATGCACAGGAGAGTTTAATACGAGCGAGGTTATCACAAGCAGCATCCAATCCTGATAAAAGCCGTGGAATGTGAGCGGGTCTTGTCTTGAAGTGATGCCACGTGGAATGACACTTTCAAACACGATATAGTTTAGTTATACTACATTTAATTCTTTTTACATTTTTAAGTTTTTAACAAAGTTATTTGACCTTTGTGTCAGTGTCATGCTTTGAATAAAATAGGAGACTTAGGCCTTGCTACCGCTGCCTGCTATAGCTGTGGCGGACGCTGCGCTCACGAGAGCCCTCCCCGCAATGGCGCCGGGCCCGCTGTGAGGGGGGGCCGCAGCGCTCGCGCGAGAGCTACTCCTGCTCTCAATAGAATTGAGAGCAGGAACTCGCGTCGAGCGGCTAGGCACGCCCCCCGGAGGTTCAGCCAATGAGGGCGAACCTGCCGGGTGACGTCATGGCCGCGCCCCCGTCACTCCTCCGCCACGCCCCCCCGGTCTCTGCTCCTGCAGTGAGCTGCAGACCGGGGAATCGCCAGAACGAGCGCAGTGACCGGGGCCTTAGCCTAAGGGCTTAAACATATATCCAGCGAACTACTACACTTCAACCCTTCCATTGTATTTTAATCTGTAGGGTCACAGGTCACATTGACCCTTCTGCTCATTCCCTCCAAATCTGTTGACAGCTGACACCTCAGTAGTGAAACAAGAATGTGAGCTGCTGAAAGGCCCATTATGACTGTGGCAGATGCACATTGACGTGGCTGTGTCTGACCGTCGCTAAAACGTATTGGGGGGGAGAAACTCTTTTCAGAATCAAGATTTTTTTTTTTGTATAAACATTTTTTATTAGGTGAGTGTTACAAACATCCATAAACAAACAACCAGACAGACTTTGGTTCCTAATAGTAACATTGTAACAGTATAGAATTGAAAAGAAATAAAAAGAACCCCAGCTGGTTACAATGGTTGCCCTATTCCTTGTAATCCTTACTTAAGGAGGTTAGCCCATTTTAAAATAGGTGGGCTCTAAGGGGCAAGGTGGTAAAACCAGCCTATATGGGAGAAAGTGGCAGAAGAAGAGGAGAGAGGAGGGGGGGGAGGGGTGGGCCAAAGGATGAGGGGGTGGGGAGGGGGACAAGAAGGGAGGAGGAGGGACGAGGTGTGTTGAGGGGTATTGCCCCCCAGTCCTGGAGAATCAAGATTTATTTTAATGATATTAAAAGCCACGGGCAGGATAACTTCCACAGAGGGTCTTGTGTTAAGGTGTTGCAGCAAGTGTATACATAATAAATGTAGTAAAGGACTGGTGTACAACCTCCACATTTCCAGTCATTTTGTGTAGCTGTACCCCAATATTTCAAGGGGACAAGCTGTCCGTGCAATACCCACTGCTGTGTATTTAGACAAAGCGGTAATTCATTATACTTCTTATTGGACTGACAAATATTTTACAATACACACGTTTTCCAACTGCACCGGGTTCTTTTTCGGGTTTATAGGTAAGTCAAAGAAGAATTTCCTGCTAAAGCCACAATTGTGAATGAATAGTTATGAATCAAGGAATTCCCCGCAGCTGAACTGCGTTCATTTCAGCTCCGGTGACCCCCCGACCCCTGAGATACATACCTCCGTTCTTAAATCTCCCGCATCACGCAGGTCAATAGGAAGCCACCAGAGATGACATTGTGGCTTCTTAATGGCCCACGTGCCATAGGAGATTTAAACCGCCATTTTGTTTCCCCAGCAGGGGATGGTACTGGGGCCGCATCCCACATAGGGGGCTGGATGGAAACCGTTGGTGTTGCCACAACCTTTAAATTGCTTATCTCTTATTCTTTGGCGATCGATTATTTTTTTGACTAACAATACAGAGTCTGACACCCTACTCACTTTATTCTATTTGATGGACCTTTTTAACCTTTGTTGGTGAATATAAGATAATTGGCATCATTCAGAATAGATACAAATACCACTGTAGTCCAGTATACCAATGTATTTTATTGTGATATTCTCAGCAAATAATATTACTGAATTCAAAGGTGGAAATGGTTTTATGTTATGATATCATTATGGCCAATGGTGTAGATTAAATCTGTGTTCTCTCAAGGGATTTGTTCATACTAAACTTCAAACGGGTGAATAGCATCATGCCTTGGTGAGATTACATGGAATTTGTTCTTGCTCTTGTAGGGGTATGTGATAATCTTTGATACAAGCAAAGGTTTTAATTCCGAGAAAGCAGTAGCAGACAGTAGATTCCTTAAATATCACTAGAGATGAACGTTTAATGACGAATTTCCCCAATGCCATATTTGTTTTAAATTTACCTGAGCAAGTGTTCCTCTGGAGTTTCCTCAGACTGACCCCCAGAAGCTCCCGCTTATGGTAAATTTAATTTACAAAGTTCAACACAGTTCCTGAACTCTCAGACAGTAAATATGATCACCGATGTCGTGGCAAGGGAGGCAATGTATTATGGTGAATGAAACTGTATCCCTCCTTGCCCGGCTCTACAGGAGTTTACATCGAGATGAACTATATACATGGCAATGCTCAGTCTCATACCTGTTCAGGGTGCTGGGTCCATGCAGGCTGGATGTGGTTATGCAGATAGAATAAGGATGGGCGCCAGGAACAATTATAGTACAAAGAAGAGCTTTATTCACATCCATTTATGCGGCTCGCCTTACAAAAACATACCTCACATCAGACATACAGTATTAACTGGTGGCAAATCATCAAGTTACTCTGTGCTTCTTCCCCTTGTAGGTCTCACTCCTATGCTGGGGAGGTACTTATGCTAGTATTGGTTAGATAGGCAAATTCCTGCATAGCATCAATAATGTCCCAAGTTTAGTGGGCCCCTGCTGGGAATATACTCTGCTTCCTGGGATCAGTATCCCCTTACGGTGTACTGCATACTTGGTCCATGCGTATTGGATTGGGAGTTTATTAAGGACCTGCCGGTGGGGCCGATCCGATTATGCTCCGAATTTACTACTCTGAGACTTGAAGCTCCAAGGTCAACTTCTTGGTTATATTTAGATAACTAGGAAACTCCACGCAGGGCCACCCACAGAGTGGCTTCAGATGAGACAGTTGGCTTCCAATGTCCCTTCCTGCCTTGGACCAATTACCAATAAAAGCCTTCCTCCACATCTTCTGTTGAAAGCCAAAATGGTCTTAGACAGAATAGCTCCACAGTGAACTCCGGAAAATCTATTTTTATTGGACTCTATATCTTACTTTAGATACAAGTGTCCTTCTATAGAAATGCATCATTCTACAGATGTCTTCTTACCTGGAAGTGACCAAGTAAGTGGCACTGATGCTTTAAGGGTTATGGTTAAAACAAATGAATAGATGGACTAATATTTCGTTTGTCCACCGTAGAGGACATGACACATTTGAAACAAAAAAGAAAAAGCTGTTTACATCTTTAGGCTGCAGTACAAAGTGGAATTTAAATTATAGGTTACAACTGAGACAAAAAGTCAACAATAATAATAGGCATGAAGCACTATCAGACGCTAGATGCACATGTGATTGAGCTTGTCATTGACCCTTTGAGAAGGGTACAAGGATGAGTAGTTAGTTCATTGTATCAGTGTGAATAGAGACGTTTGAGGGTTGCAAAAGCTTCAGGATGATTCATTAAAAAGAACTGACAGCACAAATTAATTCTTTACATTATTTTTTTTTACACTTTCTAAAGTATGTGTGACACATAATACTACAAAAATCTCATTTGTGCCATGAGATGGATTTCACAGTAGGTTTATGGATATTGTTCATCCGTTTGATCAGCATTTTTGATAAATACAGTAACAATAGTGCAGTGTGTTCTCGCTCTGGACTCGGCTGCCCTGTTGGCTTTCTTGGCTTTTCTTTTCACGCTCTCTCTCTGTATCCAGGAAGAAAAGAAACCTATTGAGTTTCCAGTTGAATATGTTTTAACTGTTACATTGTTCGAAAGAGAAGTATCGATGTATTGCAGGTTGTAATAGCTTCTTTAGACCTGTTGTTTGCAATCTTTTTTTTACATTGTGCACCCCTTGCTAGAGAATATTTGCACCGCGAATCTCTAATTAATAAATCGTATTGCCTATACACATCGGACTATTGCTAACCTTTGTCTGATCTCAGGCATAGTACAGTGTCCTGAGTTTGTGGGGGGGAATACACGCTTAATACGGCACCTAACTGCCCCTCAGGGTGTGCAGACAGGATTGGGGTAGTGCTGTTAATCACTGTGAGGCCTTCCAAATTAACGTCCCACAATGCCTTGCCGCTGTGAATGCAAAGCATTGTGGGGAGCAACTTTGAAAGCTCCTGTTGTAATTGACTGCTACAGCACCTAAGCTAAGAAGTCGTTTGGGGCCTTACTAAGTGTGCAGCCCCCACACGGGATCAGGAACCCCACTTTACCTAGATTCACCATTACACATTTTTTCATGCCACCTCACAAACCCCCAAAGGCAAGGGGTCTCAAACTCAGTCCTCAAGGGCCACCAACAGGCCAGGTTTTATGGATATCCCTGCTTCAGCAGAGCTGGCTTAATCAGTGGCTCAGTCTTCTGAGCCACTGATTGAGCCTAGGGACTCACAAATGTTGGGAATCACTGCTATAGACCAACAACACAATTCTTCAAAAATATTGCCGCACATGAGCTTTTGAACCCTTCTTTAAGGCTCATTAGAGGTCTTTGGCTTGTGTAGCATATCTAAAGAGAAATGTGAAGCCTAAAAAGCGTATGTACTTGTAGCACTGCTTCCTCCACCCCCTGGGAGATCTTGCCTAAGCTACAGGTCTATGTGGTGCTGGTTACCCGTGAGGGTCCAGGAGAGATGAGCTTCCATGGTGTTGGGGGCAACGGGACAGGCTTTTGGGTGATCCTCAGGTTCTTTTCATGGGTTACACAGCGCCTCCAGTCATAGTAGGCTCCAGCAGAGCTGAAGGCAGTCCCTGCTAAGATAGTCTTTTCTCCTACACTTCTGTCCAATTGACTGCGACTTAGTCAGAAGTATCTTAAAGGGATCTTTATTTGGTGCAGCCACTGCAAGTGTTATCACAGCGTTGCATAGTAGTGGAGAATGGGTTCCAGACCCCTGGATGGAGCTAGCCAGCAGATAATGTTGAGGCCTTGATCTATGCACAGATCTTGGGTTCTCTCAGCCCCAGGAGGGGCTTGAGCTCCTCTCTCTTCCCTGGTTGGGAAGGACACAATGAATCAATAATTTGGAATGCATCCGCCCTAATGCACAAAAGGGGAGGGCACAGGATCTGCATCATGATTGGCTGCTATGCAGACCCAGTGTCACCTCCTCTCCTGCCACTCAGGGAGGCTGCGTGAGGGGGTAAACCCCACAGGGTAGCCTGTCACTGTCTGTAACTTAACACAAAGAAGTCAGGATATATGCAACTTGGGATGCCCCAAAAAAATGAGGACAAGGTGCTAGGCACCGAAACATTGGATGTTGTATGACTGTGCCCAGTCATTAAAATGATTTTTTTGCAATAAGCTTTTCTTGCATCTCTAATTGGTGTGCACGGCTCCCTCTCCTGTTTTACTGTCTGTAACTTACCAGAACTTATGTGACAGGAAGGCAGAAAGATACTCTGGACCAGCCATGGCTACATACTGTAAAATATCATCCACTAAGTCAAGTGTTACCAGGATTCCTCCCCAGAAGTGCTTACATAAATAAATGCCTGTGATGGACAACGGTAACATCCATTCAGGTTAGTAGGCAATGAGAGATTTGTTTGTGGATCTTGTGCGATTACCTAATTTCTATGGATATACCTAAAACAGTATAATCCAGAATTTCCCAAATTTCGCCGCACTATTAATTCTTTAGCCTGACCCATATTTTCCTGTGGCTAACTGGTACTTGAACTTCAGCGGCGGATGGATTGATGAGTTGTCAGGTGCTATGGGTTAAACATTCTGCTAATAGACTTCTCTTGTAAGCACGAGACAAACTACGAGTTTGTGCCATCTTCCCTGCAAATGTAGAGATCTTATTTTTTTAAGTACAATATGTTGTGCTAGTAACAAGCCTCTTGACAGAAGCAATAAGATAAACCTGAACAAAAAAAAAAAACATTTTAAGGGTGTTCAGCAAGTGCCAAAGGACTCATTAATCGTGATTATTTCACATAATAGATAACTTCACAAATCATCTTCTATTCCTAGCCGTGCACAGGAAGATAGCAGACACCTAATAGCCTGCCGTGGGAGCCTAAAAGGAAGGCATCTCATAAATATAAATGTGACAAAGTACAAGACAAATATTTAGAGGAAATGATGCATTATGTTTTGCCCCGCGCAGGAAAACCAACCGGTGCGGTGAGATCTAGAAAACGATGCCAGAGCATTCTATGGAAGCACCTGCACGCCGTGCACCAAATAACCAACTCAACGAGGACGCTCTGCGTTACCACTTTATCATACACGGAACAAGCGTCTGTTTTAGAGCAGGGGGGGGGGCAACTCCAGTCCTCCAGGGCCACCAACAGGTCAGGTGTTCAGGATATCCCTGCTTCAGCACAGGTCAACGACTGAGCCACTGATTGGGCCACCTGTGCTGAATCAGGGATATCGAGCCTGGTGGTGGCTCTTGAGGATTGGTGTTGGCCAAAACAATGGTGTTTTTAGAGGCTTGTGTTACTTGACATAAACATGTGAGCTCTCTGACGCCCATCTGATCTTTTTAACCCCTCCGGTGCTAAGGGCGCCCTCATATCATTCATCTGCAATGTGCTGCAATCCAATAAAGGGGTTGAATGAAAGTGACCTACGTTAAACTGTCAGGAAACTATGATTGTGTTTAAAAAAATTTTTTTAGCATTTTTCATTTTCCCTGTTAACACATTAAGCACTAAAACCGCCTCTCGGGCAATGATGGGCATACATTTGAATAAGACAGAGAAATAACACAAGGAGTGGCTCAGTGAGTAACGACACTCACTCTGATAACAATGACTCTGTGTGTGAAGCAGGGGATCCTGGTGTCAAAACCTGCTGTCGGCTCTGTATGACCTTGGACGAGTCACTTTATCTCCCTGTGCCTCAGGTACCAAAAACATAGATTGTAAGCTCATCTAGGCAGCGCTCGTATGTTAAAATCCAATGTACAATGCTCTATACCACGCACTGTAATTGTGACGCCCTTTGAGAGAAAAGCACTATATATAATAAAGTTATCACTATTATTTTATTATTAACAACAGAACAACATAGGGTAACACAGGCAGTTTAGACACCTCACGTTAGCAGGATGCATCACCAAAAATAAATAGTCACATTTTCCCCTCAATCAATACAGCTGCAAGAACTTCTCATCGATTAAAAAGAAGCCACATTCTCTGTAAGTATAGAGCAGCGAGATTCCTCCAGTGCCTGACTGTGCTGTTGAACTCTCAGGCAGTGAGTGGCATTAGCAGTAATTTCTTAATCTGTCAGGGAATTAGCGTGCCGTTGCCAATAGATGCAAAGTGATATGCAGTCACTTGTAATTGTCCTTCAGTTGCTATGCATCAATTGTGTGTGAGAAACACTGCATTGGGAACGGGGGAAACTGACTTTGAAAGCCTAGGAAGTTATGGTCACTGTCAGTCATTCGGATGAAATCTGCCTCCCCGTTGCCGTTTTGGTCTTCCACAAAGTGTTGATTAAAACATATCACAGCGATTTTGCTCTTTCAGGCTGAGATAATGTGCAAATCCCATAGGAAAATTCACACCTCCGCGTGGTTGAAAAAAAACAGCAGGTGTTTTTTCATGTAGGAATTTGATTTTTTTTCTTTTCTTTTTTAACCTGTTGCCCTAAAGGCTTCAACACATTGTGTACCTGGCTGCTGCTCCGATCGCTTCCTCACATCCCGGCGCATCAAACAGATTGTAGCTTTCACTTCCAGGAGAGGGAGAAATTGTTTTTTCTTGTGACAGTCATAATTAAGTATTAATCACCTCTGCCTGTAGTATTATGTTTCCGTTATTGCAGGAAATTTGCAATCATTCCTCTCTCATCCTCCGCTTTTGTTCAATAACCACCTCTGCTATAATTCCCACAAGATAACAGAATATTTAATTAAATTAATCTTCTTTATTTTAAAGAGGCCATTCAAATGGCACTTTACAATTTTTTTTAAATATTTTTTTTAATATTTTCAATTACTTTTATTGAAAGTTAATTACCTGAGATGCCGATCGATTAGTTCTCCCGTGATCATTCAGCAAAGAGCCTGCTTCCCAGGGTTCACTAAATGGCTGCCTTTCACTTTCTAATCAATCCTTCAGCCAGCGTAACTCAGCAGCTACAATGTATTCTTATTTTACCAAGGTAACATTATTTATTATTACAGTTTGCAGCTCAAACTGCTGGGAATATTGGCAACAAATACAAAAACAAACAGGAACGTGTTGCAAAGATCTTGCACTGCTGGGGAAGTGGACTAACGCCTGCTATAGAAATGAAAGACTGCTCAGTATAGATCATACAAAATAGCATTAAGAGTTGAATTTAAAAAAAATGGAATAAGTATTATCTAAAACTAGAGTAAATAAAAACATTTGCATGTCCCCATTATCTTTTAGCAAACACTGCAGCCAGGGATTCTGGGTAAGAGACATGCAAATGAGCGCAGTGTGTCACCTTTTGCTTCGAATCCATTTTAACATGGATCCCTATATGCGTATGCCTGCCGCATTACACAGATTTCAGTGTTCAGTTTAGTTCTGGAAGGGATTGCCTCTCTAAGTGAGGATCCGGCCTTTAACCCAGCCACAAAATTCACAACAAAAGATGCCCAACAAGTTAATTATTAAAGCAGCAATACGGGTTAACTTTTTTTAAACAATCTTTTTATTTGTTTATTACAGGTCTGAAGCAGGTGGTCTCTGGAGCTGTACCCTGTTAATTTCAGCTCCCGGGACCCCCTGCTTCCAGAGATACTTACCTCCGTAGGGTTGCCGGAATCCTTGCAAGCAGAGATACTGTGATCCTTAATCTAATGGCGGCTTAAATGTCCCACGTCACACGGGCCAATAGGAAGCCGTGATGTCATCCGGTGTGGCCTCCTATTGGTCCGCACCAGGAACTTTAAACTTGCCAGAGATACCAGCACCCCCTACGGAGGTAAGTATGTCTGGAGGCAGGGGGTCCCCAGAGCTGAAATTAATGGGGTTCAGCTCTGTAGACACTACTTCAAACCTGTAATAAACTATATATATATTAACGATAACCCGTATTGCTGCTTAACGGACAGAATGTTTCTTTTTTGTATACACATTTCCCTGTATATTTGCTTACAAATGTGTCATTCAGTTTGTGTTTCTTGCTGATGCTTCAATGGTATGATTGGAAGGTATTTGTTGCAATTTATTGTCTTGAATTCGCCATATCTTATGCTGAATGTAATCACCCTAGCTTTTTTACTAGCTACATTGAAACATATACTGTGTGTTTAAGATCAAATTGTCTTCTTTAAGCTTTTAGGAATAACATGTGGAAGAATTGTTGAACCATATGAGATGTCTTTATACGGGAGGTTTATTACAAACTGTTATCCTATTAGTATGTAAACATAATTTGTACTCAACAAATGCTAACTTAAAAGAACAATAGTACTTGTTTAATCAGTTTACTACTTAATTACCTATAATTTAAGACCATGTTATTAGAGATTTAGATGTGTACATGTCTCTTTGATCCTGGGAAACTAGTCAACTCGGACATATATCCTTTTAATTTACTACTGCATGTATATCTTTAGTTCATTTATCAAAGTACAAGTTGATTATTTTACAATATCTAATAACTTGCATGTTTATCTTTATTTATACAGCGCCATCCATGTACATAGCGCGTCACAGCAGTAATACACGTGACATAATAATATAACACATAACGGGAATACGCGCTTGAGACATAAAAGTCACATTTAGGAAAAGGAGTCTCTGCCCCAAAGAGCTTAGAAGTGGATTATAAACAAAAAACATTATTTCATGCATGTTATCAAACTGCAGAACTGACCAAATGCCCTCTTTGATTCTATATTTCCTGGTCCATAGTGGTCCTGAAAGACAGCTGGGAGTGGGGAGAAAAGCCATATATCCAATACTATCATCGCTGTCCGCTGAAGCAGGTTCCTTCTTATCTGGTTTATCGGCTAATAGTTTTCTTTGCAGATTAACCTGAATACATCTGTCTTCAGGATACTTGTCAAGAACGTGTCCAAAATGATGCTGTAGGTCTGTCTTAATCTGTCACAACAGAAATAAACTCTCTCGCTGCCGTGGGAGCTGACATGTGTGCAGCAGTGAAGGAGATAGCTTTATGCGGTGGTTATTCTTAACACAGCGCACATTGTAAACACCCATTTACCTATATTGGAAAAATCTTCCATAGCTGTCAACACTTCCTTAATACATTCCTCAGGACTAGATCGCAGCTCTCAACCCGTTCAGATCACCAATCACTCAAAAAAAGTGTAATCCGTCCCTTAGAGAATATTTTTTCCCCGTCCGACTCCGTTGTGAAAATTGACATTATTCCGTTGAACAGAGCTTAACGGGGCCGGAAAACCGGCGGCGCCCGAGTGCCACCAGTCTTCTGGAACCATGATCACTTGATCGCTTGGGGTAGCAATCACGTGGTCGCTGGCATGCCCAGTGGCTTGAGTGGAAGTTGTAGGGGCTCCACTTTCGTTCCGATCCTGTTCACTGCTCCATTTACCCCTAGAAAAATGTGCATTAATGCCATGACATACCTTGTACAGCAGGGGTGGCTAACTAAAGTCCTCAAGGGCCACCAACAGGTCAGGTTCTAAGGATATCCCTGCTTCAGCAGAGGTGGCTCAATCAGTGGCTCAGTCAGTGACTGAGCTACTGATTGAGCCACCTCTGCTGAAGCAGGGATAGCCTTAAAACCTGATCTGTTGGTGGCCCTTCAGGAGTTGGCCAGCCCTGCTGTACATCATAAGGGTCCTAGCATTGATGTACAGGGAACCTCATAAGGGCATCCTTAGTGTAAAGCTCTCTGCTACTGTCTTTTGCAGAGGGAAGGAATGTATGGCTCATGTGGGTAAGAAAACTGAGTTTCATCAGATCGTTTACCATTTTGAAGAGGGAGAATTACTAAATAGAATACAACCTTTTGATTTAAAAGCATAAATTGGCTCAGAGACACATTGATCGGAGTCTCCTGCAGCTCTCCACATGCAAAAGGTTCCCTCCTGCTGCTGGCGTCTCCTCCTGACCTCTGCTGCAGGTGATCATGGGTATTCTCAGCCAGGCACAGAACAGACATGGCATGCAGCCTGCTGGGAGTCTCCTGCGCGAGGAGGAACGTATTTGTTATCTGATTTCCATGTTTTCTGAACCTGCCAAACTATTTTCTTACCTCGTTTTAGAAAGATTTCTAGAATGTTTGCGTTCTAAAACCATGAGGGGAGCGAACCTCTTTATTCCAAAATGTATTCCAAACATATCTGACCAAGCAGCAGCGTACGTAATGTGTACGTGTGTGAACATATGATTGTGTTGTGCATTGTGTACTTTGCTGCTTGGTCAGATATCTTTGGAATACGTGTGGCTGCTAAAATCTTAACATTGTCACTGACAGAGTGCCCAGTAATGCATTGCTCTGCAACATGGGATGCCCCCTTTGGCAGATAAGGGGTGACGATTATGTGTGTATACAAGTAGGTGGCATGATACCTTTTATTGAACCAACAAGTAGTACAGCACCTGATGAAGAACCCTGAGAGGTTACAAACGCGTGTAACATATCAACTACTAATGATTCAACTAATTATTATTATTATTTATTATTATTACTTCTTTGTCCAGTAAAAGGTACCATACCACTTACTCCCTCCCCCTCCTTTGTTACTAGATGGAAGAAAGGACTAACATGGCCCCCCACCCTTCTTTTCCTGTGTGTATATAAGGAATAAGTCAGATCAGACAGGACGGTCGCACATCGCCGCGTAATTAATGATAGTGTACATAGCGCTTCACAGTAGTAATACACGTGACAATCATGTAGATAACAAATAATACAAATAACAGATCATTGGAATAATCAGGGCCGCCAACAGAAATCATGGGGCCCAGGACAAATGAAAGAAGCAGCCCCCCCACCCCCCACAACCCATTGACCACGGAAAAAAATCTTTTAGCGCGCAACTTTTACTGAACCCCCAATACATATAAAAATATACCCCCACCCCCCAAAAAACATATAAAAATAGACCCCCCCAATACATATAAAAATATAATCCCCCAACCACCCCCCCAATACATATAAAAAATACACCCCCAATACTAATAAAAATCAGACTTACCCTGTGGATGGTCTCAGCAGTCACATTGCGTTTTTTTTTTTTTTATTGGACCATGGGGCCCAGGACGCCAACACCGGCTGTCCCCACCTGTTGGCGGCCCTGGGAATAAGTGCTTCAGACATAAAAGTAACATTTCCGAAGAGGAGTCCCTGCTCTGAGGAGCTTACAATCTTATTGGTGGGGAGAACGTACAAAGACAGTAGGAGGGCATTCAGGTAAGTGTGTCTGCAAGGGGCCAAGCTTTATGTATCGTGTACAAAGGTGCTAAGCTTTAGACAGCCCCATTCCTATTAACAGGAGTAAAATCGCATTGCACCCTTAGTATAATTCGACTGCATTATTCTCATGAGCGCACACACTGTCAACACCGACAACGTATTAATTATTGCAAAGTACACATAACGTATTCTGTATCAAGCTTTGTTGTTTTATGTAATAGTCTCCATTCATTTTATCAGAACGCATTACTGCAAATCAGACAAAACCCAAATGACATAAAACCCAGAATCATATTATTTGCTCCGAAGAAACAAGCATTGTAACTAAATGTTAATCCTTTTGAGCACACGTCTCAATGCAATTTCCCAGCCAAAGCTTGTTGTGTTTTTTTTCTCCTTTATAACATATCTTGGCTTCGTTTCAAGACGTGTGCACAATGTTGCTCCTGGCATCCTTGTTGCCTCTGAAAAAGTCAAGTAAGCATTTCTTCTCAACTACATTCAAATTAAGAAATGATTTATGCCTCAAACAGTCAAGGAGATAGTAGGGGAGTCTCATTTATTTAGCAATAAACTAATATACCTCCATTTGTCCGTTTCTAGAGGAGAGACGGAGTTGAGTGCAGATTGAGTACAATTTGGTTCTAATTTATTACGTGTGTTCTGAGACTGAAAAGACCAGAATTACTTTGCTTCACAGTCTTTTATTTAGCACTAAGACACTGATCTAATAACCCAGCGACAGCGGCGGGTGTAGAGAATGGTCATTTTTGGAAATTGAAAAAACCTGGCTCAGAAAAAAAAAGATGTTCTAGTGAATTTAGCAATCGCACTGCTTACCAAAGCAAATATAATCAGCCTTTAACTCCAGACCTCAAAGGCCACCAACAGGTCAGGTTTGAAGGATATCCCTGCTTCAGCACAGGTGGCTCAGTCAACGACAGAGCCACTGATTGAGCCACCTGTGCTGAAGCAGGGATATCCTTAAAACCTGACCTGTTGGTGGCCCTTGAGGTCTGGAGTTGACCCCCCCTGCTTTGACAAAATATTTGGCTTCTGTGGTTTCTTTGAAAATGAAACGTCGAACAGTTTTCTACCGGGAGCCAATAAAGGCAGCAGAGGATCTGAAAATCCGCCACCCTTAGGCACTTAGGTATTGCGGACGCCCCTTTGCTGCCGCCCCTTACTCCTTCTGAACTGCAGCGTGACGGCGCAGATGTCACCAACGTGACGTATCACGGTGGCGCGTTGCCATGGTAACATGACGTCTGTTATTTGACGCTGCAACGCCACGTTGCCATGGCAACGAGACACCGTGTGACGTCACATTGGTGACGGTGACGCCGCGGTTCAGAAGGAGAATGAGGGCGGCAGCTAAGGAGGCGGACGCAACAGCGAAGTGACTTCCCATCAGGCCCGATAGGCCCGGGAGCGCGGCAAATGTATATGGGGGCGGACATATTTTTTGCCGGCCAAAATTTTGCTGGCCTGGGCCTAATGTGAAATCCGCCACTGAATAAAGGTAAACGACAAAAGAGAAGGTGGTATGCCTGTGCAAACTCTTGTTCAATATACAGGGACACCACACAAAAGGGAACAGCAAGAGGAAAGCAAAGGCCTCCTAAGTTTCAGCCCCCCCCCCCGTTTACAAAATAACTTTAATAAATGCTTAGAAATCATTTTGGTTTGGGGAATAAAAGAAAACCTCAATCACACCCATCCTTAAAGGAGCAATCCAAGCGCTTATTTTGTTAACATGAATTTGTATTTATTTATCACACAGGATTGAAGAAGGGGGTCTCAGGAGCTGAACCCCATTAATTTCATCTCTGGGGACCCCCGGCTTCCGGAGATACTTTCCTCTATAGGAAGTGCCGGTAGCCGCTCTGTCCGAGCTAGCTGGGGGTTAAAGTTTAATGCTCCCGCGGGCCAATAGGAAGCCGGACCTGATAATGTCACCGCTTCCTATTGGTCCGTCGGGTGCGGGAGCTTTGAAAAACCGCCATATTGTCCCTGGTAGCCAAGCAGAGCGACTACCGGCACCCTCGGAGGAGTTCTGTATCTCCGGAAGCAGGGGGTCCCCGGGAGCTGAAATTAATGGGTTTCAGATACGGATACCCCCTACTTCAATCCCGTGTAAAAATAATAAAAAAACAAATGTTTTTAAAAAAAAAAGGTCTTGGATTTCCACTTAACATTATCACTGCTGCAGTATTAGTACCCTTTAGCTTTACAATAGGCAGCTAAGTCCCTGCTCCAGAGACATTACAGCAAGGGGCAAGTGGAAACTGAGAAAGGTAGCTCATTGTATTGAAATGTTGTGGCTGGCGACATGAGCCTAGTAACTGCATCCCGTTCTTTGCACATTGGTGACAAGTTCTATGGTAAACAACAGAGGAGGTATAAGAAGGTCAAGAACATGATGAATGGCCATCCTGGATAAAGTGATGCGGGGAGGGAGCCTTAACCTGTGGGAAGAGAGCCTGATGCAGAAGAGGACATTCCTTCGGAGAGAGGCTTGGAGGCTGGAGCGAGAGACTTATGGGGAGGGTGTTATGGGCAGAGTGGAGAGGACTTGCAGTGGAATATTTGGAGATTAAGTCAAAGATGAGGCAAAGGGTTGTATCATGGACAGATTTGTAGGCAAGGATTCAAATCCGGAGTTTGATCTAGATAAATGCACATTCAGATGGACATCAAAATTATTTCAGAAGGTTTTTCAGAAGTGATTTTAAAATGGCACCTAATAAAAGGAGTGATGCATCACTGGTTTTTATGCACCGCACCATTTTCTGTTTGCGTGTCTGCCAAACATAACCAAAAGCTTCTTACATTCCACGCAGATTGTTAGCCAGCCACGTTTACACTTCCTAAGGCACAGTTTTGAGGCTAGGGAAAAGTGAAGTATTGCCACAAACTGACATAGAATTTATTACAATATAATTAATGAGTCATGTAAGGCATTCCTAAATTCTTCCACTGATGCACCCAAAATGGCAAACTTTGACATGATAGTAAAATAATAGATAATACAGTGGGACATTTATAAAAGTGATTTGTAGCCTGTGTTGGGAAAACTGTTTATACTGTAACAGTCTGCAAACCTGTGTATTCACCTATTACCTGAAGCTAATTCCACTGCTTCAATAGGACACAGATTGGAGACTTAAATGTGAGGTTCAGAATCTGCGGCAGCAGCTGTCTGCATCTTTTCACAGAGTAAATTAAATCCAGTTGTCTTTAAAATCACACGAAGCAATAAAAGAGCTGTACTGTGCCATCCTCGGATTATACAAACTGTTGTTGTAAAGAATGACAAGCTGATTAAGCGTCCTTCTCTTCAGGGGAGGAGGGATGCAGCGGGAGGAGAGGAGAATATTAGGCTGTCTGGATGCTCCAGTTTCAGTGGATGTACTTCAATAATTACATTCTGACAAACAGACGAACAAACCATCTCCAGAGGCGTTGGGGCTCAGTCAATGAATCACAAGTACTCACAAGTAGTAACAATAAGAAAAACGCACTCATGAAAATGTGAGCAGTCAGTGGATAAATAAGGCGATTCCTATGCTGATTTTATTTAACCATACATTTACGATTGGTGCATATGAATATGAAATGTACGACATCTAATTCACTGCTCAGATAATGTTTTTTAAGAGCGCATTAAAACCACACAATGATATTACGGACGTTTCTGTGACTGATATGTCAAATATGTGTTCAGTTATGTGAATTAATATGTTTTGCCTGTGAGGGATGCACATCATTAGACCATTGTGTAAACATATAGGGCAATATAATTACTAAGCAGCCTTCTGACATAAGGCACGTCACAGAGCATTTAAGTCAATGGGCAGGAAGGTGGCGCATGGCGGAAGACGTCTTAGTATATATGGACATTGCCTTTATGATTTGACAATGTCATATACTGTACATGGAGGGGAACTTTGAGTTGTTTTTTTCAGATACTTGTCAGTTTTAATGCTCAGACCTGAGAGTTTCAGCAAACAAGCTTTGCGTGTATTGTGATTACATACCTATTGTATTTCTTTATCATAGGGAGTTTCATGCTTCTTCTGCTGTACGAGTATATACCATACTTACCATGAACCTCGACAGATCTTGTTTGTTAACCGCTTGGAGAAGATCTCCCTAATGATCGTCCAGTTGTTGTGACTTTGTCTCTCTTACCAATGGATGTCCTCATTCCGTCCACCCATCAGGCTTTTGGTACTTGTCTCTATACTAGTCTTAACTCTTCAGTACCTGTAACCCACTCCAACTTTAATGTCTTCACACTTCTAATAATGTCACATTTATTCATTTGTTCCTGGCCATGGATGTTCCTCTTCTGCTATTTGTGGGTAATAACCAGAGAAGATGGGCGCCATTTTTTTGCGGATTTGGATCCGCCTGGGATCGGTAGGTTCCTTTGGGCCAATGATTTCCGCGGATCAGTCTCAAAAAGGCCAATCCCCCTTTTTCGGATGTTGTATTCTATCACTGAAAATACACATGGCGAATTAATAATCTGTGGTTGGCTGGATTTAACCTGAATGTGGATTTTTTGCAATCTGCAGAACAGATTTCTGATTCAATATGGAATCTAAGTGCGGATTCTTAAAAATCCACCTGGGTCGTATCCAATGGTGGATTCAGGTTTTTTAGTACCCAATGAGCAGTCAGATTTTGGTTGGGGGGGGGGGGTGGACTGATTCGCCCATCCCGAATAACCATCGTATCTATCCATGCTTCTTTTCGTTTTCTGGACCTTCTCAAATAATCTTTATATAGAAGGTCCATGAGATAGTGGGAACATCTCTTTGTAGGTATGGTAGAAGGATCCCTTCACAGATTGTGTTCTTTTTAGAAAATATACTCTATCAATTCTTCAATTCATCTCTGCTATGATGTTCTTATCAGTTGATAGCTTTAGGCCAAGGTAGACATATGTGACGATAATATATTTCGAATCACACAATTCCCAGGAAGATTTGCCACATAACTGTGCATTTTTTCGATTTGCTTATTATATACAGTATGAACCGAGTTGTAATATCCAGTCCAGCCTGTGTTTTACCATCTGATGGTCTCTGCCAGCTTTAGCATATTAGAGCAAGCAATGAGGTTAAAATGGCCAGGATTTCAATCACACAAGTGACACGGAGCCATTTGACAGTTGTTATGTTGGTGTGTTATTCATACTATTCTGCACGACCATGCAAATAATATATAGCAGAACTGGTAGGATGAGTTAACAAAGGGTAAGTTAGTCAAGAGATAAAGAGAGTTGTGTATAAAGGGAACCAATTGACTTTTTTGTTGCTTTAAAATGGGTAGCCAACTCTAGACGTCAAGGGCCACCAACAGGTTAGGATTTCAGGATATCCCTGCTTCAGCACAGGTGGTTCAATCAGTGGCTCAGCCAATGACTGAGCCACTGTGTTCATGTTGTATATTTTTGTTTATGTTGTGTATTCTCCTAGTTTTAAAATAAGATTCTTATATTTGGGAGTAATACAGTACATTTAAAGCATTTATATTCTATTACTTTCATTGTATTGTATGTCTTTATTTATATAGCACCAGTAATGTACATAGCGCTTCACAGTAGTAATACACGGGGTAATCAGATAAACAACAGATAATATAAATAACAGGTCATGGGAATAAGTGCTTCAGACATAAAAGTAACATGTAGGGAAAGGAGTCCCTGTTCCGAGGAGCTTACAATCTAATTGGTAGGTACGGAGAACGTACAGAGACAGGAGGAGGGCGTTCTGGTAAGTGCATCTGCATAGTAACTTCCTGGCTGCACCAGTAATAATTCTGCTCATTTAATTCATGTGTGCACAGTTTATCTTTATATACAGTTGTTATTCTGCTCTGTTATTTCCATAAGTCACAATCTGAGACACCTGTATTTGAAAAATAACATAACATTTTTTTTATATGGTTTCTTGTTTTCTGTTTCAGGCTGTAACACCTCCTGAGATATCTGCTTGCATTTCTCTAATTCTTCTCATGGGAAATAATACACAAATAATGTTTTTTTTTCCTCCATTAATAACTTGATGCATGTCTTATGACTTCTAAAGCTAGTTTTAAAAAGAAATGCTGAATATCATAAAATACAGGTAATTGTCTTCGAGCCGTATTTTACAGCTAATAAAAATATCATGCAGTAGCTGCAACGGCTAAAAAAGATCTTCTCTTGCATTAAACGGGCAATGGATGGAAGGGAAGTAAACATAATTATGCCCCTTTACAAAGCATTAGTAAGATCACACCTTGAATATGGAGTACAGTTTTGGGCCCCACTCCATAGAAAAAACATTAGGGAACTAGAGAGAGTGCAGAGAAGAGCCACCAAATTAATAATGTGGATGGATAACCTGACTTATGAGCTAAATTAGAAATGTTCACATTTGAAAAGAGTCGTCTAAGAGGGGATATGATAACTATATACTAATATATTCGGGGACAGTACAAGGAGCTTTCAAAAGAACTATTCAGCCCAAGGGCAGTGCAAAGTACTCGGGCCATCCCTTATTGTTGGAGGAAAGGAGATTTCACAGCGACAAAGGAAAGGGTTCTTTACGTTAAGGGCAATTAAAATGGGGGATTTGTTACCCGTGAAGACTGTGATGGCAGATTCAATAGATTTGTTCAAAAAAAATGTTGGACATCTTTTTAGAAAGGAAAGGTATACAGGGATATACCAAATAAGTAAACATGGGAAGGATGTTGATCGAGGGAGTAATCCGATTGCCAATATTTGGAGTAAGGAAGGAATGTATTTCCCCCCTTATAAGATGTAATTGGATGATATTTTACTGGGGTCTTTTGTTTGCCTTCCTCTAGATCAGTGGTTTTCAACCTTTTTTTTGGTTGGATTTCGATTGTAAAATTCTGGGGAACCCCAACCCCCGTCTCTTGCCCCCCTCACCCCCCATTTCTCGCCCCCTCACCCCCTGCCTTTCATGTCTCTCACCCCTCACACTCTCCCCATTAGGCTGGTATTATAGTGCCGGTGTCGGGACGCACACTCTTGTGTAGACTGCTATGGCAGTCACCCCAGTGCCTGCGCGTCTACAGGTGGAGAGGCGCGTTGACGCGGCAGCTTTTTGAAAAGACAAGAAATCTTGGCGGCTGTCGCGTGACGTCAGAGCAATGCATGTCGTCACCCAATGAGGGCAAACCAGCTTTGTGACGCGTCCGCCACGCCCCAGCCTACAACAGTGCTGCACTGCTAGAGAACCATGTGGATAATGTACCCCAGATACCTGATCCTGTGTCCCCACCACCACCGGCGGACAACTCAGCACTCCTGTTACCAGCAGGTATCATGCACCACATGACCAGTAATGGCCAAATCTCCCACCAGGTGGGAGAAACACCGTTACATATACACACACACACACTCTCCCCCTATATCACACACACACACACACACACACACACACACACACACACACACACACACACACACACACACATACAGAAAATAAATATAATTCTAAAGTAGCATTTTATGTTCATGTAAGCACTCTCTCCCCCTCCTTCACACAGAGACACACACAGACACACACTCTCTCTCCCTTACTCACACACACTCCCCCCTTTCACACACACACCCTCTCCCCCTCCCCCACACAGACACACACACTCTCTCCCCCTCCTTCACATAGAGACACACACAGACACACACTCTCTCCCCCACACAGACACACACACAGACACATACACACAGACATACAGACACACAAAGACATACAGATACACTCTCTCTCTCCCACACAAATACACACAGAGAGACACAGACACACACACAGACACACTGATACACACAGACAGACACACAGACACACTCTCTCCCCCACACACAGACACACTTTGTCTTTATGGGAGCCGGCTCACGCTGATTTTCCACTCTCCGGTCAGCCGGAAGTTGATGGCAGAAGCAGGGAGAGGGAAGAGCATTGAGTTGCTGGCTGCCGCTGCCAGATCACTGCTGCGTGGGGGTGCCACCATGCTGCCGGGCCAGGGACAGCTGGGAGAGTTATCCCAGCTCTCCCCCTCTGGCGGCCGCGGAACCCCTGAGGGGTGCTCGCGGAACCCCGTGGTTCCGTGGCACCCCGGTTGAAAATCACTGCTCTAGATCAATATACTGTAAGTACAAATATAGGATAAAGTATCTGTTGTCTAAATTTAGCATAGGTTGAACTAGATTTTGTATTGTATTGTATGTCTTTATTTATATAGCGCCATTAATGTACATAGCGCTTCACATTAGTAATAAATGTGGTAATCAAATAAATAACAGATAATATAAATAACAGATCATGGCAATAAGTGCTTTAGACATTAAGGAAGAGGAGTCCCTGCCCCGAGGAGCTTACAGTCTAATTGATAGGTAGGGAGAACGTACAGAGACAGTAGGAGGGAGTTGTGGTAAGTGCATCTGCAGGGGGCCAAGGTTAATGTATCATGTGTTCAGAATATCCACAGTGCTATTCGTATGCTTCTTTAAGTAAGTGTGTCTTAAGGTGGGTCTTAAAGGTAGATAGAGAGGGTGCTAGTCGGGTACTGAGGGGAAGGGCATTCCAGAGGTGTGGGGCAGTCAGTGAAAAAGGTTTAAGGCGGGAGAGGGCTTTAGATACAAAGGGGGTAGAAAGAAGACATCCTTGAGAAGAACGCAAGAGTCTGAAGAGTGCATACCGAGAAATTAGGGCTGAGATGTAAGGAGGGGCAGAAGAGTGTAAAGCTTTAAAAGTGAGGAGAAGAATGGAGTGTGAGATGCGGGATTTGATCGGAAGCCAGGAGAGGGATTTCATGAGGGGGGACACTGAGACAGATCTAGGAAAGAGTAGAGTTATTCTGGCAGCAGCATTTAGGATCGATTGTAGGGGAGACAGGTGAGAGGCAGGAAGGTTGGACAGCAGGAGGTTACAGTAATCAAGACGGGAGAGAATGAGGGCCTGAGTCAGGGTTTTAGCAGTCGAGCAACAGAGGAAAGGGCGTATCTTTGTTATATTGCGGAGGAAAAAGCGACAAGTTTTAGAAATGTTTTGAATGTGAGGGGCGAATGTGAGAGAGGAGTCGAGCGTGACCCCTAGGCAGCGTGCTTGGGCTACTGGGTGAATGATTGTAGTTCCAACAGTAATGTGGAAGGAGGTAGTAGGCCAGGTTTGGGAGGAAGTATGAGGAGCTCTGTTTTAGCCATGTTTAGTTTAAGGCGGCGGAGGGCCATCCAGGATGATATAGATGAGCGTATGTCTTTTTTTCAGCCTCATCTACAATGTAACTATGTAACACTTGTGAGCACATTCACATGTCTCAGACAGGTGCTTCCACTGCAGCCAAGGATTCTGGGTAATGACATGCAAATGAGCACTCACAGTGAGTCCCAGCTGTTTCGACATGTAGGGTCTCATTGGTGCAAGTTTGGTTACTGGCTACGCAATGTGAAGCTGCTAAGTGGTTATAAGCAGACACAAAGAAAGTTATGGTGGAAGGTTTTTGTTACTTTTTATTCACCATAACTCTCTTTGTGTCTGACCATATTGTAGAAACATTCATGCATGCAATTCTCTACAGTGCATCTCTTTTTCTTTAAATATAAAGGTTTGCCAATGCGTAAATGAAAAAGCAGTTGTAGTTTGGGTGTGTAAATAGGGTTGCCAGACGGCATCTCCCTAAATACTGGACACAATAGTGAAAGGTGCGACACACACGCCTCTCCACTCCATGCTCTTTCCTCCTCTGCTTGTCCCCACCCCCAGGCTCCTGACTCCTCCTCCTGATTGGCTGCATTACCCATCAGCAGCCAATCAGGATGGATTAAGCTGCCGAGCCCCCATAGCAACAGCCGTGTTCTTTCCCTGCTCAGGGAAATCCCGCGGCCCCCCAAGCCGGTCAGGTCACTATGTCCAGAAAGGTAATACCGCACATATACATTTCCAGAGAGGTAATACCGGACACATACATTTCCAGAGAGCTAATACCGACACATACATGTCCAGAGAGGTAATACCGGACACATACATGTCCAGAGAGGTAATACCGGACACATACATGTCCAGAGAGGTAATACCGGACACATACATGTCCAGAGAGGTAATACCAGACACATACATGCCCAGAGAGGTAATACCGGACACATACATGTCCAGAGAGGTAATACCGGACACATACATGTCCAGAGAGGTAATACCGGACACATACATTTCCAGAGAGGTAATACCGGACACATACATGTCCAGAGAGTGAATACCGGACACATACATGTCCAGAGAGGTAATACCGGACACATACATGTTCAGAGAGGTAATACCGGACACATACATGTCCAGAGAGGTAATACCGGACACATATATTTCCAGAGAGGTAATACCGGACACATACATTTCCAGAGAGGTAATACCGGACACATACATTTCCAGAGAGGTAATACTGGACACATACATGCCCAGAGAGGTAATACCGGACACATACATGTCCAGAGAGGTAATACCGGACACATACATGCCCAGAGAGGTAATACTGGACACATACATGTCCAATATTACCTCTAACTTTTTACTGGACAAAGTGCCCAAATACAGGAGAGTCCGGTTCAATACTGCACACCTGGCAACCACATTTGCAAATCTAAAAGTTATAAGCCCCTATTCGAGCAGGGACTACGGCAGACGTGAAATACTTCAGCTCCACCTACGCGAGATTTCTACAAGGAATCCAGTGTAGGAGTTTTTCTGCGTTAAGTAGAAGGTCCGTGCAGCACCGCAGGGGTTAACAGTTCTCTCGCACGATGGGCTACAAAAAGAACGTTAGTAGTCTGGGGGGGAAAAAAATGTTTAACACAGGATATCCGTTGTGCAATGTGATTTCCAAAGCACATCTCGCTCCAATGAACCGGATCTTCTCATTTCACCATTTCTGGGGGCTGGGCTAATTCGAGTTGTCCAACAGTCCTGCACTTTGCAGAAAGCCAAGTCATATTTTTTTTTTTTTAATTAGTAGACACAGTAGCTGTGGTTGGAAATCCGACTAATTGGGCCGAAACTGACAAACCGTGTTAGAAAGGCTTGAAAGTGTTTCTGTCTCAACAAGAGGAGTTGCAGAGAAGGAAGCTGCGTGTTGCAGGGTAGGAACGGGCTTTCTTTAACACCGCGACGCTGACACATGGAGAGGTACGTTACATCTGATCTAATTCTATTATTTGGCTCCTAAAAGCAGCATTGGGGGTTTAAAGAAGAAACGGAGCGTGCTACCTTTGATATGTGCAATATGCATCGTTCCTCTCGTCTCGCCTTTACAGAGCACATTGGACAATATATACTAAGCAGTTGGTACACAGCTTTCAGCCTATTCAAGTCGATAGATAGTACGGTGTCTGTAGCAGGAGTAGGCTTACTAAATATGGACCATTATATTTTCTTTAGTGAATACTTCCTACAGCTTAAAAGTAGTCACTGTATACAGAAAATCTATTTGATTTACTTGTAGGATTAACCAAAGTGATAATATCATATTACTGGTCTAACTGCTACAGATTAGGTGGCACTGAGTGACCAGTGGGGTCAGCAGCTTCATTCATTTTGGGCCAATAATATGTTTGTGTTGCCCACTATTTCAGGTGAAACGTGGAGTCATATTCAATATGACCTTTTATAGGTCATACGACCGCTTACATGAACATAAAATGCTACTTTAGAATTATATTTATTTTCTGTATATGTGTGTGCGTGTGCGTGTGCGTGTGGTGTGTGTGTGTGTGTGTGTGTGTGTGTAGCAGCAGTATTCACCCGTTGCTCTCAGGGTTATGTTGCTGGGTTGTATACAATGAACAGTAGGCTGGTGTCACAATTTGTAGTTTGTCTGAGCAAGATGAATTATATCTTTTATTTTATTTTTAGAGCAGCAATTGAGGTTCATGCTCATTTTAAAGCACACACTGGTGTTGGTTGAATGGCTCCTTCCTGTTGCCGCTGAAATTATTGTGAAGAGAAAGTTGAAGCACACAGGGGAATAGACAAACATTCTTGGTCTCATACACTGCCCCAGCCAAGCCGTTAAGTGTGCAAATGCTACTCACGTCAATAGTGTTACTGTGTTTTAACTACAGATGTGGCAGATGTCATTACCCATCCAAGTAAAGTCACACACATGATTTACACACATTATCTCCTTAACACAGGGAGTTCTCAACTTCAGTCCTCAAGGACCCCCCCCCCCCCCCCCAACAGGTCAGGTTTTCAGGATATCCCTGCTTCGGCACAGGTGGCTCAATCAGTGGCTGAGTCGAGGAGCCTGCTTCAGCACAGGTGGTGCAATCAGTCCCTGCTTCAGCGCAGGTGTCTCAACCAGAGCCCTGAGCCACTGATTGAGCCATCTGTCGTGAAGCAGGGATATCCTGAAAACCTGACCTGTTGGGGGGGGCTTTAGAACTGGAGAACCCCCTGCCTTAACCATCGTTTTCAACAGTACTAATGTTGACACGTGACGTGAACGCTGGCCCGTGATTTCACGGGAGCCATGTAGCGTCTGCTACAGCTGTACTTGTGTAGGTTTTTCGGACTGAAACCATCTTTCTTTTGTATATATGTATGTCTTATTTATATAGCGCCATTAATGTTAGGGTACCAGATTTTCAAACTGAAAAACCGTGACACATTTATAAAATTTTTTTTAAAACAAATTACATCACATGACGCACCCCGTTGCCATGACAACGAGACACTGACGTCAGGCGGTGACATGTTGCCATGACAATGTGGCATCACGTGATGCCTCGGCGCCATAATGCGTCTCGTTGTCATGTCAACTTGATGCAGCGTGACGTCATGGAGCGTCTCGTCGTTATGGCAATGTGCATTACGTGACGTCGTGCAGCCATGTTAACGGAATTTGATGGGGGAGGATACAGCCAAAGGCAAGATAAATATATAATAAATAGATCTAAAAAAATGTGTTATCTCCGGGTTAGCCTTCAATAGAAGGTGGCAACCCTGGCTGCAGTGTGTGTTTGTGTGTATAGAGGTGGGGGCTGCAGTGTGTGTTTCTGTGTATAGTGGTGGGGGCTTTGATTGGGCCCTTCAACTCTTACAGCCAGGGCATTGTTGGCCAAAAATGCCCTGTTCGGAGGGGGTGATTACTACTTCAAAAATGTATTTATTTCCAATTCTTAACATAACACAAACTCTCGTCTCCCCCCCTTCCCTCCCTTTCTCGCTCTCTCAGCTCCCTCACCGTGTATGTGTGTATGTGTAATTAAAATAATTAACAAATTAAAATTAAATAAATAATTGACATAAATTAAAATTAAATAAAAAAAGTAGGCATTAATTAAAATTAAGACATTTTAAAAATGTGACATTCCTGACCTTGTATGTATATTACACTTTGCAAAATAGGGTCTCTTGTTCTCCTTGTGGCAGTCAGTGACATCACTACCATGCAGGGCCACAGACAGCTTTCCCGGGGCCCAGAAACCACGTTTCGGCGGCCTTGCGAGAACCCCCCCTTCTCACACACCACCTCACTCTCACCACACCTCACACTCCCCAGTCACCCTTTCCTTCCCCCCTCTCTCTTACACCCCCCATGTATTTTTCTCCCCTCCCCACTCAACCTCCCTCCCCAATATACTGTACGTGCACACACAGTGACACACACACTGACAAACACACAGCCACTTACCTACACACAGCTCTCCCCTCCTCATATCTCCCTCTCATATCTCCCCCTCACATCTCCTCCTCCTCATACATTCCCCTCCTCATATCTCCCCCTCATATCTTCCACTCCCCGCATCTCCCCCTCCTCATATCTCTCCCCTCCCCTCCTCATCTCTTCCACTCCCCGCATCTCCCCCTCCTCATCCTCTTCCACTCCCCGCATCTCCCCCTCCTCATCCTCTTCCACTCCCCGCATCTCCCCCTCCTCATCCTCTTCCACTCTCTGCATCTCCCCCTCCTCTTCCACTCCCCGCATCTCCCCCTCCTCTTCCCCTCCCCGCATCTCCCCCTCCTCATCCTCTTCCACTCCCCGCATCTCCCCCTCCTCATCTCTTCCTCGCCCGGATCTCCCCCTCCTCATATCTCTCCCCTCCCCTCCTCATATCTTCCACTCCCCGCATCTGCCCCTCATCTCTTCCACTCCCCGCATCTCCCTCTCCTCATCTCTCTCCCCTCCTCATCTCTTCCACTCTCCACATCTCCCCCTCCTCATAACTCCCCCCTCACCTCCTCATAACACCCCCCTCCCCTCCTCATACCTCCCCCCTCCCCTCCTCATACCTCCCCCCTCTCTCCCTTCTCCCCCCTCTCTCTTCTCCCCCTCTCTTTTCCCCCTTCTCTCCCTTCTCCACCTCCTCTCCCTCTTTCCCCCCTCTCTCCCTCTTCTCCCCCCCCCTCCCTTCTCCCCCTACCCCTTCTCCCCCTACCACACCACTCCGTTTGCCCTACCCCACAGCAGCCCGTTTTACACCCCCCACCCCTGCAGTAGCCCATTTTTTACACCCCACCCTCCCACCAGCCTGTTTTTTGCACACACCTCCCCCCCACCCCTGCAGCAGCCCCCACCAGCCCGTTTTTCATACCCACCCCCTATCCCCCCCTGCAGCAGCCCGTTTTACACACACACACACACACACACACACACACACACACACACACACACACACACACACACACACACACACACCTTAGCCCAACGTACAGAGACAGTAGGAGGGCGTTCTGGTAAGTGCATCTGCAAGGGGCCAAGCTTTATGTATCAGGTGTATAGTATTAGCCACAGTGCTACTCATATGCTTCGTCAGCAGGTGTGTTTTAAGGTGGGTCTTAAAGGTGGATAGAGAGGGTGCTATTCGGGTGTTGTCAATTCTTATTGAAGATTAGAAAATAACGAATGGATGTATTGATGGTAATTGAAGGGGAAAAGGCCACCATTTTAAAACTGGTCAGAAATCATAAAACTGCAGCACGATATCTCTGCAAGATAACGCAGTCATCTCAAAAGAGGTGAGAAGCCTACACATTTACCAGCTGAAATGTGAAAATGATGCAGTGTAAACATCAGGCAAAGGGAAATCAGAACGTTTATTACTATCTTGTAAAAAAAAAGACAACATTAATAATAGGAGCGTGTTTTAAAGTTCAGTGGCAGGAACTAAATTGTTCTCTTAAAATGAATGTGTCATTAATATCCTATCCCAAGGGTTCTCAGCTCCAGTCCTCAAGCCCCCTCAGCAGGTTAGGTTTCAGGATACCCCAGCTTCAGCACAGGTGGCTCAATCAGAGGCTCAGTCAAATACTGAGCCTCTGATTGAGCCACCTGTGCTGAAGCAGGGACTGCTTGAGCCACGTCTGCTTAAGCAGGGACTGCTTGAGCCACCTCTGCTGAAGCAGGGACTGATTGAGTCAGCTGTGCTGAAGCTGGTACTGATTGAGCCACTTGTCCTGAAGCTGGGATATCCTGAAAACCTGACAAGTTGGGGGACGTGAGCACTGCAGTTGTGCACCCCTAATCTAACCCGTAGTTTTCCGCCTGTGCTTGTCAACGGGCAAACATACCGCCACCATTCGAATGTGTCGCAAAATTTCGAACATGTCGCATTTCCCAACGTTTGCCGAACCAACCATAACCGCCGCTAATGTTTTACATTTTTAATGGACATTGAAAAAACAAAATGGAGAATATTCAGCATATAAAAATTGCACGGAACCGCAGTGAAATGAGCAGGGAAACCCGTACAGGGGTAACTAGGACCCTTTGCGGGCTGGATTTTGCCCACGGCGGCTATTCTAAGAGCCCTGGTGTAGCCTCGTGCGTCAGCATTATTTCAGCCGGAGTTGACAACGTGACTCATGTTGCCAAGGTAATTTCTGCGGCACAAACCCGCCGGGACCTCTCTCCTGAGCTCTCCCGCCTACCTAAAGTTCCGTCACTTCCACATTATCCCAGCAACTTCTCAAACAACGAATGCCGACTTTGCAGCACAGCCGTCGACTAAAAACCCTCCGAGTGGAAATAGAAGTAGGACGGATTTTGCTGAAAAGTTTGTAATCTGGTAGAACAGAACGGGAAATAAATAAGAGAAGTAAAGCCCCCCGTTTCCTTCCTCCTCTGCAACGCGTGTAGGTTTCTCTATCTCCCAGTCGCCCGAGGGGCCTCAGTGCTCCAGCTTATCTCAGCCCAGTAACAGGACACCACATGCCAGCATCAATCTAGCAACTCTGACAGGGACTGTCACTGGGAGAGAAAAAAAACCCGAGCATAACCGGCTTAAGTCAGGCAAAATGATTTATTTAATAGATAAATTTGTAATTTCCTGGTGGTATTTCTCACTACTGTACGGATATGGCATTAACTCCTTGAGTTCAAGTTTAACACAGCACTCGTTTTTATTTTAATATATATATTTCATGTTTAAAATGATTTAAACCTGGAGGTCCTAAACCACGCTATATTTAGCCCCAATGATTGCTGTCCTCAGATGGTTGCCACTGAAGTTACCGGTGTTTTTTTTCTCTCCTGCCTAGGGAAACAAAATGGCCGTCAAATCTACTGCATCCCGTGGGTCAGCAGGAAGCTACAACGTCATAGTTTGCAGCTTCCTGTTAGACAGACATTTAAATATTCGGAACAAACACTGGTAACTTCAGCAGTGAGTTTCTGTTCGACTTATTTTAAAATGAAAGCCACTGATTGAGCTGAAGCAGGGATATCCTAAAAACCTGACCTGTTGGTGGCCCTTGAGGACTGAAGTTGGCCCTCCCCTCAGTTTAACTCCGTTCCAATCATGTTAAAGAAGGATGGGATTGCTTTATTTCTGAAGAACTTAGGGCAGGCCTGTCAAACTCCAGTCCTCAAGGGCCGCAAACAGGCCAGGTTTTCCTGATATCCCTACTTCAGCACAGCTGGCTCAATTAGTGGCACAGTCATACTGAGCCACTAATTGAGCCAGCTGTGCTGAAGTAGGGATATCCAGAAAACCTGGCCTGTTTGCGGCCCTCAAGGACTGGAGTTGGACAGGCCTGACTTAGGGGATGAAGGGAACATTATCAATGCCTTCAGCAGCCTAGAGGTCGATGCAATAACATCTTCCCTGACAAGAGCACCGCACGTTTAAGCCATTGGGAGCCCCAAGAACATCGTCACTACCTCAGGGGGCCCAGCACCCCAAGGACCTCATGATGTAGTGGCTACGCCATTCTTATATCGCATCCTGCATTCCCACTCCTCCTCTACCGTGTCCCAGTTAAGGGCTGCCACGTCACGTGACCATGCAGTGCTAGAGGGGTCATGGGACTCTGGTGCTGGGGACCCCTCCAGCGCTCAAAGGGTTAGTAGGGGCCGCACAGTATCAAAATAGACATATTGCGTATACCAACATTTTGGGCCATATTCACTAAATAGTGCTGGGTACCGTCAGGGCTCGTCCGCTGCTGAAAGTTGTCTGGTTAAATAGCGCTGCTGAGTAAATATGTGTCTTCCCGAATCCTGTGGTGGTTCAGACAGAATTAGATGTGCCTGCGTCACGCTTCCCACTGATTAAAGCCGTCAGTCTATTTAAATATCTCTTAGGTGATTTTTATTGGCAAACGGGATATTACATAAAAAGATAAAGGCTTACATTTATTACGTTTTTTTAATAATAATAATAATAACATTTTTGTTTGTCTGTGTTGCTCGGTGGGTCAAAATGATGTGAACATTTTTAATGGAATACAATAACAAGGCATGACTAAGAAGTAAAAATTCCCATTAACACTATCATAACACGTTGTCAATCCCCTAAACGGTTACATGGGGCCTGTACTTAACGTGCTAGGAAGCTACTTCCCTGGGCTGCAAATGTAAGTGTTACTCATTTGAATGGAGCTGAACTCTTCTCCTGCACAGGGAAGGGGCATCATAGCGTATGTAATAGGGGCCATACACTTTTGTAATGCCTATTGGCCAAACACGTAACTTGGTCTAGCCCAAGAGTGCGCAAACTGGGGGGCGCGAGATTTTGTTGGGGGTGGGGGGAGCGGCGGTTACAGAGACCCCTTGCTCTTCCACAAGGCATTCAAATAAAATGCCAGGGGACCGCGCGAGGCCTCTGTAACTCACTTACCGTGATTCAGCCGGCTTCGGGCAACGCATCTCCATGGCAACGTCACGTGAGTAAAGGGGGGCGTGAGCACTGGGGGAGAGCATGCAGGGGGCGGGGGTGAAGGGGGGTGCAGCACCAGAAGTTTGTGCCCCCCTGGTCTAGCCCCAAAAGCAGAAGCTTCGGATAACTCCGCTTCGGAATCCACCACCTCAGATAAGAAGACCTTTCTCCTACTTTGAAGGCAATCCTGGAAATACGAAGGGGATTCGTTCAGTTGTGAGACTAAGGCCGCGCTTATAGTGCGAGCGACGCGATGGATGACTTCACCCGTTGCCGTCGCCGCTAGCGAAAGTTGTAATTCGCTTTCCGGTGACGTTGCAGGCGACCAGGTCTTTGATTGGTTCAGAGGCTGTCAGCCTCTGAAAAATCAAATTTGACGGCTTCTAAAATTCGCGCCGCCAGCGTCGCTCCCGTCGCTTCGCGCTTACTATAAGCGCACGCGACGGTGGCAATACATTTGTTCTGCCACGATGACGCGTCGCTGGCACTAGAAGCGCAGCCTAAGGCTTAATGGTTGGGTCTACTCATTTGACCGTATTACCCTTTCTTTACTGAAAATGGCCTGTTTTGTAACCAAATAAATCCCCGTGGGGATTTCTCTAACTGAAGCATTACATAATATATTATAATATATTTTATTTCAGTCTTTCCCATTTCTGAAGCACTTAATTTTTAATCCAACCTGTAATGATCTATTGATCAGACTCATTCATTTTGCGATTAAACTGATGAGATTCATTTTTTAATGAGTTTCTGACAATGGCCTTTATACAATATGCCGTGAAGTCGTCATCTCTTCTCCCAGGAAGATCGTCCGCACCATGATTTTTAATGGGGTTGCAATCTTGTCAAGCAGCAGGGACACGGTGTAACGTCACGTTGAAACGGGGACAGTGCATCAGAGATCCTGTGATATTGAACGTGGCTCACTGGCAATTCATATTATATCTCAGTGAGATCAGAAACAGCGTTACAACAAAGCGGTTAGATAACGATCCCGGGTTAGCATGGAAACATTTCAACTTTAAATAAAGACGCAAGGTTTATAAGAAACATCTTATAAACGTTCCAGTGCCACTCTACTGAGCAATTTCTGCCATGAGACATTTACTGGCATGGGAGACACTTTATAGGGCAGGGGTGGCCAACTCCAGTGCTTAAGGGCCACCAACAGGTCAGGTTTTAAGGATATCCCTGCTTCAGCACAGGTGGCCCAATCAGTGGCCCAGTCATTGACTGAGCCACTGATTGGGCCACCTGTGCTGAAGCAGGGATATCCTTAAAATCTGACCTGTTGGTGGCTCTTGCGGATAAGAGTTTGCCACTCCTGTTATAGACCATTCTGATGAAAGATCTTCCAGCAGAAGGAGATGCCTTATGACAGAAGGTGGCTTAATAGGGCATATTGCCCTTTTAACCTTTTCAGTGCCAGAGGTCTGGCGGCACCAGCTCGCCCTAGTAGCGATCGCATGTGTGCCCCTCCCGCCCAGCTGATGTCAATAGACGTGAAGGGAGCTTCACTCCCGTTTTAATCTGGCCAATCTGCCCAATCGTCCCCTAGAAAACCAGCATCCGCCCATGTATTCATGTCAATAAAGCCGCTGGTATGCCTGGCCCGTGCTGCACCAGGTACCACTTTAAGGGGTAACCTTTACAGCACCAGAGTGCGTGTCCACATTGGCAGTCTAATGGTTGCACAGACAGAGCAGTCTAAAGGTTGCCATGGAGATTTAAAAAGTCATGATTTTTAACACTAAAAACATTAAACAAAAGCAAAACAGCTGGACATTCTCAGGGGGCAAGATAATAACATTGTATTTTTTTTAATAGGTAGGAAGAAGGGGGTCTTTGGAGCTGAACCATGTTAATTTCAGCTCTGGAGACCCCTTGCTTCCAGTAATAACTTCGTAGGAGGTGCTGGTAGCAGCTCTGCGGGTTTAAAGCTCTCAATCATGTTGGCCAATAGGAAGCCGCAAGGGTTGACACCATTTTGATAGCCCCACACAGCTCAGCGGAGCTGCTGCCGACATCCACTACGAAGGTAAGAAACTTGGGAAGCAGGGGGGGTCCCTGGTTCTGAAATTAATGCGGTTCAGCACAGGAGACCCTTACTTCAAACCTATAACGTTAAAAAAATTAATAAAGGACCGCAGGATTGCTGCTTTAAATAAGTATAACAGGTCAGGTCATCAAGAGTCACCAACAGGTCAGGTTATAAAGATATCCCAGCTTCAGCACAGGTGTCTCAATGAAAATGACTGAGCAGGGATATCCTTAAAGCTGCAGACCAAGCAATATCCTATATGTGCTTTTATTTTTTTTATATATATATATATATAAATCAGTTCTGTACTATGAGAAAATACTTGTAGCATTTAAAAAACAAAACTCTGAATGATATTTTTTTAATGTATTATAATTTAACAAGAATTGTTGTTTCTATAGCAACCATTTACAAAGTCACAACCCCTTCCTCTTCTGAAACAGGCTCTGGCACACCCCTTTTTGCACCCTGCCCTCTCTCTAGCAGTGCACCAATTGTATCTAGTGCCTGCCTAATCACATGATCTTTCCCGCAGAACTTTGTATCTGTGGTCCTCTTCTTCTGCACTGACAGCCATTTAGTGAATCCCCCGAATCGCCAGAGAACGGATCGATCGGCGACTTAGCTAATTACTTATCATTGTGTGGATTGTATTGATGCACATATTAAAGGGGGGAAAATTTTTTTTTTTTAAAAAAACGTCAACTAGGACTGCTGCTTTTATATTTGGCCTTTTGGTGGCTCTTGATGATTGCGTTTGGCCACCCCCCTGTAATATAGGCTTGGCGGGGGGGGGGGGTAGGTGTTTCTGTTTTAAAAGTGAAGCCATAACATTAGCCTATGCAAAGCACGGGGATCTGTTTCGTTACCAGGACTGCAAATGAACGGACCTTTAATTAACTGGGGAAAATATATCCAGACAGTAACAAATCAAGCGACTATCAGGGGAACTGTGTGTGTAAAGCTGCATTCGTTAATGTTCTTCTTCCATTTCAGAACAACAGAGAAGCAATAGAATCCGTTCTATTTTACATACCCAAGCAGACTAAGTTTTCCCTTGTCTGGAATCATTTTGCTGAGTACAATCCTTTAGGGATCCAATCTAGTTTACTATTACACTTTTACTATTTCCCATACAGATATAACGATGCTCAAGATCATTGACAATTTGGATAATTGTTAAAAAAAAAAAAAAAAAATCTCATCATGGCCGAGGCCTCCTCGAAAAGAATTGTTTCCAGGGGGAGAAATCTAGCTCTTCTGTCTGCAATTTGGTGTGCGTTTAATAAACAAAGGGAGAAATCCGTTGGCGAAATCTTCCATAAAGAAATGACTGAGAAAAGGATCTTTTGTTTGACTGATTATATTCACGGGCCGTAAAGTGCTAATAAATGTAACAATGTATTTGCAGTTATTCTTTTTCTTTGTTTCTTTTTTTTGTTCTGTGTTTGAGGAATAAAGGCTGAGATATCTCCACATGTTTAAAGCTGCAGACCAAGCAATATTCTACATGTGTGTTTTCTTTTATTAAAATCGGTTCTGTACTATGAGAAAATACTTGTAGGATTTTTGTTCCGAAACAACTCTAAATTAAATTTTTAGTGTATTATATTGTAACAAGCATTTTTTGTTCAATAACAACCATTTGCAAAGTCACCTCCCCTTCCTCTTCTGAAACAGACTGTGGCACATCCGTTTTTGAGCGCTGCCCTCTCTCTAAGGCCTCGGCCAGGCTCCCCGCTAGCGTGCTGAGGCGCGCTGAGGCTCAGGGAAAGCGGGTGCTTTCCCTGGCCTTGCGGGTGCTTTCCCTGCGTGCTGTCAGGGGGCGGGCCGGGGCAGGCTGGGGGCGGGCCGGGGCGGGCCAGTGGCGTCACGGAGCTGGTTCGCCCTCATTGCGCGAACCGCTCACCTTACCGGCCCTGCGCGCCGGCAAGCGGGGAAATTTTAAAATTCCCTAAGACCTACGCTTCCGCGCGCTTGCGGAAGCGTAGGCGAGCCCCTACTAAAGCCGCTCTAATTGCGGATGTAGGGGCTCAGTGCTGAGCGGGAGCGCGCCTCAGCGCGCCTCCGCCAGCAAGCAGTAAGCATGGCCGAGGCCTAAGGCTGCGTCCATAGAAGGACAGTCAGCGCTGAGCCGTGCGGACCCTCCGCGATGAGCCCCGTCATCCTCAATGAGGATGTCTTGAGAGGGGGCTCCCGCGAGCGTCCGCAGGCGTGCTGAGGCGCAGGGATTTTCAGCCGACAGCAGAACCTGTTTCTGAGTGCGCTGTCGGCTGAAAACCTCCAATCAGAGCAAAGTAGCGCCAATGTCACGGCGCCGTGATGTTGGCGACGTGATGTTGACGTCGGCGCTTTGCAGGCTATTGACCCAGTGACGTCAGTGCCCCACCTCCCCCCACCTCCCGATCCCGCACGCTGGCTCATCTGCTCGCTCCTGATTGCGCAGACGAGCCTCAGCATCAGCGCGGAGGAACGCGGATCCCCCCTCTATGGACGCAGCCTAACAGTGCACAATTGTATCTAGTGACTGCCTGGTCACATGATCTTCCCCACAGAACTTTGCACCTTTGGTCCTCTTCTGCTGCACTGACAGCCATTTAGTGAATCCCAGAGCCGAATCTTCGCCGATCGATAATGGATCAATCAACAACTTAGCTAATTAGTTATCATTGTATTGATTGCACATATTTTTTTTAAAAAATGGTAGCTTGGACTGCTGCTTTAAGAGAGATTGTGTCACAAACAGACAATCATAGAGGACAACCTACCCAGTTAAATCTCCATTCATACCAGTCAACTGTCCCCAGATGCACAATATGAAAATGCACCAGTCCTGGTTCTGTATTCCCATTTTCTGGCCTTTGAAAAATAAATATTATACAACTGAGTAAGATTTGAAGAAAGATCGTCCTGGATCTTTACTTGGGGTTAGCTGGCCGGTATGGCTATATGTGGTGCACTCTATATGTGAAATATTACCAGTATCTGTATCCTTGGATCTATTATCTATATTAGGAGTAGAAATACTGGATTTTTACTGGTGGGCTTAGAGTTGAAACTCATGGATGGGCCCAAAGCCTCGCGACATGGAGCCAGGTTAGCCACACTGTATTTACATGAGCCTTTACAGTGTCCCAATGATAAACCAGTTCCGTCCTAGGCACTTGATCATTGGATTGAAATGGAAGTAAAGTTTCCACTTCTGTTTTTAGCAACAGAGGCCCGGCGCGGTCATGTGATCGCGTGACCCAGAAGTGCCGGACGTCCGGTGGCACTGGTGCTGCTGCCGCCTGAGCCCCAGCACTTAAAGGTTAAATCACTTCAGTCTCCAAGTCTGGCGTTTCCGGTCTTTATCCTGGAAAGGTTAAATGTGCCGTCATAGTTTGTCATTGCAGCACCTCTATTCCTTGGCCCTCCCTGCAGAGATGGGGTTCTTTTTGTAAACAGTGTACGATTGGAACATCCAAGTGAAACATTGTCACTGTGAAGATTCCCAGTGATTAATATAAAAATCTAATAGACAAGTGAGGAAAGATAATTATGTAATGACTGCATTGCAAGTCTACTTTCCGTGTAATAAAGAAAACACCATTTTAAAATAATTAGCCCGCTCAGTGTAAATAAATCATATTAATTTTCCTCTAGCAATCTGCTGCGTCATTTGCAGATGGAGATTAGACCTGTTGATATATGATGAGACAAATGGCATGATGCTGAAGACGTACAGTTCAGTAAGCAGATCGCTCTGTGTCCTTGTGTCTCAGATCTTCAACTTGTAATAGTGTATTTATAGTACCCCGGGGTCCAAGTGGAAGGATACAGAACATCACATCTCTCTTATTGAATTTATTTAAAAAGGTTGTCTCCCTTTATGTTTTTATAGCATAAATCTGACTCTTTGTAGAAGAAAACAGGGCTTAACGTTACACTGCCTTACCACGGCCTTACGTTATATCAGGGGTGCGCAAATTCAGACTTTCTTGGAGGGCGCGCCGTTTACAGAGGCCCCGCGCTGAGAGCGCGACGCCTCTGTAATTCACTTACGTAGCTTCAGTCCACGCGTCTGCATGGCAACGCGGCGTCAATTGACGCTGCGGGTTCATGTGACGTGATGGGACATGACCCCGCAGGATCATTTGACGCTTGCTGCCATGCAGATGCGGCATCAAATGCCAACGCGGGTCACGTGACATGACGTCACATGACCCCGCTGCGTCATTTTTCGCTGCATTAGAGTTAAGGAGGGGAGCGACACGGGGGGGAGAGCAGGCATGGAGGGCATAGCGCAGGCAGTTTGCGCATCCCTGCGTTAGATCAGCTTCCTGTTTGGTGACAAAGGAACTTTGTGGTTCTGGCCAATGACTCAATCACACAGAGTTGAAAGACGCGATCACCCCTACTGATTGTTCCGGCAAGGAACGTGCCACCGTGCTTTGATATTGTTTTACATATGCTTCAGCTAAAGGCTGCTTGTTGTATGGGCTTAGAGTTACAAACGCGGTTTAACACAGGCGCGGTAAAACAGTGCTTTTGTAAATCTATTCATGTGAGAGTTACAAGATGGTGATTATTTGAAAAGAAGAAAAAGATTGGATGCTTTGAAACTCAATGGTGAAAAATGTTGTTTGATGTAAAAGGAATGAGAGCAGTGACAGCAAGATCAATGGCTGTATTTTCACTCAGTGAAGCATGAGAGCCTCAGATAAGCGCAGTTAGTCAGAGAAATACTGACGGACATCGCCCTTTTACGGCTGCCATTTGGTCTCCAATATTGATCTTAACTGTCACGGCCAACAAAGTATATCGAAGCTACATCTGTGTTTAGATAAAGCTACGTTTGATATGCCATGCGCAGATCAACGGGCGCAGGAAATTGAAGGGTTAACTCTCTACATTTACGTTGTTGCATTCGGTGCATTGCTAAAAGCCATTATAATCCTGTGCCGGTCAATCGCAAACTAATCTATCATATTCTTCAACATTCTGCCTCCAGCTAGAATTAAGTGTCTAACAGCTAACAACCATAAACCGGAGATCTCTGGTCAGCAAAATGACATTAACCCTGAATCTAAAGTGTTCCCCAGCTCTTTTCTTAGAATTTTTTTTTTTTACCTACATTAAACCAGCAAGAAGTACACAGAAGTCTATTCCATTTGGATTGACTTCGTCTTCGTAGTTTGTGAATATCTGCAAGTGATACAGTACACGCACCAATGTACAGTCATTAAACTAATGAGACCCGGAGGGATGATAGAGCAATCAAGTATACGATGGAGGGTTCTTACCCACAAATCCAATAGGCCTTACTTTATATTTTATACAGAACAGTAATAATACAGTAAGGGATATAAAAAGTTAAACATCAATACCTAATGATAGCAACAGTTTCCGCAATTGAGATGAAACTTCTTACATTTCAGAAGGCTCCATAGTGGTGGGGAGTTCATGGTGAAATAAAACAGCTAGGTTTCAGACTTACCAAGACCATTAATTGGACTCCCATACCAATGTACCCCAGATGGATTGCCAAGAGGCCCCATTAATCCAGATTACTTCTCTTCCTACATTTCTAAATGCACCTTTAATTCAGCATTGCTATTACTCTCTAGATTTGGCCAAGGATCACCCTGTTCTGTCACCTAAGCCTTAGGGAGATATATTATCCTGCTCAGGGTCAGTAGAGGATGTACTGGGCCATGACACATGTTCACCTACTGCAAAGACATGCTACCATCTCAAATGGAGATCCGCCCTGAAAACGTGGGCGTTAACTTGCACACTTAAGTACACCACATCCTTAGCAGACTCCCCTGTTACACCCGCGCACACCAAACACTGTGTGCTCAGGTTAGCAGGTTAAAAGGGAAAGAATCCATAACTCATATCTGACCTTCAATACTGCTTTTATATCATCTCTCACAGACAGTGTACAAACTCACAAATGGCTCTGTTTGTCTGGAGATGAGGTCTGCACTGTTATTAGCTGATTGATTGTGGAGATATCTCAAACAACTTTGAAAACTTTATACTGTATACTGTATGATATATATTATATTTACTGTATAAATAACACATATGGATTGTTTTTCCTTTACCTGCTAAAAGGGAAGCAAGTGTTTCTACGTGTGATCCTTGGAACAGTACATATAGCTTAAACCAGGGGAAGTTTTCAGGATAACCCTGCTTCAGCACAGGTGGTTCAGTCGAAGACGGATGGAGCCACTTGTGCTGAAGCAGGGATATCCAGAAAACTTGTCCCGTTGAGGACTGGAGTTGGCTACCCTTGGCTTAAACATTCAGAGTCTGCTGCAAAGAATGACTATTACAGCAGCACAATACGTGCTGTAATAATAATAACGGGGCACACAACAGATCATCATTACAAGTTGCTAAAAACATCAAAACCTTGAAAATGTGGTAAACACATAATTACATTAAGAAATATGTTCACTGGAGAACACAAAATCAGCAGGTATTGATTATAATCAAGAGCTCTCTAGTAGTTTTATTGGTAATCTGGCCTTGCGAACTCAAGAGCAGCAACATCTCTGCGCTGCGTTTATCTCGGTCCAATTAATGGTATCCAAGGCTGCAAGGAATCTAATCACAAGATTTGTGACCCGCTGCCCACCTGTTAATGCGTTCCTCTTAGTTATGTGGAATCGCTGGCCTGTTCATTTCCCAGACCTATGTTTCATTCTGCACATCTACACAAAGGCTTGGCTATTTGAAATGGAAGTTTTAGCTTTTCTGGTGCTTTGTGGATAGAATAAAGTTTTATGCTTTAGAGCAGACTAATATTTCTTGGGCTTCATCCTTGTGATACTTTGTAGAGCTCTGAATACAGAACTCTTGACCTTTGCACCCTCAACTTCCACCATTTTGTTCCTCACCCAATCACAATAAACACAATCACCTTCGTTGGGTACAAATGTCCACAGCCCGTATTAATAAAATAATAACAGCTTTTATTAACTAAATAATAATTCCTGGACATGGTCAGAAAGTGGCCCCACCAGCTCAACCACAATCAGTGCTCACCGCCGCTATGTCACCCAGTAGGCACTCCTGGTTCGCAACACCTGGGGTCGAAAATCAGAGTACACCCCTAGGTCGATTGTACTTGGCCCTGACCCAAGGGCGCTCCTTGTTGGACCCCTCACACACCTCCCCATTTCACCACCGGGGCAGAACTGACCAGTCCCGAACCAGTGACACATAATATAACACCTCCAAATCTTTACCATACACCCTTGTTAAATATATATGTATATTTTTTATTTTATATATATTTTTATTTTGATAACAGGTTACACATCATCATACAATAACATTTAACACCCTGATTCCTCCCTCAACTAAAACCACAAGGGGAGTGGGTGGGAACATTTTGGTGGAAAGACTTGAGCTGAGGAGAGAGGTAAGTCAGAGGCTGATGCCCCTTAAATACCCAAGCTTCTCTCCCCACCTGTCCCCGTGGCTCCTTGGGTCTAGGATCATGTTACCCTTACAAGTATGTCTTTATATTCCACTGACATCCATTTGTTACTTTGATCTCTGAAGCATTCTTCCTTCATTCCTTCATGAATTTGCTTGTGGCAAAAGTGGTAGAGATTGTTGACTACGTAGTATTTTGAATTGTGTTATATAGCGTAAACTAATAAAATGTGATGTTATAGAAATACAGAAATTCACAGCAGAGTGGTGTACGGTATCTCATTGCCACCCAGTGACAGAAACCCTCCACAATACAGGGTACAGCCAATAGAAATACCATTTGTGGGCACATTCGCAAGTCTCAGGCAGGTTTGCAGCCCTGTCTTTCCCCATGATCACTTGGCATACACTGCTTCCACTGCAGCCAGGGATTCTGGGTAATGACATAAAAATGAGCACTCACCATGTGTCACTCTTTAGGGCTTGACCCCTGCTGCGAGGGGGGCCCGCAGCGCTGAGGCGCGAGCTGCTCCTGCTCTCAATAGAATTGAGAGCAGGACTCGCTTCGAGCGATACGGCACGCCCCCCGGCGGTTCAGCCAATGAGGGCGAACCTGCCGGGTGACGTCATGGCTGTGCCCCCGTCACTCCCCCACCCCCCCCCCCCCCCGGTCTCACTTCCTGCAGCTCCCTGCAGACCAGGTAATCGGCTGCACGCGCCGCCAATCTCGCGGGCGCGCGTTGCAGCTGAGTTACCGGGGCCTTAGCCTTAGTTCTCACCCATTACATACTTCAAGAGAGATTGTTGCTGGGAAAAGTACGCGGAGATATCAAAGCCCCCCCACTTGTATTAACAATAAAGGAAAATTAGGTGGTGAAAAACAGAGGTGATTATAATGGGGGGTCATTTATCAATGTCTCTCGGCTGCAAGACCAGAGCAAAAGTAGATTTATCAATCAAGAAAATCCCATTGTAATCTTTCACTTCATAAATCTGGTGCAGTTTTATTTGATCCTCATTTACACCCGTGAAACTTTACTAAATGACCCTAATATGTGTGTTAAATGAATGCTCAGTGTACCAACAATTCAGCTCCTGGGGGAAACTTAATTTAAAATGTAATTTTTTTTAAAATGATTATTTTGTGGCCGTATTCGGAGCAGTTTTAGAGTATAGCTGATCGTTCGGTCACACAACTGCTACAAGAGAGACATTATATCTCAAGGACTTATATAGTCCTATCTTCCTTCTAAACCCCCATTGAATGCAATATTTAGGGACATTTTTCTGATCCCCCGTGGATCAACACTCTGTATCTGAAAACGTTATTTATAGTTATTATTTTTTTACTCTGTCTGATTTGTTCCATATAACTATAGCCTCTAATGCTACGAGTGCAGCGTACCACATATCAACACAATGTATATTCCCTGGGAAAATAATAAAAACCAGTTAAGGGCCATTTGACACAATCAGCATGGCTTTTGCCCAAGGGTGCATTCTTTTACTTGATTGCAAACCTTATCCTCCTTGTTAGAAGGTCTATCACTTTTAAAGTAACATCTCATACATTGCAGCCTGGAAGATCGTCATTCACAAGACTAACTTTTTTTTATCCAACTCCGAAATAGGCATCTCACCCTCGCTTTGATTTTTCATTGTGATTCCTCTGCCGAAGTGACATTGCTGCGTTCAATATATACCTTGTGATTTCCGGATCTATGGGCCTATGAATTGTAGAAAGGTTACTTGATTAAGTGGAGTGCTCTGCCGCAGCACGGCAGAGGGAATTTCAGATGTGCCTTAGCCCTGGGAATGGTCAATCATGTCTTGTTTGTACAAGCGCACGTCCTGCATGCTGATACCTAACTAACGAAACAAAGTGCGCTGGAAATGACAAACAGCATATCGGGCCACTAAACCTTAACCCCCTTCAGTGCCAGAGGGCCCTGCCACCACTGTGGCCACGGATCCGCTAGCGCTGACTGATCAGAGAACCGCTCTGGTGAGCGATTTTGTTTCCGGGTTCCGGCAGCCGGACAGGAAGTGACAGGGCCCCACCCGGCGGACTGCCCCTAATAAACAAGCAACAGACCATGATGTACAGCGAGCGCTATAAGGTGGCACTTTTTATGCTGTACACTGTAGTGCCTGAGATTCAGTGAAAGGGTTAACAAGATAACGGTAGTTCAGTCACCTGATTTCGAGAAAGTCTCTTTGACTCTTGTGGTTTTTCGTAAAAAATAAATAAATAAATCCCCACTTCATTAAGGGAGTATTACAGACGTCATAGAGACATTACACACACATGCATTTTTTTTTTTTAAATAAATCGGTTCTGCACTATTACTGCATCTTTTTCTTCCAACTCTTAATGCCATTTTTAATACGTTTTAATATCGTGAGCCCCCTTTGGCTTCTACAGCAGTTGGCTGGCACACCTCTTTTTGAGCGTTGGTAACAAATGCTGACAATTAGATCTCTTGCAGTGTTCGCAGCAGGAGGCCGAGGTGAAAGTTGTAACAATACACAATGTTACCCTTAGTAATGTACGGTTATATTGTAGTTGTTGCGCTCCACTAGCTGCAGGATAGCTTGAAAGGCAGCAATTACGTGAAGCCACAAGCAGGATCACGAGAACAGATCAATCAGCAGCTTAGATAATTATTGCTCATTAAAGGTATTTATGTGCTGCATTTATTAACCCCCCGTCCCACCACAAAGAAAATTTGGTGACACCAGGAATGACGCTTTAAGACCTTGATTGAGGTAAAAAAGTTTGTAAAACAAACAAAAAAACAGTAGTACTACTCCATATACCGTACTAAACTAAAAACAAAAGCAGCGGTATTGCAGAGTCTATGGCATTTATCACACTTGTGATGTCTGGTGATATAGGAACCTCTAATGTACCAGTGAAACTCAAAACAAAGGGGAATGACTTCTCTGGGTTATTGTAAATAAAAGCCCTGAGCTCTGGTGCTTGTGGGGACCCTGAGACCGAAACTGTGCTTATTAGTGCAGATAACGTATACCGGGCTAAAGAGATTACATGCTAAAATTGGAATTATTTCCTGCATTAAATATACAGTATCGTTTCGGTGACATTCTAGTTTAGGATAGGATCGGTTCATACGATGAAGATCATTGTTGGAATTTGTTTAACCTCTTTGCTGTTTGAGGGGACTGGTTATTCCCTGGTATTGAAGGGTTAAAGTATCGTTGCTGTTTGTCACCTCTTCCCTGAATCTGTCCTTGCTGAGGTCTGACCGTAAATGGAACCTTTAAGTTTTGGTTTTGGCTGCCACAGGCACAGTGTCTGTGCCCTCATCTGCTGGGGATTCACAACCTCCATACCAGATATCACTCCATGATCACGTGTTGTCTGCCATTGACATCATTGCCATAATCCATATCAGAGATAGACTTCAATAGCATTTTTATTGTTGCAAGTTGCATTATTCTACCAAAAAAAAAAAAAAAATATATATATATATATATATATATATATATATATATATATATATATATATTAAGGTCGAAACAGCTGTCTGTGGGTGGGTTTACTGGCTATGCATCTTAACCCTGGCTGTGCTTAAAGCTATGACCATGCAGCAAGCTTAAGCCTATAGGGAACCATGTTTAAAATGGTTTTGAAGCAAAAAGTGGCACTGTGTGCTCATTTGTATGTCATTTCCCAGAATCCCTTGCTGCAGTGGAAGTGCGGTCTGCTGGGTGATAATGGGGAAAGGCGGGGTTGCAGACCTGCCTAAGACATGCAAATGAGCATACAGTTATATTTCCTTTGCTATATGCTTTGCTGTGGAGGGTTTTTGTCACTTTTATGCACCATAACTTAACTATGTATATATATATATATACACATATATATATACATATATATATATATATATATATATATATATATACATATATATATATATATATATATATTTTTTTTTTTTTTTTTTTTTGCCTGGCCAATAACTAAACCATTGAATATGGTAGCTCTTTAGACATTGACAACTATTTGACATTATATGAGTTATTTTTCTTGTTATCAGCTGGTATTTGGAATCCGCATAGCTGGTACAAACAGTATTTGTCAATCTATAGCCATCTTAACACAATGCCACTTTCAGCAACACATTTCTTTCAGGCACACATTCAGTGCGTTAGTGAAAGCCACTCTCCGGGTGCTTGAAGACAGCTGAGGCATGTTCCATCAATAGATTTGTAGGCTGCTTAAACAGAAGAAAGAATGTCCACAAGATTAATTTCCAGCCCTGGCCATGAATGAATGTTATAAATTCAGTATTTAGAGCTCTCATCTTGTACCAAAACATGTTTTTTTGAAAACCTTACTTGCAATAAATGCACTAGGACACTTTGCTTTCCAAAGTCAAGAAGGACAGTGTTTGAGGACCACAAGCTATCAATGGAAACAGGTTATTTAATCGTTTTTGTTTTTAAAACAACATCATATTAAACCAGGAAATTATGGCTCACACCATATTGTAAATTATTCCAAGATGGAGTGTAGCCTTTTCTTGCACCGAGTTTAGAAAAACACTGAATATATGGACAGGGTAAAAGAAATGCATAATATGTTTGTTTTTTTAAAGCAGATCTTGCACTAGTTTTTGGTGCAATTAATTGTATAAGCACGGACATTAAATTAATCGTTAGATTTTACAGAAATATTACATGACAGCATTGTTGGCGCAAAAATGTTTGAATTTAACTTCAAACACAGGCTTGTATGATAGTCATATCAGATTGCGTTAAATTATAAACCACTGCACTAGCAGGACAGGCTTCCAGATTAAGTTCTTCCAGGTTCTCAAACATGAGTCGTTCATAGATGCTGCTGGACATACTGTACCATAGTAGTGTTATTATTCTTACCAGTGGCGGACTTACCTTTTTTCACCCGTAGCCTTGGTGGCAGTCGTCCGCCGCCCAGCGTCGTCATAACGCTGTGATGTCACGCCATGGCAACGCGGTATTATGTGATGTTGCGGCGTCATTTGATGCGGTGTAGTCAGCCTTGTGGGAAATTCACACCTGATACTTACATTGTATAGTGTTATATAGTAATTTGTTACTTTTGGAGGTATTTCATGTCTGGTTTGTTTGTGGATCCTTAGTAAAAAAAAAACATTTAAGTAGCAATTCAGGTTTAATTTATTGTTTTTTTTTATTAATTGAAGCAGGGGGTCACTGGAGCTGAACTGTGTTACATTTCTGCTCCCAGAACCCCATGCTTCCAGAGATATCTCTGTGGAGTTTAATATCCCAGTCATGTGGGACAATAGGAAGGCACACCGGATGATGTAACGGCTTCCTATTGGCCATTTATTGGACATTTAAACACCGCTATTTTGTTAGGCACACAAGTTCTCTGGCTGCATAGATACTGGCACTCCCTATGGAGGTAAGAATCTCTGGATGCAGGGGGTCTTCGGAGCTGAAATTAACACAGTTCAGCTCCGGAGACCCCCTGCTTCAATCCTGTAGGAAAAAAAAAAAAAAAACACAACAAAAAACAAATAAATTAAACCTGTATTGATGCTTTAATAGAAGACCTTTGAAGGAGATTTAGCCTCTTTCCCTTCTGTCTCTGTCCTTTTCAGAGGTGGCCAGCAGTGTGTTGTAGTGAAAATAGACCATTACTGTACCTTAAGCAACCTGAGGTCCCCCAAATACATAGGTCCCATAGCTTTCAATACCTCCTAAAGGTAACGTATGGAAATTACCACCTATTACCTATTTTTGAACCATTAAATAACAAGTACGTTGAGATACCTCCTTGTCACTGTAGCTGTTCATCACCGGTGATCGCCTGTGATATCAGTTACTACTATTTTTAGAGAAAAGAGGGATATGGCACTAGTCGAAGACTGAGCCTCTGATTGAACCACCTGTGCTGAAGCTGGAATATCCTGAAAACCACTCCTGCTCTATCCCATTACTCAAACATACTCACAGCTAACACTACATAGTCATGAAAAAATGTAAGGGGGAAAAAAACGAGAGATCATCAGTTATACCAGCGGTGCGCAAACTGGGGGGGGCGTGAGACTGCCGGCGGGGGGGGGGGCAGGGCTTACCGAGGCCCCACGCGCTTCCTGAAGGCACTTAAATTAAGTGCCGGGGGAGCTGCAGGGCCTCTGTAAACCTTTACTTACCTACCCTTCGGCGGCTTCCTTCCTGCGTCACCATTTTTGTTTCTATAGCAACCATTTACAAGGTCGCATCCCCTTCCTCTTCTGAGACAGTCTCTGGCACACCCCTTTTGCCCCCTCTAGAGCAGTGCACCAATTATATCTAGTGCCTGCCTGGTCACATGATCTTCCACACAGAACTTTGCATCTGTGGTCCTCTTCTGCAGCACTAATAGGGATTTAGTGAACCCCCGAGCCAAACCTTTACCGATCGATCACAGGAAAATGTATCGATCGGCAACTCGGTAATCACTTGTCAGTATGCAGATTGTATTGATGCACATATTGAATGGAAAAAATATATAATTTTTAAAACGGCAGCTTGAACTGCTGCTTTAAAATGGCTGTGTAAAAGGCTCTAACCGAATGTACTGTATATCTATTTAGGGAATTAACACCAGCTCAAAGCAGCACAACTGCAAACATCACACAATATACAGCACAGTCTACTTCTTATAAGAGGTATATTTTGCCTCATGCTAAGGAGGAAATATATGTTCAGTATCTCCAACGATGGGCTTATCACTTCTTAACAATAAAGGTGTTTTATTAAAGAATCAGTCACGCCAGCTTGTATTTGTTGAATGTTTATATTATTCTGGAACAATCAGTGCTTGGTTGAACGGGCTGGTTGGACCATTAAATATTTTTTTTATGTAAAACAATCATTTTTATTAGTTAGACTCCACCGAAGTTTAGAGACTGCTGATGCTGAAAGTGAGGGGGAGTTGAGTCTGGTTTTGTTGTATTACAAACTAATTAGCATTACTGCACATAGCCATTACTACAAGTTGTCACTTATACTGTAGCAAGCGCTACCACAGTCAATGGAAAGCCGCCGCGTCTCATCCTGATGACATCACGGCTTTCTATTGGCTCGCAGGAATGAGACATAGTTTTTTTTTTACACACCACAAATTGCTGCGTTAGAAGCCTGTGATAAAAATAATAATGTTCCAGGAATATGTATTTCGAGAAACAACCAGGGAATCTCAAAGTGAGTAGGTGATCAAAGGACACGTAGAAAAATAAAGGTGATGTGAACAAAAAAAGTGTATTTTGTGAAGCAAAATGCTGCTGGTGTCCACCGGCAAAATACTTGACCTTCGGCAGTTGCGGTCATGTCTTCGCTTCAGCAGTGATCACATGACCGCCCTCCCAGCTGACAAAACCAGAATTGGAGGGAGCTGCATTACTGTTACAAGCGGGCTGCCTGTTCTCTTCGAGTGGTCTGCCTGACCAGTCCTGGAATCCGAGCATTTCCCCATGATGGAAAACATCACAGGCTTGTATATAGAAGTTACAATAAACTGGTCACGGGAACAGTAAAGCTGGACACCTCTGTACGTCTGTCAGGCGTCCAGTGTGCTGGGGCTCTGAAAAGGGACATAAACGTTATAGGATATTTGTATCAAGGCAAAAGTGGAGCAATAATGGGGCCAAACTACTACAGCGTCCTGTATTGGTTTGCATTTGTACAATGTAAAGCATCACAACTGATTGTGTCACTTATTTCTATGCTCACACTATAATATTTATGAGCCATGATGCACATATTAAAAATGGCTCAAACATAAGTGCAAACAGGTGAAGGTTAGCTTGCTGAAAATCAGTATACAGCATTAATTATAAATGCAGAAAAGGGAGCCCTCCGTACTAATTCATTTTTGCAAGGTAGTGCTCTTAATCAATTTATAACATTTCTTTGCTAATCGAAAATCCATTTCCCACCCGTTCACTGTTTTGTTCGTGGCCTTCAGTATGGTAATGCAGGGAGAGCACAAAGCACTTCCACTCGCTGCTTAGCAGCGCTGCCTCGGCTCCCACACTGAATGCCACTGACAACAATTATTGGCCTTGTAAATTCTGCAAAGTGTTGTTCGGCTGTTCAACAGGATGCAACAACAGGATGTGGGCGAATGTGACTCACTGCTTTCTGCTGCCTCTCTTGAGCAGCCCACAAACTTATTTACCCGTTATTGTAGAGGAATGTATAAATGTTTAACTCTTTCAGAGCTGGTGGGGCTGGGAAAGCATTCCTGGAGATGAAGTCCAGTTTCACGTAGTAGCAGAATATTTTTTTTTCTTATGTGACGTTGATGATAGCCGTACATGGCTCTGTCCATAGAATTTTGCAGACACATGAAGTCCCTGCCCCTGTTTACTATCTCTCAAGCTCCTCCCCACCCCCAACGGGTCGGGTTTTCAGTATATCCCTGCTTCAGCACAGGTAGCTTATACACTCCATGCTTCATCACAGAGGGCTCAGAGGCTCAGACTGACCCCTCCCCCTGTGCTGAAGCTGGAATATCCTGAAAACCTGACTTGTTGGGGGTGGCTTCATTACTGGTGTTGAGCATCCCTGAGCAAGGGGGGGCGCAATCTTTTTTCCCTGCGCCCCCCTGCTGGCTTTCCCCCTCTCCTCACCTTGATTCAGACATCCTGGCGTCATGACGTCACGCTGTCATGGCAACGTGACGTCACATGACCCTGCTGCGTCATTTGACACCGCATTACCATGGCGACGCGTCACCAGGAGCGTCTGAATCAAGGTAAGTAAGGTTTACAGAGGCCCCGCAGCTCCCCCGGCATTAATTGAAATGCCTTCGGGAAGCGTGCGCGGGACCTCTGTAAACTCCGCGCCCCCCCGCAGCGAATGTCGCGCCCCCCACGTTGCGCACCGCTGCCTTAGGCGGTAAGGGGATTTTCCCAAGGTCTAAATAGAGACCGACATTGGGAATCGAACTGGTTTCAACCACTTCAAGGGCATTAACATTGCCACCAAGTTACCGCTTCAGCCCTCATTGGCAACTCACGATCCAAGCTGCCAATGCCCTGGAACCAAAGTTGGTTAACTATGAGACTTGGGGATTGCAAGTGGATTCTCAAGGCAAACCTTAGCGAGACTGCCTTTCAATAATCTATTTTCACTCCAAAAATGGGAAACATCACATGCTTGTATATATAGCAATTGCAATAAAAAGAATCATATACAGTATATTTATTTTTTACAAATAAATCAAAAATCTTGGACTATTGGATTTTTTTTCTTTTAAATAACAAGATGATTATTGAAACAGTATTACAGCAGGAAATTCCTCCCAGCTTTACTGACTAAATCTCTTTATTTCCAGTATAAGACGCGCCTTTCCTTTACCCAAAGAAAGTACACGAAAGATGAACATATCACTAGTTTAAAAGCATTTTTTAAACTTAAACATGCCCAGCCACTTACCCTGCACAATTTACTTTCCTTACTGACTTGCCTTTACATTTCTTTCTCTCTATTTTGGACAATTCGTGACGTGAGATCTTTTTTTTAGACACTTTTAAAAATGGCCACTTTTCTCTACGTGGTTAAAATTGTTCAAATGAATTGGCTTTAACAGTCACAAGTAGAAATGGGCGAATCCACCCAAATCCTCAGTTTCCTGGACTTTCTCTCTAGTTACAAGCTTGTGCCCTCTCTAGTTAACTGCAGCATTTCCCCCCACGATGCCTAAAGAAAGCAGTACATGTATGTATTGTAACACTGTTTGATGATGTGCTTTTCTGTGTTAGTCTCTAGACTACATTGAAAAGTTATTGACCATGTCTTACAGTGTGTAATAAACATTTCAAATGCTGTAGATGGTGATACAGTACGTAGCTACATGCCTGCAGTGCCAAACGGGCTGCTAATCTGGAGGACGGAACTCCAAGCTTTTTCCTCCTCACTCCAAGGATTCCTCTCGAGAGTAATGCTCACAGATAGAAGGTTTGAAAGATTGTTTAGTGTATCAGCAATACTCAGGAGGGTCGGAACTAAAAGGTTACCACAGCCAGGTCAAATGTGATGGCGACTGGAAATCTTTGCACTACAAATGCACTGAATATCCCAGAGCATAACACAGTGCCTCTTAACCCTTATATTGTCACGTGCCATGTTGCTACCTCCTTTGGTATGGCAGAGGCTAGTGTGGCAATGCCATGTTTTAGGTCAGGGGTGGCCAACTCCAGTCCTCAAGGCCACCAACAGGTCAGGTATTGGGGATATCCCTGCTTCGGCACAGGTGGGCTCAATCAGTGGCTCTGTTGACTGGGTCACTGATTGAGCCAACTGTGCTGAAGCAGGGATATCCTGAAAACCGGACCTGTTGGTGGCCCTTGAGGACAGGAGTTTTGGACCTCTGTACAATTAGCAGTACTACTAGCCTCCCAGAAGCCTATATGAGTTTATCTCATATAATGTTAGCATCCTACACCTTGAGCATGTCCTGTTCACCTGTTCATTCTTTTTTTAATGTTATTTTTGTGTTAAAAATAATGAGTTTCTTAAGCTGAGGTTACCATGGTAACCTATAGACTGCACTGGGCTTTTAGTAGAGCTCCATTTTTAGTCCCCGGACACTTTCTTGTTCAAATGCTTATATCTCCTGAACAAAGCATCGCATTAAAAAAATAAAAACAGAACTGGAAAGGGCAGGAATAGGTCTCTTACAAAATGCTGTATACTGCTGCTTTAATGGGAGGAGCAACAGACTTGTTGTGCAGGCACCGGCCTTTAAAGTTGGAAGACCAGATTAAAGAACAAGCATACCAAATGTCATTGTGCCTGGTTGGTATATTACACATGATAGGATCTATAACAAACAACCATGACATGCTAGCTAATGATGCAGGCCGTGCTTGCGCCATGGAACTTGTCTGCGTTATGGAACTGTCCATTATTTGGATGCCTGAGGAATGATCAATTTTCATGGTTCACTTGTATGTCTTATAAATGTACAGCAGGGCTTGAAATCAGGTCAGCCTCCTTAGAAAGAACAAAGAAACTCTATATATTATAGACAAATCTACACAAAAAATAAAAAGAGCCTCATCTCTGAGAGCTTTAAGAGAGGAGAACATAAAGGGTGGCAGAGAATAAACGGAGGGAAATATGCTGTTGAATGTTATAAATAATTTAACAGAAAACAGTATGCTGTTCCTCCTCCATCTCTGGTACAAATCATTGTTTGGAATAAAAAGACTGCAGCTCATTTTATAACAATGCCAAATGTTTATATTTGACAAATATGTTGCAATGGCCAACACTGTGCTTTTAATTTCCATAACGGTGTCACCCGCCATGTATACAACTCTCTGAGCCCTGAACATGGTGGTATTCCATAACGGTGTCACCCTCCATGTATACAGCTCTCTGAACCCTGAACATAGTGTTATTCCATAACAGTGTCACCCACCATGTATAAAGCTCTCTGAGCCCTGAACATGGTGGTATTCCATAACGGTGTCACCCACCATGTATAAAGCTCTCTGAGCCCTGAACATGGTGGTATTCCATAACAGTGTCACCCACCATGTATACAGCTCTCTGAGCCCTGAACATGGTGGTATTCCATAACAGTGTCACCCACCATGTATACAGCTCTCTGAGCCCTGAACATGGTGGTATTCCATAACAGTGTCACCCACCATGTATACAGCTCTCTGAACCCTGAATATGGTGGTATTCCATAACAGTGTCACCCACCATGTATATAGCTCTCTGAACCCTGAACATGGTGGTATTCCATAACACTGTTACCCACCATGTATACAGCTCTCTGAGCCCTGAACATGGTGGTATTCCATAACGGTGTCACCCACCATGTATACAGCTCTCTGAGCCCTGAACATGGTGGTATTCCATAACGGTGTCACCCACCATGTATACAGCTCTCTGAGCCCTGAACATGGTGGTATTCCATAACAGTGTCACCCACCATGTATACAGCTCTCTGAGCCCTGAACATGGTGGTATTCCATAACAGTGTCACCCACCATGTATGCAGCTCCCTGAACATGGTGGTATTCCATAACAGTGTCACCCACCATGTATACAGCTCTCTGAGCCCTGAACATGGTGGTATTCCAAAATGGAATGTTAACAAAAAAGTAAATAAAACAAGAACCACAAATCATATTTTATTGGAGCATTAAAAAAAATGAATGAGACAGCTGTAAAAACATTATTTTATTTTATTATTATATTGTTATTCAAACCTTTTCAGTGAAGGAGGTTGTGCAGTTTCTGATAAAGAAATTAAAACACTAGAATGGGTATCTCTAAGGGAAAAAAAAGAAAGGAAGCTTTAATATGTGTCGATTTTTCATTTTTTTGCTGTTAGTAATACATATGAAATACAACATAATACCTACAGATTAAAATATATATATATATATATATATATATATATATATATATATATATATATATATATATATATATTTAAATTCAAACATTTAATGTATCACACATAGAAAGCCACCTTAATCTGATTCTAGTTTGTTTGTGGAATAATTACATAATCACCTCCTCTGTGCTTTCCATATTCAACTGCTGGCAACAAATGTGCTTCAGCTCGAATCAGCTGTGCTCTGTCTCTCAGAGCTGTCACTGCAGATTATCATGTTACAAAATGGATACAGTGTCTGAGTTTATAAACAACTGTTTTACCCAAAGAAGACCTCTATGAGGTTCAACACTTTGTATGTTATAATTCCTTCATGTTTTCCTTTAATCTTCATTTTTTGGGGTTTAAAAAATAAATATACAGTATATATACACTGTATATATATACACCACTCTTTTTCGAAGGGATGTAAATCAGAAATTCCTTAGTGTGGAGTGCAGCAAAACTGCAGAAAAAAACCCCAGCCCCAAATATATTACAATTGACCTTTTTATGTGGCGGAGTTCTGGTTCCTTTTGGAAAAACAATATGGTTGCCGTCCAATCCAAAACCTCCAGGGGCCAAAAGGAAGTCGGAATGTCATCCAAAAAATGACACTGCGGTTTCCTATTGAATCCTGGAAGTAGCCTTCCATCTTAGGCCTCGGCCATGTTTAGCGCTTGCTTGCTGAAGTGTGCTGACGCGCGCTCCCGCTCAGCACTGAGCCCCTACAGCCGCAATTAGAGCGGCTTTAGTAGGGGCTCACCTGCGCTTCCGCAAGCGCATGGAAGCGCAGGTCTTAGGGGAATTTAAAATTCCCCCGCTTGCCGGCGCGACAAGCCGGTCACGTGAGCGGTTCGCCCAATGAGGGCGAACCAGCTCCGTGACGTCAGCACGTCAGCACGCCTCAGCACGCCAGCAGGGAGCCTGGCCGAGGCCTTACTTTCGCTGCACATAAAATGGTAAATATCTCAGGAACCGGGAGAGCGGAGCCCGGGAGCTCGGCGCTGTTCAGTTCCAAGGACCCAGATCCAATTCGAAATAAATTCCCAAAATGGAGGGGTTGCAGCTTTAAAGTAGAAGATATATTTTTTATATATTTTTTTTGCATGTTACTGCAGCAGATAATCGTTGTTACTCTTCGTTACACCAAAGTTGTCAAAGTGTGCCGGTAGTAAGGGTCGCCGAGTACCATTTTTCATTTTCACACCCACAGTACTGCGGCTTTGTTTCTTGATCTAGACTTACAATTTCCCTTTCTTTTGAAGGAACATGGGGCTTATTTTTAGAAATGCACTCCCTCTTCCCGTTTTCACTGCAGAAATATTGCTTAAAGCAGCCATACAGGTTTCATTTATTGTTTTTATTGTTGTTGTTTTTTTTCTATTACAGGATTGAAGCACGGGGTCTCCGCAGCTTGAACTGGTGCGTGCAGGACCCCCTGCTTCCGGAGATACTGACCCTGGAAAGGGTTCCGTTATCTCTGTGCAGCCAGGGAACCGTGTGTCTAACAAAATGGCGGTGTCTAAATGTCCCACATCACACGGCCAATAGGAAGCCGTGACATCATCCAGTTCGGCTTCCTATTGGCCCGTGTGACCGGAACATTTAAACTCCACAGTGATACCCCTTTCCGGGGTAAGTATCTCTGGAAGCAGGGGGTCCCCGGAGCTGAAATTAACGCAGTTCATCTCCGGAGATCCCCTGCTTCAATCCTGTAATTAAAAAAAAAAACAACAACAACAACAAAACAATAAATGAAAAGTGTATTGCTGTTTTAAATCTTTGTACAATGCCGTCCAAAGAGCTGCTTGTCTCAAATCAGGCATAACGCAACTACAATATTTTGTTAAAGTTAGACTCCACCTGCATAATAGCCACAAATTCCTTGGGCAATGCTTTGCCATTAAACCACGGAACGCATAATATGCTGTTGCGTGTTTGTCTGTGTGTGTGGACATCCTACAGGGCTGACAGATTCCGTGCATATCAATGACATGCTATAAATAGCCCCATTGCACAAACAAGCAGCAAGAAATAATGTGATCATCATCATAACTTAATTGTAGCTTCTTACCCCCCTGCGTTTTTAATAAGTGAAAAATGATGCCGTCCCTTTCCTTTTGGGGCTGAGTAATGTTATAGGCGAAGTGTAGGACTGGAGTCAATTACGTGTCAGCATGAATGGTGATTTATAAGGCCTGCTTATTGGGATAATTACAAAAATAAGGCAGCAAAGCAGATCAGAAACCAATTTTTCCCAAGTCAATAAACGCTCCTTGGAATACAGTGTACTGTATGTTATAAAGGAATGGATTAAGAAAAGGCATTTTTCAATCTTAAAGAACTGCAATAATATATTTGTATTAGCACCTATAGAACATTTCTGTAACAATACAGTGTTTTTTTTAGTTGCGGTGGTTTCGCCATTAAATCATAGGGTTATCTAATGACAAATATGAAGAACACCCTGTACATACAGTATATCCAAAGTGCCACGAAGGACCATGTTTACCAAGCTGTGATATTCTATAAGACACTGTTTCACCCTGGCTGCGGCCTTATGAACTTGTGAGTAGAGCTCTACTTTGTATCTCTGCCTTGGGCCTCGGCAATGGTGACGCTGAGCGGGCGGGCACGCGCCTGAGCATGCGCGGCGCTGACCTGCTTGCCAAGAAAGCAAATTTGACGCTCGCACGTCACGTGAGCGGTTCACCCAATGAGGGCGAACCAGCTCCGTGACGTCTTGGCCGCGCCCCCCGATACGCCCCCCTCGTGCGCACCTAGCCAGCCACGAATCGCCCGGGGCGAGCAGGGCGCAGCGCACGAGCGCCAGCGCGTCCGCTCCCTGCCTGGTCGCAGCCTTAGAGGAGACCTGTACTTTGAAAAAAATTGTTTGAACCCTAAATCTAACGCTCATTCACCTCCGTTCTTGCGCTGTGACAACTGGGGTTATTTGTCACTGAAAGTGAGGACATCATTGGATCCTCCGGGCAGATTCACAGCTACTTGCCAGAACGACAGTTTCTGCATTTAAATCAGTGTGGCACACAATCTTTCCTGACATGTCTCCACTAATGAAGAAAACTGCTCAAATAATGTATACTGCTTAACGAATCAGTTTATTAGCAAAGTGCATCTGCTTTATATTACGTAGAGACAAATTAAAGAGGCTTTTATGAGGCTCTGAAATTGCCCATTTAACAAAGTAAGAATTAATACTAAATAAATTACATTCTCTTTGTACGGATCCTATCCAGCTGAACCTCTGCCTTGAAAGAGACATGTAAAAAGAACACAAATTAGTTGTTAATTTGCAAATGACATCACAAAGCAATTGCTAAGCTTGCCACAGATCTATATCTGCATGTAGCAGGGCGGCTGTCTTTGCTGTTGCAGACCGGTTGTATTATGAGCCCTTTTGGTGCCACTGCTATATGTTTTGCAAGTTCCTCCCCCCCCTTTCATTTTCTAATACAGGATTGAAGCAGGGCGTCTCTGGAGCTGAAGCCCATTCATTTCAGCTCTGGGACCCTTTGCTTCCAGAGATAGTTAACTCCGATGGGGGTGCCAGTATCTCTCTGCAGTTTGAAGCTCCCGCATCACATGGACCAATAGAAAGCCGCAACGGATGATGTCACAGCTTCCTATTGGCCTGCCAGGCGTGGGAGCTTTGATCCTCCATAATGATGTTAACCCTGGATGCAAGCCGGAGCAGATACCGGGAACCCCCCCCCTTCGGGATAAGTATCTCCAGAAGCAGCGGGTCCCCGGAGATTAAATGAATGGGGTTTATCTGCCTGCTTCCATTCTGTATTACAAAAAATAATAATACTAATGGGATGGATTGCTGCTTTAAAGAAGCCCACACAGAATCCCCTTCTATAAGCAGACCACGTGCGTTCTGTAATTCTGCGTTTGCAGGGAAGGCAGAAGCTGCGCATAGCCACAGACTGCAGGGCAACGTGCAGCAGTGCAATAGAACATTACAGCGAGTTGATTCTGCAACAATGAACATCTCTTTTCTCAAGGTTGCAGCTCTGCTGTCACATCACGGGCTGCTGTCCGTCAGTCAAGGATGCTCCAACCATCTTCCACATTTCTCTTTTATCCGAGTTTCAACATCAAAATGCACAGAGAGTGCACGTTATTCTCATGGTTTTAGTTTTTATCCATTTGTAGATTTTCTGCAGAATAAAAAAAGCGCTACATTTTTGCAACTGAATAGCAGAAATTTAAAGGGAATTGCAAAAATAAATGCAGAGCTCAAAATGAAAATAAAGCTCTATTGTACTGTACTGATTCATCAAGAGATAGGAGTGTTCAGTGAATGGGACAGGCCATAAATGAAGTCATTTTTATATCATTCTAAATAGCAATGTGATGAAGGGAAATTCCTTACATTTTGACATATTCTAAAATAGAGTTTCATTTTTAATGATTAAAGAAAATCCACCATGCTGCTTCAGCAGACCTGTGCATATCAAGTCAGCGCTATCTGAAAAGATGGAAGGAGCATAGAGAATTTCTTATTCTGTTTGGAGATACCGGATCTTACTAATTCTGAAAGGCAGGAGATAATTGTGACTAATTGTGGAGGTTAGTACGCTGGCTGAAAAACAATGTTTGGCTCTGAAATGATAACACAAGTTAATGTGTTCCTGAAAACTAAATAGCTAAGTCAGGGATACACTGGAATACGCCTTAAGCAAGCTGAACAAAAATAGAGCGAGGAATTGCAATAATTCAGGCATCAGCTCAGCGGAAAGGTGCAGGTAAGAATGTTCAGTTTAGCCAGTCCTAGGTTTCGTAAGGTGATAGCCAAGTGTGTTTGGCAAACAAAAAGCAAGCTACTGTACGTTGAACATTTAGCATTTATCCTGCAGGAACAAATGGGCAAGATGAGGTAAGACAAGTGGTTAGAATCTGCTGTCAAATTGTATGTTTCTATATTAAATCTTCATGCTACCGGAAGTTTAGAGTTACACCTCCTTAATAACACAATAAACACAGCCGACAATCATATTGAAGTAAATGGTCACAGCTTTATTAATACCGTACATAAAATAGTAGGGTCTGATTGCACACATATACTCACCACTTCCATCACCATCGATAATAACCATCACGTCCCCCATGTACCGGCCTAGGAAGAAATATATATATCTACTGTAAGGATATCACCAGACCGGCCGGCCTACTAACAGCCCAGCAGCAACCCCACCTTCTTTCCACTGGTAACCAGCCTCCAAAAGTGCAATATGACCACTATCCTCAATGCCATAAGCCAGGCAATTTTACCCCCTTACATTTCCCTCTGCACCCCACCAAATGGAGAGCTTGATCAACCATATCCTGGAGACCCATATTGAAGATGCCAAGATATATCTGAAAGGTGTATGTCATCTTTCCTGTATGAACCAATCCTAATACAAATCTACCATTCTAAATCTCATGCGCATTTCCCCACACGTGGAATCTGAGCTAGTGACCTCCTCATTCACAAAAATTATGGAAGGGTTTGAGACCTGCACATCCCCCACTGGCCCACCACAAGACCACTAATTTGTCCTCAACCCCTAGCTTCTACATGCAAAACCCCCAGACCACCCTCTCCTCTACCCAGTGGATGAAGGAGTCACAACACATCCATCTCGTTCTGAAATAATGACCTAAACGGCTATCAAGCGGGATTGACACCCTCCCTTAGGAAGCCTCCCAGCCAGGTCGCATGTAGGACTTAAAATACTTTGATTTCCCCACCTCCCATTTCTCCTCCTCACTTCTTCCCTTAAACCCAACCTAACTGCCATGGTAGCTGCCACAATCCTAATTGAATGTGAAGCATAACTGGCCTGGTCTAAACCCAACATTGCAATGCACGTTTAGAAACTGGAAGCGGGTTAAACGTGACCAAACCTCATTAATACAGAAAGGAATTGCCCACTGCCGCAATGCCTGATTGCCACGTACCCACATACCCATGTCATAGTGAAAATTCCTTACCAGACAATTCAACCAACAAACCCTTACCCAGTTTATCAGTTTTTACCACCTAATCAAAAATCTCACTGCCCCCTTATCCGATAAGACTTCATCCCAACATAAGCCACTTGGTATAAAACCAAGCTCAAAACTTTGTATCCCATCACCTCAGCCTCTGGTATCAGGCGTTTGAACAACCCCACCTTAGAATGAGACAGCGTAGCAGCTGTAGTATTAACCATGCCCTAAAATGGGTTGTGCCCTTCAAACAAAGTAAAACCAAGCTCCTTAGCAATCCAATAACCGGAGAGGAGTTGTCCGTCAACCCGTTCACTGCTGATACCCCCCTTGTTATCTGATCTGAACAACTCCCGCTTGACCTCAATATGAAGACCCCAAAGCTCTACCACAATGACCACTGAAAAGAGCTCCACAAATACCATTAGATAACTCTCAGAAATGGCCAAACTGTCGGGTTCTCTTTCATCCCTTCGGTTTCTCTTACAAAATGATAGGACTTCCAGATCCCCGATGAATTGAAAAAACCTTACCTATCGGTAACACCCTACATGCAACTGCCAGGTGACCCACAAAGTACTGTAGTTGTTTCAGAGTGATTTTCGCAGTACGAGCAGATTGAATCTTATTCCCTAACTCCCTCAACTTAACATCTCGTCATCTACAAACCATCCCCACTATATTGATCTCAACAACGATAATGCCTAACCAGGTTGACGGGCCCTCTATCTTTCTTTGCCAATGGAACACCACAACAAGCCGATAACCTTTCAAAACCGCCAAATACAAAACTACAAGAACCAGATCCCACCCAGGCCAAATAAAATTGTCAAGTTAGTCAAGCACTCCTTCGTTCCCTGCCACTTGCCTCATCACCGAATCCAAAAGAACTAAACACCTCACATGAAAGCAGGAAATATAGCATCCCATCGGCAAGCAACAGTCCACCATCTACTCACCCTCAAACTCACACGCCCACCAGTAAAAAGAAGACGGTGAACTGGCAAACGGAATGCTGACTCTTAGTTAACAGTTGATTGACCAGCACCCCCTCCATTCAGAAGCACTATATTATGCTCCCGTCCCCCCCAAAAATCCATACTGTATGGTTTCTTTGGGTCTGACATTAGTTTCATTAAGACAATTACATTATTAGGTTACGTTGTCTTTATTTATTTTGTGAAAAACAACACTTTTGGACCAGGGCAAACAGTATTAACATAAATGACAAGCCCAAGTGGATTATATAAATGAAAAGGAAATGAAGGTAGGGATAAAGTCTCAGATAAACCATGATTCTATTTCCTACTTTGTAGTATTAATTTCCTAAGACAAATTGCATCTTTCAAATTGGGATACAAGTAACCAATTAGGTGCGCCTCCACTAAGCTGGACAATGACACTGAAAAATGGAACAATACACCACGATCAATACTCTCAGGCTGTAGTGTAGATAAATGTAGAAACCAGGGGGACAAAGCACATTGGTTAGTTCAATACAGGCAATTTGCTGTGTCTACGGTCTGCAGTGTTAACTTAAGGAGTGAGATTGTCAAAAGCTCCAGCAACCAGCCTCACACTGAGTCACAATCCCAAAAACCGGAACATCTGGTCACCGTACACTATGCACACCTGATATCTATAAGCATAGTTCTGTCCTATATATTAAATAGTACTATAGTACTTGTTGAAGTTCATCCCATATTATTCAAGAATGCGCCATGCATCTGACGTTATGTACTGTACTTAGACATTAAAAACAGGGTGTTAGTTTTAGTTATTTACTAAAACCATCAACACAAATTTGCCACTACTTGGGGAAAAAAAGTCCCTTTGTCTTTATAAAACAGGGAACTGATGTCTTACAGGACATTTTAGCGCAGTGAAGAATTATTTATTGGGAACCATTCCAAACAGCAAAGAGAAAAAACTGTCACCTTGATGAGCGCTAGAGACAAAATGGAAACCAGAAGACCAGATAAAGAAATGTAAAGGGAATAGATGTCACTGACAATGGACTTCAATGTTAATTTGGGGAATTACTGTATCAAGAGTACTACTTATTCTGCAGCACTACGATGGTGCACAGCTCTCTTTTAACATGTACATGAATATTGCTACTAAGTTTTAGTTGTACAGTGTACTACATGAAATAATCTTGATAGACTATTTTTTTTTTTTGCACAAAACTCAGGAATGAATGAACTTCAGCTGATCCTGCTAGGACATTAAAGGCTGAAGTCTTCTGGCTGCAAAATATGCAAAACACAACAACATATTTATCAAAGAACGATAATCCAGTAGAACGTTGGAGTTTTTGCTTTGATAAATATAGTGACTTTCTTTTCCACTGGATTTATCTCTGTGTTGAAGCTTGCAAACTTTAGTTGATAACCCCCTTAGGGTCAATTAAAATAATTCTTGTTTGTTATTATGACATATCCCATTTACAACAGAATAATTACTTTTTATACTAAACTTTATTTACTAACAAAGCAGCAGCTTATGCAGAGCTGGAAAATATCAATTTCCAAAAAGGTTATGACAAATATCACTGTACATTTTTGGTGGAGATGTGTGAAATTGGCAAATAAAGGCCATTTTCTACTTGCGAAAATGGTACTAATTGGTTGTCGACACAATTGAATAGGTTTGTTATTGTTGGTTGTGTAAAGAGACAGAGAACAACGTCTTATACAAGATCTCTCTCTACTGGTGAATTTTTGCAAATGTTGCTTGGCAGTGCAAGTTAGATTAACTAAACAGGAGTGTATATATATATATATATATATATATATATATATATATATATATATATATATATATGTGTGTGTGTGTGTGTGAATGTATATATATATGTATATATATATATATATTTATATATATATATATGTGTGTGTGAATGTATATATATATATATATATATATATATATATATATATATATATATATATATATATGTATATATATACGTGTACATCTGAAAACTCTATCAATATTTCACGAATATTTTTCATGAACCAGTCATGTTGGTACCAAAGCAGTGGTTCAGTGAGTAAAGGCACTGACTGAGAACAATGATATTGAGTTTGTAGCAGGGGAGCCGGGTTCAAATCCTTGTGACATTGGGCAGTCACTTTTACTCCCTGTGCTTCAGGCACCAAAAACATAGATGTGAGACCATCTGGGCACCGAGCTGTGCCTGCAAAAATTCTATCCACACTATCAGCGCTATATAAGAAACAAAACAATTATTCATTATTATTGCGAAATGAGGTGAGAACATTGCTACTAGCACAGTAAAATAGGCTATCTCTGTTTCTCTATGTACTCCTATTAGTCCGTACAGAACCACAGTAACGATGATCAAGAATGGGGGGTTGAAGTCCTGTTAACTCTCTTCTATGGCAGACATCTGATCTGTGACCTTGGGCCTTAACATCCATCAGCTGGAAGGCCTTACAAAGCGGAGTTAGTAGCTGCAATGATTGGAGAGCTGTAGTAATGTCCTTTGGGTCTGTTTCTCGGTTCCGAGACCGGGCCCTTTGTATTCACGGAGCAGAATCACTGGGCCACTCCCTCTCCCTATCTAGAATTTAAAGCAGATAGTTATACACAGTCCTTTTACACGTAACACTTAAAGCAGGGCAGGGGTCTCAAACTGAGTCCACCAACAGGCCAGGTTTTATGGATATCCCTGCTGTGAGACTATGAGCCACCTGTGCTCAGGCAGGGATATCCGTAAAACCTGGCCTGTTGTTGGTGGCCCGTGAGGAATGAGTTTGAGACCCCTGACTTAAAGCCTTATACTTTACAACAGGGGTGGCCAACTTCAGTCCTCAAGAGCTACCAACAGGTCAGGTTTTCAGGATATCCCTGCTCCAGCACAGGTCCTCGAGTGAGCCACTGATTGAGCCACCTGTGCTGAAGCAGGGATATCCTGAAAACCTGACCTGTTGGTAGCTCTTGATGACTGGGGTTGGCTAGCCCTGCTGTACAATATAGGGTTCATTATTGCTGTGGGCTTTTAACTATAGGGATAGAGGACAGCAGACGGTGAAACATGTTTATATGGAACAAGTTTAAAGCCCGTGGGGTGAATTCAATGTACTACGAGGCGGCTGTTCGAGACTTTTTCGGATGGAAATTCACATTGACGTCAATGTCGAGTTCATCCGAGAGCGGATGTTTCGGAGTATATTGAATTTACCCCTTTAAAGTCTTTGTCTGCGATTCCATAAAATAGAGGACAACATTGATTTATTTTCATTAAGAATAATACATGCCACAGTAGTAGCTGAGGAGGATGGAGTGAGATTACGTTTGTATCAGTAAGCAAAGCTCTTAACCGTTAACGTATGCAGTAATACTAACTGCAGGGTAATGTACAGATAGAAATCATATTGCGCCTGTTTTGCTAAGCTCACCAACTATTAACATATAGTATAGGTCAATATACCTTGATATAATTACGCTAAGAGATGGCGACAGTATTTATTCACACATTACTCTATTTCACATATTAATGTGAGGATGGTTATCATCCTCACACCAATGAGACCCAAATGGTCATAACAGTTGTGTGTGAGTGGGGTTACTGGCTATGCACTTCTTTAACCCAGGCTGTACTGGAAAGCTGTGTAATGCTGCAGGCATAAGTTTATAGGGGTCCATGTTAAAATGGATGAGAAGCAAAAGGTGACACTGTGTGGTCATTTGCATGTCATTTCCCAGAATCCCTGGCTGCAGTGGAAGCACTGTATGCTAAGAGACAATGGGGAACAGCAGGGTTGCAGAGACGTGAATGTGCTCACACGTGATATATTTATTTTCTATTACACATGTAACTTTATTTTTTCTGGCAACGTCTCACAGATTGCATTATTTTTAAATGAAACAGGAAGCTACTTTATATTGCAGCAGTGTGAAACTAATAACAATCTTATTATTTCTTACATGGCACTGATAGTCTTTGGCACCGGAACCGTGTCTGCCGCGATCGCGGTGCCGGGATCCATGCTTCTGAACGGGACCCCTTGCAGTGTTAATCCTTTGGTGCCGCGAACTTCACGGTCTCGTGACTGCAAGCGCCCACGGCTCCCACGATGTTGAGTCTTGGTACATCTGTATCTAACGGTGTTCCCCCCTCCACCCCCCAATCGCAGGCAGGGGCCATTACAGGGTGTATGTGGTGCATACCTGCTGGTAACAAGAGGGCTGAGTCGTCCGCGATGACTTTGGGACACAGGATCAAGCTTCTAGGGTCCATACCTCAGATAATACTTAGGCCGTGCCTATAGTGCCATCGTTGGCAACGTCAAATTTTGCTGGCTTCAGGTTTTCGCGATGGCTACGTCGCTTGTCGCCGTCTTATAGTGCACGCGGCGGCAATGTATTTGTTTTCGGGCGACGTCACGTCGCGGTCGCCGGCACTAGAAGCGCAGCCTTAGCAGTACAGCGCCTCCATCTGCCGTAGGCTCCAGGAATATGGAGGCAATCTCCCACGGTAGAACTTGTACTCTCCCCCCAGTTAGATCACACACCAGGCCGGAGGTATATTGCAAACAGGAACGGTTTATTACTACAGTCTTTGCAGTAACACACAGCTACTCAGCAGTCTTCTGCCGGATACAGTCTGTCAGGTCAGCTATCACTGGAGATGGTCCCTGGACCGTCACTACAGGCCAAGGGCACCCACAGCCATCCTAGCTCTTCCCCACCTCCCTATCGGAGGCAGAGGTAAGGTCTGCACACACTCTCCCCCGGAGGGAAGAGCACATGGGAAGGCCCCAATCTCAGGCTCCCTGTTGTGTGACCTGCCGTCCTCAGAGGGAAGGAACAACCTCCAAATTTAGGCGGTCCTGCCCTTAAGTACAACCAGAAGGCAGGCACCCCATTGTCCCAGCTACAACAGGATGTACCACCCCCTGCTGTCACTCAAGTGCAGTACCAAAGGTGAAGGGGAAAACCCCATACCAACTACTGGCAAGCCTGTGAATACCAGGGTTTACTGTCAGCCCATTGGGTAGAATAGTAACCAGGGGGTACCCCGCTACATGTATAATAGTTGACACTGGGATTTGAACAAGATACACTCACTTCGAATGCTGACGTTACCCTCAGAGGGCTCCTCCTCTATAATTATATGACACTGCCATGTACAATAATTAGAGAAACACATGGATTATAACTGGGAGACTTCTGCTTGGAACGCAGTAGAAATAGTACTCTCAACTCCAGTCCTCAAGACCCCCCAACAGGTCAGCTTTTAAGGATATCCCAGCTTCAGCACCAGTGGCTCAATCAGTCCCTGCTTTAGCATAGGTGGCTCAATCAGCCCCTGCTTTAGCACAGGTGGCTCAATCAGTCCCTGCTTCAGCACAGGTGGCTCAATCCGAGACTCAGTCTTTGACTGAACCTCCGATTGAGCCACCTGTGCTGAAGCTGGGATATCCTTAAAAACTGACTTGTTGGGGGTGTGGGGGTGTGCTTGAGGACTGGAGTTGAGAACCCCTGTATAACTGTTCCTCTGATATTGTTATTTGGGGATTCATTATCTCTAGTTTTCTCTTCTGTAAACGGCACAGTATTCACTAATAACCCCACATAACCTAATTGATAGACTGCTAAAAAGAATGGATAACTAACTCAAAGCATTTAATCATTCTCTGCTCTGGCAGAATTGTGCTTCAAAAAAGCTGCTTTGAATTTTCTGCCTTCCTAAAGAGGCGGCCAGGAAAATAAATGGAAATTGTGACTGTATACAAACATTTGCATAAGAAAAGAGCTGGGGAGACGTATGAATATTAGAGAGGCCTTTGTAGCCTTTGGCATCATTCAAAAACACTGTTCTAGTGCACAGCACATCTTCAAAAACAGATTTATTGTTTGTTCTCATGAATGTAAATAAAGTAGGATCTTGTAAAAAGTACTTGCCAGAGGAAAATGTGTATTTAGAGCAGCTTTTGTAATTAGTTTAATCTTTCTTTGTCTCTTTTTCTCTCTTTCTTTTTCTATATCTTTCTTTTTGTTTCTCATTCTACCTTCGTAACACTCTCTCTCTCTCTCTCTCTCTCTCTCTCTCTCTCTCTCTCTCTCTCTCTCTCTCTCTCTCTCTCTCTCTCCCTCTCTCTCTCTGTCTCTCCCTTTGTCTCTCTCTCTCTCTCTGCCTCTGCCTCTGTCTCTGTCTATCCCTCACAATCACTTTACGTTTGTAAAGTCTGTTTCTCTTCTCTCACGCTCTCTCTCTCTCTCTCGCTCTGCTCCACGACCCCTCCTCCGTTTGCTCATGACTAATAGGAAGGCATTGACAGGGAAAATATTAGAGGAAAGTAGGTCACGTTTGATCCATGGCCTAAAAAGGCAGAGGCATATGAACCTGGATCATTAGTTTCTGTAGGGGAACACAACAGATCATTTATAAAAAAAAGCAGACAGAGATAATGTTCTGATGGCTTTGCTACATGCTGGAAGCAGTAATTGGTGTTTCAGCACGTCGGCTCCAAAATTAAGAATGCCCATTTGTCAACAGACACTCAGAGCATTGAGATAATAATATGACGGTTTGGCTGCATAACCTTTCTTCTGTGTCAAAATAAATAAATAGCATAAATTAGCTGTCCTTTTGGCAAATAAGGCCATTAGGAAGCTTTCGGGAAATGTTTGTCAATATTACAGAAGACTATATATAAGGTAATCTCATTCATCTTTCGGAATCAGAAATCTCATTTATAACCATTTACCGTTAAGAACCATTGACTAGTAACACTGCAGAATTAACAGTCAGGAGCCGTTAACAATCCCTCTAGGGTGTCGTTTCCATATTTAACTGTAAGTGAGGTACAGTAATACACCTCAGTGTGCGATTGCTACTGATTTTAAAAAGCCAATTATTATATAACGTGGATATTATCTGCCCTCCAGTCTTGATTCTTTTTTTGGTGATTACACTATTAAGGGGGACCCCCCCCCCCGGGGTCCCCCATCCCTCCCACGATTTTTCACATAAAAAATGTGAAAAATCTGTTACAAATTGATGGTTGGTAGTTATTAGTGTTGCTATATTAACCCCTCGAGTGGCGTAAAAACCACAAAGCATGCTAATGAAAATGACTACACATTTATAATTATAAGATGGTGTTACTATGTAATTTCATGTCTAGTTGTAAAAGTTTCATGGCCCAGAGTAGCACAAACTGAACTTAAAGCAGCAGTCCAAGCGACCGTTGTTTTATTTTTATTTATTTTTTTCCCATTTAATGTGCATCAATACAATACACATAATGATATGTAATTAGCTATATTGCTAATCTGTTCTCCTGTGCTCGATCGGTGAAGATTCGGCTCGGGGGTTCACTAAATGGCTGTCAGTGCAGCAGAAGAGGACCAAAGATGCAAAATTCTGTGGGGAAGATCATGTGACCAGGCAGTCACTAGATACAATTGGAGCACTGCTAGAGAGAGGGCAGGGCTCAAAAAGGGGTGTGCCAGAGAAAAGGGGTATACCAGAGCCTGTTTCAGAAGTGGAAGGGGATATGACTTTGTAAATGGTTTATATAGAAACAAAAAATGCTTGTTACATTATAATACATAAAAAATTTCATTCAGAGTTGTTTTAAATAAAAAAATGTTACAAGTATTTTCTCATGGTACAGCGGATTAAAAAAAAAAAAACATACACGTACTGTAGATATTGCTTGGTCTGCAGCTTTAAAGAAGCATTACACCCTTGCCAGACGCCCTTTTTTTAGCAGAATGGAAACAGATAGTCCCGCTGAGCCAATCTATTCAACTCCAAGCATCTCCTAGTTCAAATCCTGTAAAAAAAAGAAAGGAAATAAATTAATTAATTAATAGACACCGTGGTGATGTGGTCAGCAGGAGATTAGGATTGTTTGCAGTTGAATTTTTGTATAATAGTGGGTGTGCTCATTTGCATTTCGTTTCCCAGAATCCCTTGTTGCAGTGGAAGCACTGTATGCTGGGAGATAATAGGGAAAAGCAGGGTTGCCGACCTGCCTGAGACATGTGAATGTGCTCACAAGTGATATTTTAATTTGCTGTATAATAGTGGAAATATGCACTCATTCCAACATAAATATATAGCCAAACATTTAAAGCAGCTCCATATTTGCACTTAATAGCTATATATATATATATATATATATATATATATATATATATATATATATATAAATATATATTCAGCTATATATATATATATATATATATATATATATATATATATATATATATATATATTCAGCTATATATATAATATATATATATTATATATATAGCTGAATATATATATATATTCAGCTATTAAGTGCAAATATGGAGCTGCTTTAAATGTTTGGCTATATATTTATGTTGGAATGAGTGCATATTTCCACTATTATACAGCAAATTAAAATATCACTTGTGAGCACATTCACATGTCTCAGGCAGGTCGGCAACCCTGCTTTTCCCTATTATCTCCCAGCATACAGTGCTTCCACTGCAACAAGGGATTCTGGGAAACGAAATGCAAATGAGCACACCCACTATTATACAGCAAATTAAAATATCACTTGTGAGCACATTCACACACACACAGACATATATATATATATATATATATATATATATATATATATATATATATATATATATATATATATATATATATACAGAGCATATAAAACTTCAGGCATAGTCAGACAGTGTGGGAAGGAAATCCCTGGCTAAAACCGTGTCGAATTTGAACCACATTTTGACAACTTCCATTGAGGATTAAAGCTGATTTGCACGGCATGATAAATGAGATGCGAAACTAAGCCGTGCTCCGCATTGCACTGGTTTAGCTATCTTGAGGAACTTGTTATGGGAAGAGGTTTGAGGCAGTGTCAGTGCATCACGAAGGGGTAACACTATCCACACAGACGGCATCAAATCAATCTCTTTCACAATGGCCACACTAATGGAATGTTAGCTCATCCCAACACAGGCGTTCGTTACAAATACCTCGCGCAGAAGAGCACGGGGATCCTCTGGGTTCACAGGTGGAAGTCATTTATCACGGTTGCCAGTGATGAACAAGAACAGCTACAAGGAAACCGGCTTCTAGTTCAGGGGTGGCCAGCTCCAGTTCTCAAAGGCCACCAACGTTTTTAGGGATTTAGGTTTTATGGATACCCCAGCTTCAGCACATATGCTCAATCAGTGGCTCAGGCACTGCTTGAGCCACCTATGCTGAAACAGGGACTGATTGAGCCACCTGTGCTGAAGCAGGGATATCCCTAATACCTGGCCTGTTGGTGGCCCTTGAGGACTGGAGTTGGCCACCCCTGAACTACAGTAGTTTATTCACCTGATATTTGTTTGAGTAATACAAGAGAAGTTTGCAAACCTGTGACCCTTTATACACTGCCATTTATTGCCACGTTGGCAAAATTCGTGCAGTATGAAAAGTAAGAAAAGGCCCGTTACAAAGGCCCGCCGCGCTTCCCCGAAGGCATGCAAAATAAATGCCGGTGATCGCGCGAGGCCTCTGTAACTTTTCCCTTACCTGGAGTTCCAGCGACTCGTCTCAATGGCAACTGGCGTCACATGACCATGCAACGTCATTTGACACCGGAGCCGTGAATGGGGGGGGGGAGGGGGCACGGGCCGGCAGAGAAAGGGGACGCATGAGAGAAGCTTTGCGCACCCCTGCCTATAAGAGCATTATTTATGTTTCTATTTCTTTCTCGAGTGGTCTTCTTTTTGGAAATAAGCTGAAATCTCCATTGAGACCGACATTATGACTGGCTATTAATAAGACCACAATGGCCTAATTCTTTCCTGAAATATTCCATTAGGAAGTTTCCTCATACGTTACATTCCCACTGATACAATTTGTAACAGAGGTATTATCTCAAGGACAAAAGGTTACAAATACTACTGATCATTGTCAGTCTCACATCTTCTGTTAGTTTATTTATTTATTGAGAACACCATTGAAATTAAAAACAGAATATTAATTTTGATTGAAACCAATCTCTGTAGTTATGGCTAGGTGACAAACAAATTAATCAAAGTGCAGGTCTCCTCTAGGACAGAGGTACAAAGTGCAGTTCTCCTCTAGGACAGAGGTACAACGTGCAGTTCTCCTCTAGTACAGAGGTACAAAGCGCAGGTCTCCTCTAGGACAGAGGTACAAAGTGCAGTTCTCCTCTAGGACAGAGGTACAACGTGCAGTTCTCCTCTAGTACAGAGGTACAAAGCGCAGGTCTCCTCTAGTACAGAGGTACAAAGCGCAGGTCTCCTCTAGGACAGAGGTACAAAGTGCAGGTCTCCTCTGGGATAGAGGTACAAAGTGCAGGTCTCCTCTAGGACAGAGGTACAAAGTGCAGGTCTCCTCAGAGACAGAGATACAAAGTACAGGTCTCCTCTAGGACAGAGGTACAAAGTGCAGGTCTCCTCTAGGACAGAGGTACAAAGTGCAGGTCTCTCTAGGTTAGAGGTACAAAGTGCAGTTCTCCTCTAGGACAGAGGTACAAAGTGCAGTTCTCCTCTAGGAAAGAGATACAAAGTGCAGGTCTCCTCTAGGTTAGAGGTACAAAGTGCAGTTCTCCTCTAGGACAGAGGTACAAAGTGCAGTTCTTCTCTAGGACAGAGGTACAAAGTGCAGGTCTCCTCTAGGACAGAGATACAAAGTGTAGGTCTCCTCACGGACAGAGGTACAAAGTGCAGGTCTCCTCACGGACAGAGGTACAAAGTGCAGGTCTCCTCTAGGACAGAGGTCAAAGTGCAGGTCTCCTCTGGGACAGAGATACAAAGTGCAGGTCTCCTCTAGGACAGAGGTACAAAGTGCAGGTCTCCTCTGGGATAGAAGTACAAAGTGCAGGTCTCCTCTAGGACAGAGGTACAAAGTGCAGGTCTCCTCAGAGACAGAGATACAAAGTACAGGTCTCCTCACGGACAGAGGTACAAAGTACAGGTCTACTCACGGACAGAGGTACAAAGTGCAGGTCTCCTCACGGACAGAGGTACAAAGTGCAGTTCTCCTCTAGGACAGAGAGACAAAGAGCAGGTCTCCTCTAGGACAGAGGTACATAGTGCAGGTCTCCTCTAGGACAGAGGTACAAAGTGCAGGTCTCCTCAGAGACAGAGATACAAAGTACAGGTCTCCTCTAGGACAGAGGTACATAGTGCAGGTCTCCTCATGGACAGAGGTACAAAGTGCAGGTCTCCTCTAGGACAGAGATACAAAGTGCAGGTCTCCTCTAAGACAAAGGTACAAAGTGCAGGTCTCCTCTAGGACAAAGGTACAAAGTGCAGCTCTCCTCTAGGACAGAGATACAAAGTGCAGGTTTCCTCTAGGACAGAGGTAGAAAGTGCAGGTCTCCTCTAGGACAGAGGTACAAAGTGCAGGTCTCCTCTAGGACAGAGGTACAAAGTACAGGTCTCCTCACGGAGAGAGATACAAAGTACAGGTCTCCTCACGGTCAGAGGTACAAAGTGCAGGTCTCCTCACGGACAGAGGTACAAAGTACAGGTCTCCTCACGGACAGAGGTACAAAGTGCAGGTCTCCTCTAGGACAGAGATACAAAGTGTAGGTCTCCTCACGGACAGAGGTACAAAGTGCAGGTCTCCTCACGGACAGAGGTACAAAGTGCAGGTCTCCTCTAGGACAGAGGTCAAAGTGCAGGTCTCCTCTGGGACAGAGATACAAAGTGCAGGTCTCCTCTAGGACAGAGGTACAAAGTGCAGGTCTCCTCTGGGATAGAAGTACAAAGTGCAGGTCTCCTCTAGGACAGAGGTACAAAGTGCAGGTCTCCTCAGAGACAGAGATACAAAGTACAGGTCTCCTCACGGACAGAGGTACAAAGTACAGGTCTACTCACGGACAGAGGTACAAAGTGCAGGTCTCCTCACGGACAGAGGTACAAAGTGCAGTTCTCCTCTAGGACAGAGATACAAAGAGCAGGTCTCCTCTAGGACAGAGGTACATAGTGCAGGTCTCCTCTAGGACACAGGTACAAAGTGCAGGTCTCCTCAGAGACAGAGATACAAAGTACAGGTCTCCTCTAGGACAGAGGTACATAGTGCAGGTCTCCTCATGGACAGAGGTACAAAGTGCAGGTCTCCTCTAGGACAGAGATACAAAGTGCAGGTCTCCTCTAAGACAAAGGTACAAAGTGCAGGTCTCCTCTAGGACAAAGGTACAAAGTGCAGCTCTCCTCTAGGACAGAGATACAAAGTGCAGGTTTCCTCTAGGACAGAGGTAGAAAGTGCAGGTCTCCTCTAGGACAGAGGTACAAAGTGCAGGTCTCCTCTAGGACAGAGGTACAAAGTACAGGTCTCCTCACGGAGAGAGATACAAAGTACAGGTCTCCTCACGGTCAGAGGTACAAAGTGCAGGTCTCCTCACGGACAGAGGTACAAAGTACAGGTCTCCTCACGGACAGAGGTACAAAGTACAGGTCTTCTCACGGACAGAGATACAAAGTGCAGGTCTGCTCTAGGACAGAGGTACAAAGTGCAGGTCTCCTCTAGGTTAGAGGTACAAAGTGCAGTTCTCCTCTAGGACAGAGGTACAAAGTGCAGTTCTCCTCTAGGACAGAGATACAAAGTGCAGGTCTCCTCTAGGTTAGAGGTACAGAGTGCAGTTCTCCTCTAGGACAGAGGTACAAAGTGCAGTTCTTCTCTAGGACAGAGGTACAAAGTGCAGGTCTCCTCTAGGACAGAGATACAAAGTGTAGGTCTCCTCACGGACAGAGGTACAAAGTGCAGGTCTCCTCAAGGACAGAGGTACAAAGTGCAGGTCTCCTCTAGGACAGAGGTACAAAGTGCAGGTCTCCTCTGGGACAGAGATACAAAGTGCAGGTCTCCTCTAGGACAGAGGTACAAAGTGCAGGTCTCCTCTGGGATAGAGGTACAAAGTGCAGGTCTCCTCTAAGACAGAGGTACAAAGTGCAGGTCTCCTCAGAGACAGAGATACAAAGTACAGGTCTCCTCTAGGACAGAGGTACAAAGTACAGGTCTACTCACGGACAGAGGTACAAAGTGCAGGTCTCCTCACGGACAGAGGTACAAAGTGCAGTTCTCCTCTAGGACAGAGATACAAAGAGCAGGTCTCCTCTAGGACAGAGGTACATAGTGCAGGTCTCCTCTAGGACAGAGGTACAAAGTGCAGGTCTCCTCAGAGACAGAGATACAAAGTACAGGTCTCCTCTAGGACAGAGGTACATAGTGCAGGTCTCCTCTAGGACAGAGATACAAAGTGCAGGTCTCCTCTAGGACAGAGATACAAAGTGCAGGTCTCCTCTAGGACAGAGGTACAAAGTGCAGGTCTCCTCTTGGACAGAGGTACAAAGTGCAGGTCTCCTCTGGGACAGAGGTACAAAGTGCAGGTCTCCTCTAGGACAGAGGTACAAAGTGCAGGTCTCCTCTAGGACAGAGGTACAAAGTACAGGTCTCCTCATGGACAGAGGTACAAAGTGCAGGTCTCCTCTAGGACAGAGATACAAAGTACTGGTCTCCTCTAGGACAGAGGTACAAAGTGCAGGTCTCCTCTAGGACAGAGATACAAAGTGCAGGTCTCCTCTAGGACAGAGATACAAAGTGCAGGTCTCCTCTAGGACAGAGGTACAAAGTACAGGTCTCCTCTTGGACAGAGGTACAAAGTGCAGGTCTCCTCTGGGACAGAGGTACAAAGTGCAGGTCTCCTCTAGGACAGAGGTACAAAGTGCAAGTCTCCTCTAGGACAGAGGTACAAAGTACAGGTCTCCTCATGGACAGAGGTACAAAGTGCAGGTCTCCTCTAGGACAGAGATACAAAGTGCAGGTCTCCTCTAGGACAGAGGTACAAAGTGCAGGTCTCCTCTAGGACAAAGGTACAAAGTGCAGGTCTCCTCTAGGACAGAGATACAAAGTGCAGGTTTCCTCTAGGACAGAGGTAGAAAGTGCAGGTCTCCTCTAGGACAGAGGTACAAAGTGCAGGTCTCCTCTAGGACAGAGGTACAAAGTACAGGTCTCCTCACGGAGAGAGATACTAAGTACAGGTCTCCTCACGGTCAGAGGTACAAAGTGCAGGTCTCCTCACGGACAGAGGTACAAAGTACAGGTCTCCTCACGGACAGAGGTACAAAGTACAGGTCTTCTCATGGACAGAGATACAAAGTGCAGGTCTGCTCTAGGACAGAGGTACAAAGTACAGGTCGCTCAATGACAAAGGCAAAAAGTACAGGTCTCCTCACGGACAGAGGTACAAAGTGCAGGTCTCCTCTGGGACAGAGATACAAAGTGCAGGTCTCCTCACGGACAGAGATACAAAGTACAGGTCTCCTCTAGGACAGAGGTACAAAGTGCAGGTCTCTTCACGGACAGAGGTACAAAGTACAGGTCTCCTCACAGACAGAGATGCAAAGTGCAGGTCTCCTCACGGACAGAGATACAAAGTGCAGGTCTCCTCTAGGACAAAGGTACAAAGTGCAGGTCTCCTCTAGGACAAAGGTACAAAGTGCAAGTCTCCTCACGGACAGAGATACAAAGTGCAGGTCTCCTGTAGGACAGAGATACAAAGTACAGGTCTCCTCACGGACAGAGATACAAAGTACAGGTCTCCTCACGGACAGAGATACAAAGTACAGGTCTCCTCTACTCACAAGTTCACAATGCAATTCTTCATTTATTGTGACAGCCAAGAACAGCCAAGAAACATCGTTTCAGGTCCCATATGGACCTTTCATCAACTTCTAAGGTCCAAGGTCAGTGCGATTTGAGGGTTCTGGACCAAAAAATGCATTTTATTGAAGACCTATATATTTTTGGCTCAATTACATTTCTTTGAAGTCTATGTGACCACTTGTGATAGAAATCAATGGGGTTTTTTACCTTCAGCTTATGAATATCTATCTATTTATCTACAGTATCTATCTCAGTATCTTGTGTAGCGCAGACACCAAGCGATCCCTGCTCCTACAGTGTGCGCTTCATGTTAGTAATATGTTTGATGAAAGTGCAATCCCTGGAAGAAGACAGTTAATTGCTGCAGTGGAATGAGGACACATTTCTCAGTATCACAAGCATGACTCTGCCTGGCAATAAAGAAAAAGCTTCATTAGGCTCAAAACATGTATATGTCATTTTGCTCAGCAAAATTCTAATTTTTCCATCAGTGTGCGCTGTAATACCAACACAGTTAATCAAAAACAAGCAATTACATATCACACAGTTCACAGAACTTGAGTCAGTGGATACTGGCATTAAAGAAGCAATGCCTCCCACTTCAGAGACTTTGAGTTATGACTAAATAAGTGGCACAGTTGTTTTACCCCTTCATCAAATACACCTGCAGAGAGAGAGCCACCACGTGAAGAAGAGACTTGTGAGGTTTTCGAAAGCTCTGTACACTATAAATTTTTCTCTCTGGAGACCTTTTGTGTCAGTCCATTAAAAGGTATGAAAACCTGCAACCCATCCACACTTCTTCAGGACAATATGGCTACTGGGACTTTGATCCCCAAGCTGTATAAACAGTAAGGGGGCCATCTATTTTAATAAACTGTGTTGCTGTTGGCGAAGTGGTTAAAAATATAGATTTCTAGAAGATTAGTTATGTCATGATTCATATATCATCTCCCATTTTGGGATACATGCAGCATTTCATGTTTCTCCTATTAAAATAACTTGCCTTGGATCATGGGATTACATATTTCCGCGCTGAATTGTATGTGACTTATTAGGTATTTGGAATAAATATATCACAGGTTCCCAGAAGCATGCTCTCTGTAACCATCTGAAGAATAAACATTTAGCCATCATAGCATTTTCACTATCTCTGGGCAGCTCAGTTCATAGCCGCTGACACGTTTCAGTGAACAATACATATATATATATATATATATCTATATCAGAAAAATAATTTAACCGTTGCAGCGCCAGAAAAAAAGAGTTCTATAATTAAAACGTATTTTTTTCTAGCAACATAACACAAATAACACATTAAAAAGCAAAAAAAAAAAAGCAATTTGCAAGGAATAGATTTTTATGATCAGCCGTCGTGGTTTGGGGATTTTGACGTGGATTACGGTATTTTGAGTGAGTGATAGGAAATGTTTTGGGTTACACACTATCAGTGAGTTTTTACAACGTTCCCAAGGTGGCTTTTCACGGCATAGGATAAATGAAGAAATGTCGCCTTTGACTGCACAAAGCAAATGTAAAATATAATATTGGTGTGCGTATAGAAGTAGAACTTTGTGTTTTGGGGATACAAGATTAAGTAGAAAACTAATTATAAAGAACATTATGGGTCTCTTATCAAACCCGGCAAATACTTGGAAACGCAGTGTTACTGGCATCCGCCCCTCGTGTGTATTTAAACACAATAATATACTGAACAGTCTCATCGGATGTCATCTAGTGATAAGGCAAATAAGGCTTACAATGAAAGTATTGATCATCTCCGTCACAGGACACAACAGTGTTTGTGGTATGATTTAATCAAATGCCCAAATAGCGCAGGATTATGGGTTACAGATATTAAATCTGCTTTTCCAACCAACCAGTAATCTCCCCCACAATACTACACATTCAATGTGTTAAAACATACCATTTTCTTAATCTCTAGCTTTTGAGGTTGCCTTGGTAATCTTTAGACTGCACTGGGCTCTGGGAAGAGCTGCATGTTTACCTCCCAGACACTTAATATACACATGGCACGCTTCTATCTCCTGAATGGAGCATCAGATTTCAAAAATAAAAGCAATGGACAAAAATTGATCTCATAAAGTAAGTCGATCAGCACAGGCTGCTGCTTAAATGTAATTCCTAATGTTGCATCAGTGTCGTGTGTATATGACAACTCCGCAGGGGTTACCTTGACTCAGCGTGCTGGAATTCAGGCGGCTGGGCAATGAGGTAGCAAGGTTGTATAATAACGGGCACAAGGAACTTTTATAGCGCAATTGTCATTTATTCGTGTCCCCAAACACTGGGACCGTTCATCCATATGTTGACACGTTGCACTGTATTTTATATCAGACAAGAATGAAAACTGTTCTTCGAACAGTGCCCATGCTTAACACTTGAATGAAGGCAAATATCTTGTTCCTTTACTGGGATAAGACCCGAGCCCCCCTCCTAATAGTTGTGGAACCTCTTTTTTTTGGTAATATTAGGCCTTTGGGGATCCTAGCTGGTCCTGTATATGTAACTCAATACCTTTAGCTGTTATGGTTACTGCCACTCCTATTTGCGCCTGAGAGGAATGTATATACAGATCTGCGGTTAGAGCCGATACGCCAGCATCTTGGACTCCTGAGGCCCCTCTAGCGCATGCCGTTTCATACTTAGCACTTATCCTGACCTCCCTTAGCTTTCTCTAGGGATCCTAACTGACAAGGTTACTGTCCCTGTCTAGAACATAGCAAAGTAGGGGGGTCTGGTCTATTCTATTACCTTAAGAACATCTGTCTTAAGGCTGTCTACTCTACCCGAGGCTCCTCTCCTCATGTCCTCCTGGAACCTAACTTTCCAGAACCATCGCTCCTCCCTAAATACCCCTGTGTGACCTCTGGATCCTAATAGCAACCTAGGGTGGGCCTAGCCTACACTAACACTGCTAGCAACCCTTACCAGGGGGGGTTACACATTCATTCACCCATTGATAGCTAAGCATATGCTAATGGCAGTAGGCTTATTATTTGAAGCATGAAGCTGCTTGTCAGTGAAGCTTCATTAACACTGTTATCACTGCCTGACATTTATCTTATAATTTTCTGGAACTGGCTGTCGCATCTCCATGGCAACCCAAATTGCAATGGAAACAAGTAAGATAATAAAGGCATCCGGTGAGATTGACAGTTCCTAAGCCTGACATTCGCATCACAAGATGAGTTAGTGCCCTAAATGTGCAAAGTTACCTAATCGCCATCTAATGGTAACGCACCAATCTGATAAGCCCCTCACATTCAAATTGTTTTGTGAAAATCTACACTTTTATGTATGTACTGTATATCATTATATATACACAGTGTGAGCTCCTTGAGTGAGTGGGCGAGTGAGTGGGTGAGTCAGATAGTGTAGGGTATACATAAATATGTACATATATTTAAATATATAGAGAGAGCAATATACTGTATATTGTATCTTGACCAAAGGCAGTTTGTTACTGTGCCATTGCATATCTTAATGAATTGTTCTTCCTTAAAGTTGTTTACATTAATTACATTACTCTCTAAGGTGACACAATGATGGTAGAGTTGGTTCTGGTTCAGGTATCCCTTACTGCTAGGCTCTGGTCCGGGTGCTGGTGCGCTCCCGTATCCGAGCAGAGTTCACCCACGCTGTGGCCACTGGGCAGCTCACCTCCCAGTGGGCCTTAAGCAGGGTGCTCTGCTCGGTATCCCCCCATCCACTTTCATTTACACTACAGCTCCTATTACAGTACACTGCTTTTTATGTTATAGTCTCACTGATTTCTGGTTTCATTTTATTTTAGTTTTAAGCCTTCTCTGTTCTGATTGGTCTAAAAATGGCCAACCAGATGTTCATATCTTTTGATTGGCTGGCTTTGTCGGCCATTCATGCTAAGGCTTAAAAATAGATCTGGTCCAGTCAGCAGAACGACCTGTACACTGTTCTATGCTTCGGACTGAATTTAGCAACGGGGCAGTGTGGACTGGAGATGCACAGGGGAGATGTGAAGGAAGACGTATGAGGAGTAGTTCACACTGTTGTCTCTACGGAGTTATTCAGTAGCCCACTATCACTGTGTCAGCCACATGCTGTCTTCGTTTAAAAATTGATAACCCTAGAAAATGGAGAATAATTTACAGCAGCGCCGTTATATACTGACAGATGGGTTAATTAGGTAGCACTATCAATGATGAAACGAAGGAACCACAGTACCAATCTTTATACTTTACCTCGCTCATATTGACCTCACAATTATTGAAAGTTGTAGAGCAGTCCAGTGAAATGAATTACTTTATCAGACATATATGTACGTGTCCAAGTTGTTGATTCCAAGCCTGGGAGTAAGAATTTGAGGGTGAGAATACAGAACCAGCATATTGTGACACAAAGGTGGCTATGGTTAGTCAGATCATTGGCTCATACATAACACATTTAGAAGAAGAAGTCTTAATGTTTGTAAGCCAAAGAAAAAGAAAAATCAGACACATTAGCGAACAGTGGCAATTGTCAGCAATTGTGACGTCTGGATGCATTCTGCCACAAACAGTCCTACAGTATATACAGTGTGATGATTTTGCACAATGGGTAGCGTAGGATTTACAATGAAGAGGCTGCTTTCAATTCCTAGTTAATGGAAACTTGAAAGGTTTTTTTTGTGTGTCAATAAGTAGTAGGTTCTTTATAAACTTGTAGCTCAGCAGACAAAGGCACAGAGAGAAAAACGAGTGTAATGTTATAGCCTCACTTAGCAATGTATTTTGGATTTGCAATACGGTTATAGCAGGCGTTTAACTCATTGTCTACTATTTGTAATGTTTCTTAGTTACATTTAAGATTCCCTGCACTGACATTTCTCTGCTGTTAAAACCTCTATCATTTTTGACAGTCTCGGCCTTGTGATTAGGATAAAAAATACAAGGAATGTAAGCGCTTATTTCATTTTGGAACCAGGACCTCAAGAAAAGCAAAGTGTACTTCATCAAAGGCACAAAATCAAATTGGCTTACTAGACATAAACGCGCACACATAAAACACACAATTAGAGGAGCACAATCCAATATGTGGATATGTCCAAATGCCTGCACACCATTTTGAATGTGTGTTTTTCTCCCAGAATTCCCAGGAGGGGACTCAGTGGAAATCCAGTCTCTGATCCACAGGGAGAATTCCTAAATGTTATTTACCAAACTCTGTTAGCTATTAGCAATTAATTAATGGCCATTCAAGTCCGTTACCATTATCTTATTTTAAAAGATGTATATGTATAATGTGGGTGCCTATGTAGCTTAGCTACACATGTACAGTATGTGATCTGGGTATGTGTCATATGAATATATAGACGTAAAAATATGGTGTATACATACTGTATGTGTGTGATTTTGTACGTGTGTGATTGTGTGTGTGTTATTGTGTGATTTTGTACGTGTGTGTGATTTTGTACGAGTGTGTGTGATTTTGTACGTGTGTGTGTGTGTGTGTGTTTGTACGTGTGTGTGATTTTGTAGAGAAGTGTTTCAGTGTTTCCCCTGCAGCTCCTTTCAAAATGACCACATGGCATAATTTGACATTTCTATATTATTATACCAGGAAAGCAGAGAAGCTGTATGTTAGGACTGTGGTGCAGAGAAGCTGTATGTTAAGATTGTGGTGCAGAGAAGCTGTATGTTAGGATTGTGGTGCAGAGAAGCTGTTTGTTAGGCTTGTGGTGCAGAGAAGCTGTATGGTAGGACTGTGGTGCAGAGAAGCTGTATGTTAGGACTGTGGTGCAGAGAAGCTGGATGTTAGGATTGTGGTGCAGGGAAGCTGTATGTTAGGATTGTGGTGCAGAGAAGCTGTATGTTAGGATTGAGGTGCAGAGAAGCTGTATGTTAGGCTTGTGGTGCAGAGAAGCTGTATGTTAGGACTGTGGTGCAGAGAAGCTGTATGTTAGGATTGTGGTGCAGAGAAGCTGTATGTTAGGATTGTGGTGCAGAGAAGCTGTATGTTAGGCTTGTGGTGCAGAGAAGCTGTATGTTAGGACTGTGGTGCAGAGAAGCTGTATGTTAGGATTGTGCTACAGATAAGCTGTATGTTAGGATTGTGATGATAGGGGGACCCCTGCTGCAGCCACAATGGTATAGTGTGATGGTGAACGGTGCTTAGGGTGTAGTACAGTAGTGAACAGGGAGAAAAAGAACCCTCTATAGCACTCGGGTTCACGCTCTGATGATGAGTGGGTGATTTAAAACATAATCTTTATTAGTGACATATATAAAATAGTAGATGTTGGAACAACGTACTGGAGGTAGGTTGATCCTGGATATTAGTAGCCGTGTTGGCTCCGGATCAGTTAGTAGCTAATATACCAGATATAACTATATTGGAACACTGGTAACAGAACAGCACAGAGATCCTGATGTGGACCTGTGTGATGGGGGTGTGCTGCTGGGTGTGCTAAAATAGGTACTGAATAGACATATCACATTGTAGCAGGGTATGCGTGAGTCCTTGAATAAGGTGGTAGGTGTGATATGTATATGCTGATAGACACTGGGAACATATATATAGTGGTTATCAGTGGTCGTATGTGCTGTCAGCTATGTTGCCACTCTGTATATTGGTGTGTATCTAGCTAAGTGTCAGAGTGACCTGAGGTAACCTTGAATGCTGTACTGCAGGGGTAAGTGTCCTGCATTAACCTCTAGGGCTGTATGTAGCAGGTAGATAGTGTAAGCAGAAGGTAAGTATTAGTAGTCTTTAACAGGAGGGCACTATAGCTAGAAGGTATGTGGTCATATGCTAGATCAGAGGGTGAGCTGGAAGTAAGCACAGTTAGTAACCCTATGTGCTGCTGTCTAGAGTATCCCCAACAGCAGCGCAGCTAGGGTGTTGCTGCGGGTGACCAAAATTCAATAAACTATGTAGGTTTAGCACTCTCTAAACAGACACCACACAATCGAGGCTTAAAATGACCATCGGGGCACTTTTAGCCTGTATATCCTGCACGAGCAGGCTGCCGCATGAACTCGCGGTTAGAGACACATAATGCGGAGGCAGTCACTGGTCTGCGCGTGCACGTGGGAGAAGGGAGCCGACGCGCGCGCTTCGCGAGAGGCTTTCTCAAGGCGAATGGTAAGTATGGCGCGCGTCGGCTCCCTTCTCCCACGTGCACGCGCAGACCAGTGACTGCCTCCGCATTATGTGTCTCTAACCGCGAGTTCATGCGGCAGCCTGCTCGTGCAGGATATACAGGCTAAAAGTGCCCCGATGGTCATTTTAAGCCTCGATTGTGTGGTGTCTGTTTAGAGAGTGCTAAACCTACATAGTTTATTGAATTTTGGTCACCCGCAGCAACACCCTAGCTGCGCTGCTGTTGGGGATACTCTAGACAGCAGCACATAGGGTTACTAACTGTGCTTACTTCCAGCTCACCCTCTGATCTAGGATATGACCACATACCTTCTAGCTATAGTGCCCTCCTGTTAAAGACTACTAATACTTACCTTCTGCTTACACTATCTACCTGCTACATACAGCCCTAGAGGTTAATGCAGGACACTTACCCCTGCAGTACAGCATTCAAGGTTACCTCAGGTCACTCTGACACTTAGCTAGATACACACCAATATACAGAGTGGCAACATAGCTGACAGCACATACGACCACTGATAACCACTATATATATGTTCCCAGTGTCTATCAGCATATACATATCACACCTACCACCTTATTCAAGGACTCACGCATACCCTGCTACAATGTGATATGTCTATTCAGTACCTATTTTAGCACACCCAGCAGCACACCCCCATCACACAGGTCCACATCAGGATCTCTGTGCTGTTCTGTTACCAGTGTTCCAATATAGTTATATCTGGTATATTAGCTACTAACTGATCCGGAGCCAACACGGCTACTAATATCCAGGATCAACCTACCTCCAGTACGTTGTTCCAACATCTACTATTTTATATATGTCACTAATAAAGATTATGTTTTAAATCACCCACTCATCATCAGAGCGTGAACCCGAGTGCTATAGAGGGTTCTTTTTCTCCCTGTTCACTACTGTTAGGATTGTGATGCAGAGAAGCTGTATGTTAGGATTGTGGTGCAGTTTTATTCAGCATAATTGGTGGTTCCATTTTGTTTCTGCGGGCAAAGAAAAATATGGATGTGTCGGGGGCGGGGCTAGCTTGCGAGTAGTTTTTTTGGTTGGGCGAGTAGCTTTTTGGGTAATTTGTCAAGCCCTGCATATGATCATATGAATCTTTTCTCCCCATGTCTTAGAACTTTAGGTTCATGACTCCAGCCCAATTTACACGGTTCCTCAAAGCAGAGACGCATTAAAACTGGAGTGTGTCCAAACCTGAATTAATCTGAAATTAATTTCATTTCGAAAAGGCTCCATCTGGCTGTGTTTGGGCAAGGCACTAAGACAGAGATATAAACAAACGATCGTACTTATTCAGCGTACCAGATGCAGTGTTAAAAAAAAAAAAAAAAAGACTTAAGAAATAGCTTCAGGGGAAGGTCGCCACTTGTCAAACATTTGCCAATATAGTTATGTGACGTCTGAGCTCTGTTTACTCAGATGGATAAGTGCGGAACACGATTATTCTAATACGGAATGTGTGATTTCATATTCAAATGTTCCTTTAACCCTTTCGCCTACCGCTGATTTCTATGCTTTAACCCATTGAGTGCACAGCCCCATCAGCACATTGCGATCATGGGGTCCCTCCTCGTTATGTCAATACCGAATGGGAGAGGAGGAGTTGCCTAGAAACCAAGCATAAACCCCTTCACCCCAGGAGTGTCAGGCTTCTTGATGTCGCTACGTCATGGGACCCTTGGAGTGCCGAACCTAGTGACGTAGCTGCGTCACGTAGCGGCGGATTTGAAGATTCACCGCCCCATGGCACTTGGCTATGGCGGCCGAACCCTTGCTGCCACCATCCTCCTCAGCCGAGGCGTCGCATGGCATCGCATTGCCATTGTAACGCGACATCATGACGTAATTTGACAAGTGACACCGCGTTGTCATGACAACGAGATGCCGTGTGACGTCACATCGGTGACGTCGGTTCAGAAGGAGAACGGCAGCAAGGAGGCGGCAGCCACAGCGAAGTGCCTTCCCGTCAGGCCCGATAGGCCCATGAGCACGGCAAATGTATATGGGGGCGCACATTTTTGCCGCCCCAAAGTTTTGTCGCCTTAGGCCCATGCCTAACGGGCTTAATGGGAAATCGGCCACTGATGTCATGGGACCCCAAAAGTGCCGAACCTCGTGACGTAGCTAGGTCATGAGACCCCAGGAGTGCCGAACCTCGTGATGTGGTAGCTATGTCATGAGACCACAGGAGTGCTGAACCTCGTGACATGGCAACTTTGTCATGGGACCACAGGAGTGCCGTACCTGATGACATGGCAGCTATATCATGGGACCACAGGAGTGCCGTACCTCGTGACATGGCAACTATGTCTTGGGACCAAAGGAGTGCCGAACCTCGTGACATGGCAGCTATGTTGTGGGACCACAGGAGTGCTGAACCTCATGACATGGCAGGTATATCATGGGACCACAGGAGTACCATGCCTCATGACATGGCAACTATGTCGTGGGACCACAGGAGTGCTTAACCTCATGACATGGCAACTATGTCATGGGACCCCAGGAATACCGGACCTCATGACATGGCAACTATGTCATAGGACCCCAGGAGTGCCGAACCTCGTGACATGGCAACTATGTCATGGGACCCCAGGAATACTGGACCTCATGACATGGCAACTATGTCATGGGAACCCATGAATGCCGAATCTCATGACATGACAGCTATGTCATGGGACCACAAGAATGCGAAACCTTGTGACATGCCAGCTATGTCATGGGACCACAGGAGTGCCGAACCTTGTGACATGGCAGCTATGTTGTGGGACCACAGGAGTGCTGAACCTCATGACATGGCAGGTATGTCATGGGACAACAGGAGTGCCGAACTTCATGACATGGGAGCTATGTCATAGGACCACGGGAGTGCCGAACCTCGTTACATGGCAACTATGTCATGGGACCCCAGGAATGCTGAACCTTGTGACATGGCAACTATGTCATGGGAACCCAGGAATCCCGGACCTCATGACATGGCAACTATGTCATAGGACCCCTGGAGTGCCGAACTTCATGACATGGCAACTATGTCATAGGACCCCAGGAGTGCCAAACTTCGTGACATGGCAACTATGTCATGGGAACCCATGAGTGCCGAATCTCATGACATGACAGCTATGTCATGGGACCACAAGAATGCCAAACCTTGTGACATGCCAGCTATATCATGGGACCACAGGACTGCCATGCCTAGTGATGTGGCAGCTATGTCATGGGACCCCAGAAGTGCTGGACCTCGTGACACGGTTGCTATGTCATAGGGTGCTGAAAAGTTTGAAGCGGATACTAAAGAATATGCACCCTTTTGAAAAACACATCAAAGTATAGTCTGAAGAAAAGAAAAAAAGTTGATGAGATAAATATATACAGAAAAACAAAGTATTCTGAAATATATTCATCGGCCTGCTTTTATTTCTCCGTAGAAAAATGTTCTATGCATATAATTGCTAGGCAGAAAAGGTCATATTTGACTTTAGTCTGTGCTGAAGTTCTGCTGTGCATCAGGCAAAAAGCTGCCACAGGCTGTATTTATAGTGACAGGCAATTAAAAGCTATATATTGAACAGTTTGTACAGTGACATAAAGAGGTGATCTAGACAGAAAAGCTTAAGTTGCACGAGTCAAAAAATGCAAAAACCTGTACGGTTTTTTTTCTTCCCCCTCCATAATTGTTTGGGAAATATATAATAAATGGTTGGTGGCAGATTGTAAGAGGATAGGGGATTTTATTCCCCCCCTCCTTAAAATTTGATTTGGCTACTGGAATTTTGTGACTTTTAGCAACAAAAAATGTCCACAATTTGTTTCTTATAAAGATGTTTATTACTCTCATAGTTTAGCCAGTATTTAAACCCACACACGTAGGATCTTCCTCCGGGCGAGGAAAACCCTGAGTGGGCAGGTCGCAAAGTTGGCTAAACCATGTACGTAATATATTGTTGTTTTGGTCACTTTTTTATTTTTGAGGATTATATATAAGGAGAAGGTGACTTTCTCCCACCAGTTCAAGCACCTTTATATTACGAATATATTTTCTATGTTCACCCCTTAAGCACCATCTTATGAAGATATATTTCCCGGACAGATACATTGATATAAATCCTAGGCAGCAAACCGTTAATAAGAGCGTATAGGCTCCCATTTATGATGGAGAACAATAGATGCCCGGTACAATTACAGTGTTCCTGTTGGAATTATTATCATAATTATGTGCCATGGGCATACTTGAAGTAAATCTCAATGTATTACTTCCTGGTAAAACCATTTTATAAATAAATACATTCATTTATTTTTCACAGGACAACAAAGAAGTGATATTTTCACTTTAAAAGTGATTAAGGCCCATATTTACTAACACAATGTAATACTTGGTTATCTACGGCCTATCCGTTTGCATGGACTCTGCTGTGTCTTATAGAATAGCACTTCTTAGTAAATATGGCCCTACATCTATTTGCTTGAAAGTAAAGGGTGTATAGTGGGACCAGACCCCGAGAAAGCTGCCAGTCCCTGTAAAATAGGGCTGAGCACTATTCTGCTTTCAGGTTAGCAGCACCTTATAACTTTCCATTCTCTGCTTAGTTACAGTGCTGTGCTCCACATATCATTAGAACATGGCAGGCTATTGTTCTGCTATTGTTATCGAACACAAAAGAGGATTTCTGAATTGGAGTTGAACATCCACTTCCATCGGGCAAGGATTCAAGCAGTAACATGTGGATAAAGCTTTGAACCACGTTAGCTCTATCCAAATCCTCACCCCTTCATTTGGAAGCCGCTCAGCAGTCTTCTTTGGCAGCGCACTGCCTGTCATCGCTTATTGAAACAGAGCTTTGTGCGGATACCACGCATGCCTTTTGTTCTCGCGATCCCACTGGCTCACAACAGTGGCTTTTAGGGATGTGTTTTACGGACCCCAACATTGCTCTTGCCGGATTCTAATGTGTAACCATGTGCAGGAGGGAACAAAAGATACGTGTTTGTATCATTTATAATCTCTCCATTTAAATATGAAATGATTGATTACAGTAGAAAACGCTGGGAATCATGAATCATCTCTATGCCAAACAACACCATGTCAGTGGTATCCAAATGGGTGTCACCCACATATCCTAATGTGTGGACCCTTTAATTATTAGAGGAGTTAGTAATGCATTGCAAAGCTGTGTAATTTTGAAAACAATTGAAGGACTTTTATTAATAAAGGCTGTATATGTTAATTTAGCAGAAGATAAATAACAATTTTTTACACTTTGACAAGTTAATAAATATTGCCTTTTTTTTACATCAACCTCACTTCACTATTTATTGTTGATGTATTATCTGGCACCAGCATTTGCATGTAGAACTGGGCAAAATCAGCTGTTTCCATTTCTGCTACATTTCCACAGGATTTTGTGCGGAATTTTATCTTTTTCACTGTTTATGGATTCTATGCGTGTTGGCAAATGTAATGATTTACAGCTAATTAAAAGTACAGTTTCCACTACAAAAAGGGCCTACAGTAGCTTGACAATTACTGTAGCTCAATGTGTTACCATTGGAAGCAGATTTCCAACCTTACTTATTATTTTTTTTCTAGCTATTTCTGTTTTCAACTAATTAAAAAGGCCTAAAGAAGCAGAGTTCGCATGTAGAAAAGAGCGGACCTGCCTGAGTCCGATCGGTGAATTTTCACTGGGTGTTTTAGTCCAAATCTGATTCACGCACCAAAATCTGTCTACGGATTGGGTACTAAAAAAATCCGAGCGGATACCTCCAAATCCGTCATTGGACCCTACCCCAGTTGGGATTTGAATACCCAGTGTTATGCACTTTGGACTGTATTTGATAGGACTCCTTTAAATATACTTTGCATAGATCAGCATATCTCCCAGGGTTCCTCAGGCATCTCTCCCTATTGTTCAAAAATTAAGATTGTCTAGTTACATACATGTCATGTAGAGGTCTATGTGTTTTTGATACATAGTTCAAAGTGTTCAATTGCAGAATACTTTGTAAGAAAAAGCAATGTTTAAACAGAAGCCGCACTGTAGCGTCCCATTCTGAATGATCAGAGCTCGTTGGCGGATATGTCATAAATGAATAACTCAATAAACAGCGGCTATTGCTGCATAGTTATTCTGTTTTCCAGCAAAATACTTTTAGCTAAATTGGCTGAGAATGATAGAAAGCTGTTTGTCTGTGGCCCCAGGTAGCTAGTCTCTCACTGTCTTAATCTGTGCCCCCCGGGTTTCTCTTCAATACAAAGATGATACCTTGTCAGTGATTAAGATGAAGTGCTGGGTCACTTGCAGGTCCAGGGAGTTAAATTGGCCACTGACTCACGCCTGCCATTCACAGGAAGGCGCTCAGACCAATACCACTTTTTCTCCCATAAATAATCATCTCTGTCTTGACATTAATTACCCTACGACTGCATCTTTATGAGAAGAATGCAAAGGCCTGTTTCCTGTGTTCAGAAAGGATTTAAATGCCTATAGCTGTCCAATGTTCACACTTTGTTTCCATTTCTTGTAAGGAAACCTATTTATCTATGGTAAATTATAATATAACCAACAGATTAACCCCTCAACTCCACGGCCTAATGTATTCTAATGCAGCTAAAGTAATCAGGGAGAAAAATGAGGAATGAACCTCAAAGCTCTGGTGCTCTAACAGTAACAATAACAAATAACACAAAATAACAATGTATCTTCTCTTGTAATCAGGGAGCTATGTTGTGTTATTTCTGTTTTTTTTGTTCAAAAGGAGGGAAATGACGACAGTCACAAATTTTATTTTATAAATAGGGGTTTGCGGTTTAGGTTTTGACAGAAAAAAAACCCAGAAAAAACACCCACCGACTAATCATCTTGCACTTAAAGCCGATAAAAAGAGGAAATAAAGCATCATTTACATAGTTACTGCACATAGTTACATAGTAGATGAGGTTGAAAACCATCAAGTTGAACCTATGCTAAATTAGATGACAGATACGTTATTATATATCCGTACTTACATTATATTGATCCAGAGGAAGGCAAAAAAAAAACCCCAGTGACACATCATCTAATGATATCTCATAAGGGGAAAAATAATCAGATTGCTCCCTGGATCAACATCCGTCCCATGTTTACTTATTTGGTATACCCCTGTATACCTTTCCTTTCTAAAAAGAGGTTCAACCTTTTTCTGGAACAAATCTATTGTATCTGCCATCACAGTCTCCATGGGCAATGAATTCCACATTGTAACTGCCCTTACTGTAAAGAACCCTTTCCTTTGTTGCTGGTGAAATCTCCTTTCCTCCAATTTCTAATCGAATTAGGCCTTTTGTGGCAATTCAGCCACAGATAGGATACAAAAGTCCCCCCAAAAGGAAGCATGCAGATACAAAAAGGTGCCTAGATTTCCATCAAATTCAAACGTGTGCCCTTTATTTTTCATTGTAAACACAGATTATTTTAATTTTTTACTTAAAATGAAGACACCGGAACTGGAAAATAAATAAATAAACACTGAAACCGGAACCCCTAATAATAAAGAATCCCATTTGTGGACTCTTTCCCCTTTATGAAACCCACAATCTTGTTTTATTAGGTAGTGTTGCACTGTACGCAGGGCTTCCCAGCATTTTTCATATAGACCAACGTCCTTCCTTGTGGCAATAGCTGGCTCTGTAGAAGGAGATGACAAAGTAGGTTTGGATGAAGACATTATTGCTGGGTTTCTTTCTCTATGAATCTAATAACCAGTATTCATCTAAATAGGGAAGGTTGGGGGACTTTCTCTTTTCTCTCTCTTGCAGCCGATCGATGGTCTCAATAATGTTAACCCCAATGGAAATCTCTGCAATAAACAAAAGCCGAAGTATATAGATTGTCTAAATTGCCCAGATCTTGTGGAGTAAAGAGCAGATCTTATGAAAAACGCAGCTACTTGTCCCATTGATTTTCATTTTCTGTTTTGTATCACACAACATTATAACATTACGTGAAATGTCAAATGCGCTTAAACTTTTAATGCGTTTTATTTGGTGTAGGGCAAGGGGTTCTCCGTTCGGGTCCTCGAGAAGCCCCCAACAGGTCAGGTTTTTCAGGATATCCCTGCTTCAGCACAGGTGGCTCAATCAGTGGCTCAGTTGGGTTTCAGTGTTTATAAAAAAATTAAAAAAAATTGCTTTTCCGGTGTTTTCATTTTATTAAATGAAGACCTGAGAAGGTATTGGTAATCGAGGAAGCTCACAGGAGACTTTGGTTGAGTTAAATTAACTTCTGCTGTATTAAGGCATCAGTATATATGTGTATGGTCTGAAGAAAGGACTTTATAGTCCTGAAACGTTACTATATGTATATACCTGCTCTGATGCCTTAATACAGCAGAAGTTAATTTAACTCAACCAAAGTCTCCTGTGTGCTTCCTCGATTACCAATACCTTCTCAGGTCCACTTGGATCCAGTTTTGAGACGCCGGGATCAACAGAGGGGGGAGCACCAAGGAGGCAAATATTGTTAACTTTTTTTCTTTAAAGCAACAGTGTGCCATTTTTTTCACTCCCACTTTTCCATTAAATGAAGACTGAGCCACTGATTGAGCCACCTGTGCTGAAGTAGGGATATCCTGAAATCCTGACCTGTTGGGGGTCTTGAGGACTGCAGTTGAGAACCCCCGGTGTACAGAATGATTGCAGCTTTTTTTCCCTACTAAGATGACGTCATATTAGTTTTAATTTAAAATGTGTCCTTTTAAAAAAAATGGAAAACCATAAGTGATTTCAAAGAAAAAGGTTGATTAAGGCAACAAATACAGCAATCCTTATTACTTGGCGTGAGGGGAGATGTATTAATAATTTCTCTGGCTCCGGCTTCTTCGGGACAGCATGAACCTTCCCTTTCTTTATTGCTACCATGGATAACGTCAGGTAAACCCCCCCCAAAAAGGGTGGGGTGTAGAGGTTTTTGCTTTTTCATAATGACAATCTGTGTCCCAAATGACAACACAGATCAAAGCGTTCAGCAATGGTAATTTGCGCAATACATTGTACAGCTGTAGCCTGTGTCTTTACAAAAGCAAGCGGGGTCCCAGAACCTGTGTAATGTGACTTAGTAAGGACATTATTCATTTGGTTTTCAGGCCCAAAAAAACAAAAACCGGAATGCACTTTAATGCACATGGGATGTTTGAAATATATTAAACAGCCTGAAACGTACATAGAAGTGTGTTAGCTTTTCACACAAAGCAATCATTGCTTTGATCATTTCCACTTGTGAATTGAGCTCTTTGTTCCGGATGGTAACAAACAGCGGGTCTTTAAATTCTCAGTCTCCCTCATTCCTTCAGCAGAGAGAAGGCATCGGATCGCGCAGCCAGCAGCCCCATACATCTGAGCCGGGCTCCACTCATTTCATGTACACACGGAAGCTCTTGCATTAGCCATCTGACAGATTGCCGAGCGTTTCATATTCTTTTCACATGACTTTATTACCAAAACCGGCTCTTCTTTATTGCTGCCACACAGGAGACACAAAGCGTATGCGTTGCACAGCTATTTCCAGCAGCCGTCTATCCAGATCCAAAGTGATGTTTAACTATCTTTCTGCACTGTTTGGTTCAAAATGCATTGGATTCTAGACTTGATGCTCAACCTCTGATTTCTCTGTCTGCGGCAACCTTGATTACAGTTTGATTTGTAAGTCTGCACCTATAAAACAATATCTACTCGCTTCTGTTTATTAAAAACTGTTTTTCACCAGCACTTTCCTCCTTCAGCCGGCATGATACGGAACTGTATGTTGTACACTGTGATAATAATCCTAATGATGTCTGTGACCTGGTTTCTTTGCAGTAACGGCACAACCAACAAGATGAATGGAACGCTGGACCACTCCGACCAGCCAGACCTCGATGCCATTAAGATGTTTGTTGGGCAGATCCCACGTTCGTGGTCGGAAAAAGAACTTAAAGACCTTTTTGAGCCTTATGGAGCCGTGTATCAGATCAATGTCCTGCGAGACAGGAGTCAAAACCCACCCCAAAGCAAAGGTAGAGATTTATTACGTTCCACTGTCTCAGTATATTTTTGTTTGAATGTTCCTACCAAAGACATTTGATGTAATGTATGTTGACAAAGCCTTTTTATGATCTCTACAATGATGCTTACCTTTCTGGTGCTTGGTCTAATACAGGGGTGCTCAACTCCAGTCCTCAAGCCCCCCCCCCACCTCCCCACCTCCCCACCTCCCCACCAACAGGTCAGGTTTTCTGGATATCCATGCTTCAGCAGAGGTGGCTCAATCAGTCCCTGCTTCAGCACAGGTGGCTCAATCAGAGGCTCAGTCTTTTTTAGTCTCAATCAGAGGCTCAGTCTGATTGAACCACCTGTGCTGAAGCGAGGATATCCTGAAAACCTGACCTGTTCGGGGAGCTTGAGGACGGGCGTTGAGTACCCCTGGCCTAATACATGCATATACATTTTGCCGACTTGTCATTAGTTCTAAACACGACTGTCGTTTGACCTCGCGGAAATAAACGATTTTGCAGCCTAAATTATTTCTGATGGGATCTCTTACTACAGATTTCTAGGAAGGCTCAGGTTTGCTGTGTCTTTACCTCCCAATTGCTTCTGAATAGATTTAATTAATTAGCTGGAAATGTGCTTGTTGATTGCCAAGTGCAAGCACTCCTTCCATAAATAGAGAGCCTTCTTGTTGCTTTAAATGTGAAAAAAAAATCAATTTTCAGGCAAAAAAAAAAAAAGGCTCTGAACGCTCATGACCTAGTTAGCAAATTATCCAATTTTTCAGGTTTGAGTTTCCAAACCGTTTGCACACTGGCAGCCATTATAACAGCCCACCCCAAAATGATTCTAAGACCAATAGATCTACTTCAGAAGAATTTGAATATTTGCCAGTTTCCTTGGAAAAGCAATTGCCAAGTTTTGCAGTGAAAATTGCTTCATCTTTACTAAACAAATCTATTAGGAGCTGTTATCAGTTTTTTTTAACAGCCTTAATACTTAATATATAATTTGGTAGGCGAGCAAGGCAGGTTCACTTACTGAGGAACGTTACATTGAAACATCTCATATATATATATATATATATATATATATATATACAGCAAATAGAACTATCACTTGAGAGCACATTCACATTCATGTATGTACTGTATGTATATCTGTATTTATACAGCGCCCACAGTATACTCAGCCCTTTATAAAGACAATACAGTATAGTGAATTAGAATACAATCAGCGCAGCAAAGTCAGACAATAGGAAAGGAAATCCCTGCCCCGGAGAGCTGACAATCTAAGTTGTATGTTGGGAGAGTTACAGAGACATCAGGTGAGGGAATAAGTGTAGTAGATAGCACTGATTGACCACAATGGTTGGTAGGAGAACTGTGGGTGTGGGACAGCAGCCATGAGACCAGGCTACAGCGATGCTTCAGTTAAGAGGTGGGTTTTGAGGTTTGTCTTGAAGGTGAGGAGAGAGGCTGCTTGGCGTGCATGTATACTGAGTGTGAGGGAGTTCCACAGGTAAGAGGCAGTGAGGGAACAAAGTTTTAAGATGAGAGAGAGCAGTAGAGGGGAAAGGGGTGGAAAGGAGACAGCTATGGGTAGAGCGCAGGAGATGAACAGGGAGATAGCGAGAGATCAAAGGCGATATGTAGGAAGGAGCAGATGAGTGGAGAGCCTTAAAGGTAAGGAGAACATTGTAGGTGACCTGAAATTTTATGGGAAGCCACGAGAGGGATTTAAGGAAGAGATGAGCGGGCACTGTTTAGGGAGAAAGTGAAGTTATCCCTGGCTGCAGTGGGAGAAAGTGAAGTTATCCCTGGCTGCAGTGGGAGAAAGTGAAGTTATCCCTAGCTGCAGTGAGAGAAAGTGAAGTTATCCCTGGCTGCAGTGGGAGATAGTGAAGTTATCCCTAGCTGCAGTGGGAGAAAGTGAAGTTATCCCTAGCTGCAGTGGGAGAAAGTGAAGTTGTCCCTGGCTGCAGTGAGAGAAAGTGAATTTATCCCTAGCTGCAGTGGGAGATAGTTATCCCTGGCTGCAGTGGGAGATAGTGAAGTTATCCCTGGCTGCAGTGAGTGAAAGTGAAGTTATCCCTAGCTGCAGTGGGAGATAGTGAAGTTATCCCTAGCTGCAGTGGGAGAAAGTGAAGTTATCCCTAGCTGCAGTGGGAGAAAGTGAAGTTGTCCCTGGCTGCAGTGAGAGAAAGTGAAGTTATCCCTAGCTGCAGTGAGAGAAAGTGAAGTTATCCCTAGCTGCAGTGGGAGATAGTGAAGTTATCCCTGGCTGCAGTGGGAGAAAGTGAAGTTATCCCTAGCTGCAGTGGGAGATAGTGAAGTTATCCCTGGCTGCAGTGAGAGAAAGTGAAGTTATCCCTAGCTGCAGTGGGAGATAGTGAAGTTATCCCTAGCTGCAGTGGGAGAAAGTGAAGTTATCCCTAGCTGCAGTGGGAGAAAGTGAAGTTGTCCCTGGCTGCAGTGGGAGAAAGCGAAGTTATCCCTAGCTGCAGTGGGAGAAAGTGAAGTTATCCCTAGCTGCAGTCGGAGAAAGCGAAGTTATCCCTGGCTGCAGTGGGAGAAAGTGAAGTTATCCCTAGCTGCAGTGGGAGAAAGTGAAGTTATCCCTGGCTGCAGTGGGATAAAGGGAAGTTATCCCTAGCTGCAGTGGGAGAAAGTGAAGTTATCCCTGGCTGCATTGGGAGAAAGTGAAGTTATCCCTGGCTGCAGTGGGAGAAAGTGAAGTTGTCCCTAGCTGCAGTGGGATAAAGTGAAGTTATCCCTAGCTGCAGTGGGAGAAAGTGAAGTTATCCCTGGCTGCAGTGGAAGAAAGTGAAGTTATCCCTGGCTGCAGTGAGAGAAAGTGAAGTTATCCCTGGCTGCAGTGGGAGATAGTGAAGTTATCCCTAGCTGCAGTGGGAGAAAGTGAAGTTATCCCTAGCTGCAGTGGGAGAAAGTGAAGTTGTCCCTAGCTGCAGTGGGAGAAAGTGAAGTTATCCCTAGCTGCAGTGGGAGAGAGTGAAGTTATCCCTGGCTGCAGTGGGAGAAAGTAAAGTTATCCCTAGCTGCAGAGGGAGAAAGTGAAGTTATCCCTGGCTGCAGTGGGAGAAAGTGAAGTTGTCCCTAGCTGCAGTGGGAGAAAGAGAAGTTATCCCTAGCTGCAGTGGGAGAAAGTGAAGTTATCCCTAGCTGCAGTGGGAGAAAGTGAAGTTATCCCTGGCTGCAGTGGGAGAAAGTGAAGTTATCCCTAGCTGCAGTGGGAGAAAGTGAAGTTATCCCTGGCTGCAGTGGGAGAAAGTGAAGTTATTCCTGGCTGCAGTGGGAGATAGTGAAGTTATCCCTGGCTGCAGTGGGAGAAAGTGAAGTTATCCCTAGCTGCAGTGGGAGAAAGTGAAGTTATCCCTAGCTGCAGTGGGAGAAAGTGAAGTTATCCCTGGCTGCAGTGGGAGAAAGTGAAGTTATCCCTAGCTGCAGTGGGAGAAAGTGACGTTATCCCTGGCTGCAGTGGGAGAAAGTGAAGTTATCCCTGGCTGCAGTGGGAAAAAGTGAAGTTATCCCTAGCTGCAGTGGGAGAAAGTGAAGTTATCCCTAGCTGCAGTGGGAGAAAGTGAAGTTATCCCTGGCTGCAGTGGGAGAAAGTGAAGTTATTCCTGGCTGCAGTGGGAGATAGTGAAGTTATCCCTGGCTGCAGTGGGAGAAAGTGACGTTATCCCTGGCTGCAGTGGGAGAAAGTGAAGTTATCCCTGGCTGCAGTGGGAGAAAGTGAAGTTATCCCTGGCAGCAGTGGGAGAAAGTGAAGTTATCCCTAGCTGCAGAGGGAGAAAGTGAAGTTATCCCTGGCTGCAGTGGGAGAAAGTGAAGTTGTCCCTAGCTGCAGTGGGAGAAAGAGAAGTTATCCCTAGCTGCAGTGGGAGAAAGTGAAGTTATCCCTGGCTGCAGTGGGAGAAAGTGAAGTTATTCCTGGCTGCAGTGGGAGAAAGTGAAGTTATCCCTGGCTGCAGTGGGAAAAAGTGAAGTTATCCCTAGCTGCAGTGGGAGAAAGTGAAGTTATCCCTAGCTGCAGTGGGAGAAAGTGAAGTTATCCCTGGCTGCAGTGGGAGAAAGTGAAGTTATTCCTGGCTGCAGTGGGAGATAGTGAAGTTATCCCTGGCTGCAGTGGGAGAAAGTGAAGTTATCCCTAGCTGCAGTGGGAGAAAGTGAAGTTATCCCTAGCTGCAGTGGGAGAAAGTGAAGTTATCCCTGGCTGCAGTGGGAGAAAGTGAAGTTATCCCTAGCTGCAGTGGGAGAAAGTGACGTTATCCCTGGCTGCAGTGGGAGAAAGTGAAGTTATCCCTGGCTGCAGTGGGAGAAAGTGAAGTTATCCCTGGCTGCAGTGGGAGAAAGTGAAGTTATCCCTGGCAGCAGTCGGAGAAAGTGAAGTTATCCCTAGCTGCAGAGGGAGAAAGTGAAGTTATCCCTGGCTGCAGTGGGAGAAAGTGAAGTTGTCCCTAGCTGCAGTGGGAGAAAGAGAAGTTGTCCCTAGCTGCAGTGGGAGAAAGTGAAGTTATCCCTAGCTGCAGTGGGAGAAAGTGAAGTTATCCCTGGCTGCAGTGGGAGAAAGTGAAGTTATCCCTAGCTGCAGTGGGAGAAAGTGAAGTTATCCCTGGCTGCAGTGGGAGAAAGTGAAGTTATTCCTGGCTGCAGTGGGAGATAGTGAAGTTATCCCTGGCTGCAGTGGGAGAAAGTGAAGTTATCCCTAGCTGCAGTGGGAGAAAGTGAAGTTATCCCTGGCTGCAGTGGGAGAAAGTGAAGTTATCCCTAGCTGCAGTGGGAAAAAGTGAAGTTATCCCTAGCTGCAGTGGGAGAAAGTGAAGTTATCCCTAGCTGCAGTGGGAGAAAGTGAAGTTATCCCTAGCTGCAGTGGGAGAAAGTGAAGTTATCCCTAGCTGCAGTGGGAGAAAGTGAAGTTATCCCTGGCTGCAGTGGGAGATAGTGAAGTTATCCCTGGCTGCAGTGGGAGAAAGTGAAGTTATTCCTGGCTGCAGTGGGAGATAGTGAAGTTATCCCTGGCTGCAGTGGGAGAAAGTGAAGTTATCCCTAGCTGCAGTGGGAGAAAGTGAAGTTATCCCTAGCTGCAGTGGGAGAAAGTGAAGTTATCCCTGGCTGCAGTGGGAGAAAGTGAAGTTATCCCTAGCTGCAGTGGGAGAAAGTGACGTTATCCCTGGCTGCAGTGGGAGAAAGTGAAGTTATCCCTGGCTGCAGTGGGAGAAAGTGAAGTTATCCCTGGCTGCAGTGGGAGAAAGTGAAGTTATCCCTGGCAGCAGTGGGAGAAAGTGAAGTTATCCCTGGCTGCAGTGGGAGAAAGTGAAGTTATCCCTGGCTGCAGTGGGAAAAAGTGAAGTTATCCCTAGCTGCAGTGGGAGAAAGTGAAGTTATCCCTAGCTGCAGTGGGAGAAAGTGAAGTTATCCCTGGCTGCAGTGGGAGAAAGTGAAGTTATCCCTAGCTGCAGTGGAAGCATTGCATTCTAAATGATAATGGGGAGAGGCAGGGTTGCAGACCTGTCTGAAACATGTGAATGTTTTTATTTGCTGTGCACTGTACAATGGAGGGTTTTTGGTCACCTTATTACTACCATAACTTATGTAATATATAAAAAATAAAACTTGTCGTTTTTTAACAAAAAAATCCAAAAATATCTAGCCAGAAAATGCCAACATTTGTCAGATCCCCAATAATTTGTAGCCTCAAAAATGATGTGAGTTGAGTAGACTGGTATTAAGATGTTGTGTTTGACATTTGTTCTGATTGGTATATGCCAACAAGTGGTTATAGCAGGGGTTCTCAATTCAAGTTCCTCAAGACCCCCCAACAGGTCAGGTTTTCTGGATATCCCTGCTTCAGCACAGGTGGTTCAATCAAACCTGACCTGTTGGGGTGTCTTGAGGACTGGAGTCGTGAACCCCTGGGTTATTGTATTTCTTTTGGGCTTTAGCACAATTGACCATTACTGCTAGCAGTGGTCACAGCGATACGCACAAAGACGTACAGCTGACGTAAAATAATTCTAAATGTATTTTAAATGGTAGAAAAGCTACTCTATTCATATACTAGCTCAGGTACCCGGCGTTCTAAGAAACCAAAAACTACTGAGATTTCTTAATGGTTAATTATTTTGTGCAAAAATCCCCTGCTAAATCACCAACTCCACCCATAATAGTTTCATTCCCTTTGCGGTGCTGAAGTGTTCGATCGAGAGCCTCTAATACGTGTTTGTGGGACATTGTACCCTCGTCCCAAACAATGATCTCGCACCTCCGAAGAACTTTGCTGCTCCTGTATTTTTGCTATTGTCACAAATTGGAGTTTCAGAGTGACCAAGATTAAGAGGTAGCTTGAGGGTTGTGTGGTGGGATCATGTCATGTATGATGTCATCAGAAGTCACTGAAGGTGTCATTTGTGATGTCATCAGGGATGTTACTTGTGAATGTTACCCAAAAATAGACAAAAACATGCTCCTTGATCTTAGGAACCATCATGCAAAATGTGGTTACGATGTCTCAAGAGAGGTCCACATGCACAGCCGACAGACAACTTTCCAAAATATATATTGTAGCTTAGAAGAGATGTTTCCTCAAAAGAATCCACTTTTCTTGAAGTAGACAGTGTAATATAAGTTTGTGATGAGTCGGGGAAGGAGTTAGAGTAGATGACGGAAGGTTAAAGATCTTGTAACTGTTCCGTACCCTGTGGAATTCGATTTGGTTTTAAGAGGGCTTATATGGGAAGATATCTTGTCTCCTCACTACAGTACCTGTGTGCTCTCTCTCATGGATGAGAGCCCTTCTTCATCCTGTTAGTTTATCCAGGAGATTAGGAGAGCTGCATGCTTTAGATATTGACATCTTCCATTTCACTTTCATGAGACTTACAAGGTCTGTTATCGTTCTTAGATCAGGCTTAACCTTGTTATTTCTCATTTCCATTTTAACCTAAGGAGCAGGGAGGGGAGAAATGAATGTGCCCTATAATTTCATGTGTCTGAGATAGAATGGAAGTTGGCTTGACCCTATCCACTTGTTTTAGTGCCAGATTTTACTCATTAGAACCGGGCATTGAAATTCAGCTTTCATTCTTAGCAACGAACAAATCTGTGGAACAAAAAGGTAAAGTCTTTCAATAAAACTAATAATAAATAATTCAGCTCATATGCTTGTACTGGAATACTTTAGTAATCGGGGTGGGAGTGGGGTTACTTAGTTTAACAATTTTTTGAAGGAATCCAGTTAATGTGTTGGAGATGTATAATTGTGCATTTCCAAACTTTTATCAACGACGAGGGAGGCACACCGCAGTACTTTTGCATGGTTTTTATACAGGGCATTTCCATGTTTGATACTGGTCACTCTGTTCCCAAATAGGTTTTCAGGCCTGAATTTGCAGAGCTATTAACCGAAAATGTCTAGTGACACGATGTGACCCTAGTAGGGTGCCCAAAGACTTTTGTGTTTGTCCCTGAAGCCCATGAAGTGTACAACTGGCAGCTCTCTCCTGCACACTCAGTTAGTGGCCTTTCTATCATGGATGGCAGATGTTTAGTACCAGTATTAGGATAATATACTAAATAAGTCTGGTGGATCCCCATATGGAAGTGGGTCATGGTAAGGAAAGGTTTGACACACCAGAGATAATCAATCACTTGCTTTCTAATTATCAAGGTAGTTTTTTTTTTTTAAAGAACAATTTCCTTTAAAATAATCCCCCTAGGTGGTAAGCAGGGGGACTCCGGAGCGTTAATTTAATCTCTGGGGACCCCCTGCTCCCCAAGATATTTACCTCTGAAGGTGCTGCCAATACCGCAATCCTGTTTAAAGATCCTGCGCCACGTGGTCAAACGAGAAGCTGCGAGGGATGATTTGTAGCTCCCTAATGGCTCCACGGGACCTTTAAACAGCCATATTGTGCGCCCCAGCTGGAGCTACTACTGGCAGCACCTTCAGCGTTAAGCATCTCTGGATTGCAAAGCATCTCTGGCAACAAAGAGGTTAAAACCGTATTGTGTATTGCAAAGCAAAACACATTAATATGTTACCGGGCCCTTATGATATAAGTAACAGGAATGATTGCTATTCTTTTGTCATTTAAATTATTTTTATCTACCTAAGAGATATCTGTCTGCCCTTTCCAATGCTGTTTTTATTTTTAACATTGGGTGTTCCTTTCAGGAGATAGAGGCGTTTGAAATATTAAGTGTCTGGGAGGTTAAAATGAAGCTCTGCCAGACCACAACGCAGTGTAAAGATGGTAACCTTACAGAACATGACATGCACGGAGGCGAGATACTAACATTATAGGAGTTAAAACCTCATATACTGTACACTTCTTGGGTGGCTTTCTGATTTAAATCAGCCCCTTCAACTGCACCTGCGCTCCCACGGGGGGCATTGTTCATATATTTCTCTATTTCATTTGATGCCTTGTATATTTCACATTAAGAAAATGATTTGGTGTATTTTTGTCTATTAAATGTCTATTTGGCGTTTCAAATCACAACAATGGCTAAAGTAATTTCTCAGAAAATAGTCTCTCGCTCCCCAGCTGCAGAAACACCGTGCTTACCGAACTGCATTTTCTGTAATATATTTGATTCATTTAATTCCATGTCAGTTGTTTTAATACATTTCACCTCACTAGCAGATTCAGTGTGATAGCATTTATTCAGAACTGTAGTCCAATTTATATTTTGAGCTTCAGCGATTCATTTTTAGTAGCATTTGATATCTGGGTTAATGTCAGATTATGTTCTGTATCTACATAAGTATATTGTTTGAACTCTAGGGAATTATAGACAGAACCATTTTGCACTTATTTCAGCAATAAAAATTCATATTTTTTTTCCTTTTACAATAGGAGCATTTGCCTTAGTTTGCAGTTTGCAGCCATAGAAATATCACATGGGTAATGTGACTGATATATACTGTACTAGGTTTTATTTTTAGTCTTATATCAGTGTGTTGTGTAGTGAGATAGAGAAACACTTTCTTGTTACTGGTTCCAGTTCAATATTCCAGCATTAAGCTACACTTAGGTTAGTGTTTCATGTTTGGGAGGCGGTGGGGGAGTTACTCTCTCGTGAAAAAGAACATGTTGTATTGTTTAATGAGGCTGAGCCTAACAATACAGTTCTAAATTCATAAAGCTCAAACACCGCATAGCAAATGCAGCCTCCGCTAGTTACAGCTCGAGGCCCAGACTCACTAAACGTTGATATTGCTGCGCTCCACAAAATTGGGATCACCGCCATCATTTTTTATTGCACTGTATTTACTAAGAATTACATATCAATAAGTGGGTCGCGATTTGCAATCTCGTTTGCACACACCACAAAAGCAGTATCTCTGTGTTAAATAAAACTGTCTTGAGGCACCAGTGGTGTTAACATACACATCCTACAAATAAAACATGGCAAGTGTATGCGCAAATGTTAAGCCTTTAGTAGCTTAACTGGCCAACTAATCATGGGGTTAATATACTATTAACTATAACATTTTAATATGTACAGTATTTGTATCACGCATTCTAGGATGCCTAGTCTTATCTTAGCGATATAGTGCCCATTACATTGCTAGGCCAGATTGGCTTAACGGGCAGCCTGATATAGGTGAAAACAATGGGTAATATTTTGGGGCAGCAGCCCAATATGGGCAGGTATCAGCGTTTAGGGAGTTACGTGGGAATAGGTCACTAGCAGTTGATATTTCAGTGGCGTGCTCATTGTGATAGCGCCCTGGACTGTTACGCTCCTGCATATGTTGGCGCTTTGGGGGAGGGTTCTCCTTGTTTACCTGCCGCGCTCATTGTCCTTTATTTACCTTCTATTGTCATTTTGTGAAGCGCTGCGGACACGGTGGCACTATATAAATAAATGATACACACACATGTAATTGGGCAAAGCGTACTCCCGGGCATGCTAATTGGCGTTACATGTATCGCCCACTTATTGCTGCAATGAAACTGGTCATTAAATCTTTAGTGAATACGGCTGCAAAGTGAACAGACTTTCGACCATTAACACGCGGCGATATCAACTTCAAAGTTTAGTCAATCTAGGCCAAGTCAATCCACAGTCATAGCAAATGGAAACATATTTGCAATGTGATTTATATCAATGTCTCTCTTTCAAAATGGGTGTAATACAGGTGGGAAAGTCAGTATCAGATTTAGCAAAGGCAAATACCCCATTGGTTTTTGTGGGATGGTTTTAAATATTTTAGGTGGGAGGGGGGGCTTTGCATCATTAATGCCCCCGTTTTTTAGCTGGGGGAAAGGTGTATTTTTCGGTTGGTGTCAGAAGTGGGAGAGGTGTTATTAAGATGGGGCAATAATATGAGGCATGTACAGCTGCAGCAAAGCTTATTGTTTTCAGCACCATGGCAAGATGGGGTCATGTGACAGCCCCATGGGGGTTAACACTGCCTGGTTCAATCCGGAAGCATGGACTCCCACTAACCGTCTGTCAGGCAGATTTTGGATGGTTAGAGGATTGTACGCTTGCTACTGATCACCCTGAGTTCAAGTTATTATTAAATATCAACGTTATTCTTATCAGATTTAAGTTTCGGAAGGTCTATGGGGACCACTTAAAGTGGGGGTCACTAACAGAGTCCCCACGAGCCACCACTGGGAGATTGTCTGGAAACCTTCCAGTAGTAATCAGACCGTGGACACTTGAGAACTCTACAGTCTGTCAGTTCATTAGACAGCTATTTTAATGGGGTCGTATTTTTATTTCCGAAATAGATAAGCTTGGAGCGCTGAGGATTGGGTGTGTCTTTTACAGAACTACCTACTATCTAAAAGTGGGCCAAACAGGTTCCCCTGCAGATTGGAAGAGCCACATTTACTCAAAGGATAACCCGGCAACCTCCTATTATTGGATTTTGCATTTTCTGGCTCGACATTTGTAGTGCATTTGTAATTAGCACAAAACACTGAATTCCTGGCATAGCACATTACCGTCACGTACATCTTGTATTTCCTTGTAAATGGAATGATTGTATTGAATGGGGCAAAATGCAAACAAAGTAAAATGTTTTAGCAGAGGCCTTTGTTTCTAATGACAGATGACCTTTAAAGGAATTCCGAAGAAATGTGCACTGCTTTTTAATATGTTCGGAGTAAAAAGAGAACAAGCAGCACTTAGCCCACTTAGTTAACTGCTTTACAGACATGAATTTGCTGGAGCCCGTCCCGATAAACTTAAATCCTTCATCTTTCATGAACCATAACTAATAATTATTTTATGTGCCCTTTATCTGAAAGTGGGCTACATGCAGCCACCTCTGGGTTACATTCCTACAGCACCTACCGTTATACTGACTGGTATACTTCCTGCTATCACAGCTCACCAACCCCCTACCTATGGCCAGACTATAAGTTAGCCCCAGGGTGGCAAACTCTAGTCCTCAAGGTCCACCAATGCGTCAGGTTTTAAGGACATCCCTGCTCAGTCGAACAATAAAAAATGGCGACCAGGGCGGACTGCTACTTATATTTGGGTTTGGGTTTCTTCCATGGGTGGTGGATTATTTTTTTCACATGTACGCTTAAACAGTACAGCTTTGTTCCTCACTGCCCCTTACCTGTGGGACTCCCTCACACTCAGTATTCACTAAGGACCTTCTCTCCCCATCTTTAAGTCAAATCTTAAAACGCACCTCTTTAATGAAGCGTTTCGTTAGCCTGGACTACTGTCCCACACCTGCAGTCACTCCTACAATGACTGCCATATGCTGCACTTATTCCCGCGCCTGCTGTCTCTGTAAATTTCCTATCATTTTACTTAGATTGTCAGCTCTCCGGTGCAGGGATTTCCTTTCCTATTGTCTGATCTTATTCATTGCACTTATTGCATTATAATTCCCTGTAGTGGATTGGCTCTGTTGTAAAGCGCTAAGTATAGCTTGTGGGTGCTATATAAATAAAGATATAGATACATACCTGGTATTTCCACAGAAGGATGAGAGACTTGGTATGTCCGCTCATGATACGAGACTTTAGATACAAGAGCAGGGTTTCTACCCAGAATGCACTGGCTGTTCCCCAAAAGATCAACAAGGAGCAAAACAACTGAGCTGTTCCACAGCAGCCTGTGCTTTACAGCAGAGCGCTTTCCAAACCCATAACTAAATATGGCTTTACACTGTCACTGACTGTCTCTTGGAGAACCGGGACTGCAATCATTTATTGAAAACCTCAAATAACCTTAAAGCAACAATCTCCTCTGCTCACCATCAAAAAATAAATCTTATTTTTTTCTCTCTCTGCCGATTGAATGTCCCTTTGCTGCAGTATTCAGCAATGTCGCCCTTTTGAAATTTTGCTGTCCCATCCTGGAGATATCAGTTGCTGAACACGTGCCTCCCCTGAACATTAAAATGGCCGCTGCCTTTCACACATACATTGAAATAACAAGTTCTCGTGGCAATAGCTGATGTTTAAAACTCTCCAAAAAGTATATAAATGACAATTTGTGAGTTTTAACCTCACAATACCACTAGTGCAGTAGTTATTAAATTAAATATGAACTTAGTACAGCTAGTATCGGGTGTGGGTTTGTTTGGGGTCCATTTTAACCCCATTCCCTGGCATTGCTGGCACATTTTACAGCTAAGGCTAAGTTAGGTTTCCACAAATGAGAAGAAGTGTTGTCCTCATCTGTTTTAAACGGTGCACTCCAATGTGCAGCTACAGCAGGGGTGGCCAACTCCAGTCCTCAGGCGCCACCAACCGGTCATGTTTTCAGGATATCCCTGCTTCAGCACAGATGGCTCAATCATTGGCTCAGTAACTCTTGTCCTCAAGGGCCACCTACCGGTCAGGTTTTCAGGATATCCCTGCTTCAGCACAGGTGGCTCAAAACCTGACCGGTTGGTGGCCCTTGAGGACAAGAGTTGGCCACCCCTGAGCTAGAAGGATCTGCAACTGGTTACCCTTCAATTTATCTCACGCCCTGGGGAAGACTGATTTTCTCGTGGGTAAAATAATGTTAATGCATTGAGCAGATTCAAATATTGGCCGACCTTAATTGGCCGACCTTAACAGGTTTGGCTACACATGAATTTGTCATGACACAGGTGCGACGGACTAAGCTTTATTGGCAGGCACCATTGGGAGAAAAAAAAAAACCTCATCCGTTCTCTGGAATAAAAAAAAGATAGTCATGTAATCGCTTACACAGTAAACAGTGATTTCCAATCTGGTCATATTTTATCTGAACTGGCACTGTATGTGAGATATCATTTGTCTTCCTAATCCTTGTTCCACGTCGCCTCCCACTTCAGGCCCCAAACACCGCAGCTGTGCCAAAGAGTGGGTGGAAAAATAGCCCTATTATTAACCTAAGTTGCAAACATAATGGCTTTTTGAATGTCTTCATTCAGCGACAGTCACACAAAGTATTAATGGTCTGTTTAAAGCACAACAAAATAGGGCTTTCATTTAGCAGTTCATTATGCCAGAGTTTAGGATGCGCAGTACTAAAGGGGTCCTATCAGTCTAAATTACTTCCTTCCCTCGACATTCATGAATCTATGAGATCTCATATTGGTTTATGGCTTAAGTGTAATTTATATCTGTATACAACAAACTCTAAGACAAATAACAATGGTTAGTTTTGTAATGTAGGCATTCCCATTGAGCACCATTACAGAGCTGGTTTGATTTCATATATATTTGTCCCTGCTGCCTTTCTATAATGAAGAATTAAAAGGAGTACGCTGCTTACAGGTGGAGGTACTGTAGGTGCATAATCTTCACTGCTCCGCCTCTCTCTTCTCAACAAGGGCTCTGTGGTATTGGTCATGATAATATCTGTTTCTGTTATAGTGCTGACACTATAGTTATAGTCCTGATACTATAGTTATAGTCCTGATACTATAGTTATAGTGCTGGCAGTGGATGCAGTTATAAACATAGAATTGTGCAAGCACAATTCTCCCTATCCCAAAGAGCTTACAGTCTAATTTCTGAGCAACAGGAACATAAAGTTACTTGCCCAAGGTGACAGGGACAGCTGATACTGGGATTCAACCCGGGTTCGCCCTTTGAAAGGGTCAATCGCTCATAGAACCAAAGTGTACTAATGGCAGACATGCTCAAGGGGTTACAGCTGGGTGATTGATTAATACTATCTGATATCTATAGGTATTTATGCGTTCATTGGTACACATGGTGAGCTGAGACTTTTGATTTCCTTTTGTCTGATGTCATTGTGTGTTCAGCAGGTTAAAGCTCTTCTCTCTCCCCAGTCCCTTATCTCTATTGGCTCTCTGATAAGGACATGATGGGCTGGGTAACGAAAACACTTGATTGGCAAACACCCCCCCCCCCCCATTCAAAGGCCCTTAAGAAAGGCAATTTGTAATCAATTTCCAAAGAAAAGGTGCCAAATATTTGCTTTTAGCTTAGCTAGATTTGTTGAAGGCAGCACATTAGATTGTTAAATTGTATACGAAGATGGTTTTGTTTGTTTTTTACCACTTTAACATACAGTTTTCACACTAAGCAACTACTCCACTCTTAGCAATCATCACTTCTGCAATGAGACTGATCAGCCTCACACTCGACATACTTGTAGCACGACACCCTCTTGAAATATTACTTTCTTTTCTAAAATTGCTTTTTTTGGAGTTGTAGTAGTTTCACAGGAGGTGCATTTTAGTTTTCATCTAACCTGGTTGTGACCTAATTGATTTAGTACCAAAATGATTAAATTGAACAAAAATTATAATATATATATATATATATATATATATATATATATATATATATATATATATATATATTCACATATACATTCAACACTATGAAATGAATAACATCTTTAGCTAAATAAGTACCTGTAATAAATACCCAGGTTTGGCGGTGCTATGGGAAAATAATATTGATCAAACAAAGAAAACAGAACTCCAAAAAAGCACTCAGATATTAATTATAATAAAGCAAACATGTCATAGAAAATATCAAACATAATGTTTAATTAGAACATCTACATAGGACACATATACACAAATTTAAAAAATAATGAAACCAACTCACACACTACTCCTACACCACCTGAATTAAATAAGGACAAAATATACAGATTCAAAATAAAGAACCATGTAAATCAGACACAATGTAGCTGAGAACTTTTTGGGAACAAAAGTGCCCAATTAGCTCAAGACCGGCCGGTCATGTAAACATATTGCAAATAGCAAGTAACCTGAACAATGATCATATGTATCATAAATGAACTATACCACTGCATGTACAGCAGGGCCCCGGGCATACGGCGGGTTCCGTTCTAAGGGCCCGCCATATAGTGAAAATCGCCAGAAAGCGGAACCGCCGATTTTCAGCTGTGCGCATGCGCAACCCGGCAATTTCCCCCTAGTGCGCATGCGCAACCCGCCAATTTCCCCCTCGTGCGCATGTGCAACCCGCCAATTTCCCCCTTGTGCGCGCGCGACCTACGTTCTGCGTGCGCAAGCTACGTTATGCGCGCCGGCGGCAACAGCCTCTGAGAAGACATGGCGGCCCCCTTCTCGATGCCGCTGTATCTGCTGATCACCGAAAAGCGGGATGCCGAGAAGCGGGGCCTTGCTGTACCATAAACCATGGAGAAAGACATATACTGGCAACACAAATACTAAGCACAACACTACATGAGAAATTGTAAGTTAGCCTGGTTGCATATAGTTCTAGCATGCTCATAAGCAGATGCTACAATTAGTGATACCTAATACAAACATGACGAGAGCATGCTGAAATATAGCCATAAAGGTCCTGCATGTAACTGTTGAAAACCAGTGCAAAACATATATTGTAATTCTCAGCTGTGATAATATGCCAATAAATGCACGGTGTCAGACAATGCTGCCGGAGGTTCTCATGGTGTAGAGCAGTGCTAAGTTCTTCATAAACCAAATCATAACGTCCATAAAGAGGAGAGGGAGTGTGTGTGTGTGGTCGACTCGACGAGTTTCGTCACCAACGGACTTCTTCCCGGAGGACGGGGTCATGTCACGTGACCCTGCAGCGTCATTTGATGCCGCCAAACAAAGTGAGTGGGGCGCGAGAGCAAGGGGGAGCAGGCAGGGGGGCGCAGCTCAAAAAGTTTGCGCTCCTCTGCAGTAGATAAATCTCAGATATTGGTATATATTGCATTAGACTGCAGGCTTGATTGTTGTACGTCAGATGGATTTGTGCAGCAACATCCAAGATTGGGATTCCAGCAGCATATTTCTGACTATTAGCACTAAACATGAAGAGGTACGAGGATGTAAAGGGGTTTTTCCCAGAGATATACAAGCGGGGTTCACCCAGCCGTACCCATAAATCCACTCCTTTCTCTTCCCACTGTTTTCATAATAGCAGTACATGCACTCTGCTTTCTAGGCATCGGGGAGATTTGCATTTAGCATAAGCCTTTGCAAATGTATTCCGCTGAGAAGAACTCACAATATTGAGCAGCGATTCCTTGGTTCAATTACAATCAGCAGACTTTGCTTCTCCCTTTTTGGGTGAACTTGGCTGGACTAATCGGAGGCCTGCTGCTGCACACGGAAAGCCTCTTTATCCGTTCTTTAAGAGCGGTGAAATGAAATAGGTAGTCGTGTAATCATTTACTTATCTCTTTGTATCAGAGCTTATGATGTCTGTATTGTTGGGAGCATTACCGGGTTTCAGAAACAATTATTTTACAGTAAGTATACTTTGTAGAAATGGGGGGGGGAAGCCACAAATTATAGACCAAACATCAAAGGGCTAATAGAATGTAACCCCCTCATCACCGAAGCAGATTAGTATAGGAGGGTAAGGAGAGCATAGCTGCTTTTCCAACAAGTTTGGGCTAAAATAAATGAAACACATTCCCCTCTCTTTGGTAGTAACAGCATTGTGTGTGTTTTCGGTTCTGCATCCACCGAACAGCATCTTTTCTGTTTAAAATGATGTCAGAGTTTTTAGGTGTAAATATGTCCTCATACGGGCGTATACCTTAACTGGGTTTAAATAGGCTGCTCACTTCTTGGGCCACCATTGACCAGTATCAGTGAAGGTAACATGATCTCCAGTGGTGGTGCTCAACTCCAGTCCTTAAGTGCCCTCCCCCCCCCCCCCAACAGGTCAGGTTTTCTGGATATCCCAGCTTCAGCACAGGCTCAGTCAAAGACTGATTGAGCCACCTGTGCTGAAGCTGGGACTGATTGAGCCACCTATGCTGAAGCTGGGACTGATTGAGTGATCTGTGCTGAAGCAGGGACTGATGGAGCCACCTGTGCTGAAACAGGGATATCCTGAAAACTTGACCTGTTGGGGGAGAGGGGGGCTTGTGGACTGGAGTTGAACCCCCTTGATCTATAGGAAGTAAAGATACTGGTGGAAGAGGAATTGAACAGGAATGTTACCAAAAAGAAATAACATCTTGAAAGCATTGCTGTGCTGACATTATAATGCCAAGAACGTCGCTGGATATACAGTACAGCATGTGTTTTCCTGCTCCATGTTATTTAGCAGGAACCTAACATGAGAAGTTTCAAGCCTCTCTTGGAATTTCCTGGCCCTTTTCTGTGGCATGCGCAGTATAACCAAAGACGCCATTTACTAAAAGCATTGTCATTACTCATTTTGTCATTAACTCGTAGTAAAACACTAGTTCTGTGACCGCTAATTAGAAGGCACTTTAGAACTTTACTAAAGCCCTGCAGATTCCCACAGAGGCATAGCAATCACTTATAAATACGGGTATTCTTCCTCTATGCAAAGCAGCATCCAGTGAATCTGTGGGATTCAGTCCCTGCCCAAAGTACCTTACTGGACAGGACAAACCGTGGGGGGGGGGGGTGTGGCTGTGCAGGCTCTTACTAAGCTCTGTTTTTTCCCTTTGATTCAGTCACCGAGCTGCCAGCCTTTATATGTTAAGGATAACACAGCAGCAGAACTTTATGAAAAAGGTGGGAGGTTTCAGGCGTGAGAGTGCTATAGAGACAGATGGAGAAGAAATGAGACAGCCTTCAGCATAGTATCGGGAGCGGGACAGGGGCCCGCGGGAGGTTAGAGCTGAGATATAAAAGGGGAAGGGAAGAATGTAGAGACTTTGACCTTCCGAGGCCCTAAGCTATGTCACGTTTAAGAGGCACCCAAAAATGAGAGGTTGATTTATTACGCTGACTGAAGGGACCATTGAAAATGTAAACATGGAATTGAAATGAATAAGAGCATTCTACTAGCTTTGTTATATATGCAAAGATGACGGTGTAAAGCTGAAATGAACATTATTTGCACATCACATTCATTTTAATATTACACATTTTCTTCTGTGAAAGAGAGCAAAATGATGATGTCTTCCAATGATAAGCTACGGAGTTTGTCACTTTCGGTGCACATGATGCTCTGGGTCATATTTGAATGAAAATGTCCATATTAATAGAGAATCTTCTTTTACCCATATCTTCTTTATTTATCATCCGATTTTAAAACTTGAAATGCCTGAATTTTTTCCTTATCTTTGAGGCCCCTCATATTGTGAGGCCCCTCATATTGTGAGGCCCCAGGCTGCAGCTTAGTTAGTTTAGGCGTGAGCCCGGCCCTGCTTGAAGGAGAGAAGTTGAATCTTGCAGAGTTTGATGGGGAGCCATTGGAGGGGTTTCAAGAGGAGAGAGGCAGGCATAGAGGAGAGTTACATATCTCGTGCAGCAGCATATTGGATATTTTGTATGGAGTTCGGAGACAGGAAGGTCAGAGAGAAGGTTGCAATAGTCAAGTCGGGAGATAATGAGGGCAATTCTGATAGATTTAGCTGTGAAGCAACAGAGGAAAGGGCACATGGCAATGTTGTAGGGGGAAAATAGACAAGATATAGTAACCATATGAATATGAGAAGAGAAGGAGCACTAACATAGAACACCTGGGCCAAGGCTGCTCAACGCCAGTCCTCAAGCCTCCCCTCCCCCAACAGGTCAGGTTTTTAGGATATCCCAGCTTCAGCACAGGTGGTTCAATCAGTCCCTGTTGATTGAGCCACCCGTGTAGTGTTACAGACTGACAGAAAACTGAGTACAGGTAGTCCTCGTTATCCAACGTTTCACTTTACAACGAATGGCATATCCAACGCTTTACAATGCAACTCGAAGGGCCATTTTTCGAAGCCTGAATGCGTTATCCAGCGCTCACCGCCACTGATTAACATGGGACTCACTTTACAGCAGTTTCACTATCCAACGCTACTTCCAGAGCGGATTCCGTTGGATAACTGAGGACGGCCTGTAATTAGGCCTGGTTTCGGTGAGATTATGATGAGCTCAGTTGAAGACATGTTAAGTTTCAGGCGGCCGATGGACATCCCGCCTGAAATATTGGCAATACAAGGGAGCGGATCAAGGACAATGTTTTTTTTTTTTTTTTAATTGTTATTCTGCAGTCACCTACTTTTCGGATGTCAGACACTGAAAAAGAAAGCTTTGTACTTTAAAGGAACAAGCCTCCCTCGTCAGCCCGGGTGGTATCTCTTATCAGAATATCCCACATAGACAGGAGTGCGTCAGGGATGGGATCTGATAAGCACGGGCAGGGCACTTGGATATTATTGGAATATCTTTACTTTACATGAGTATAATCTCATTTCACCCGTCGTATTTTTCAATGCAATTACTAGGCTTCTGTTTTTCAGTCTTAACTCTGGGTCTCACCTAGATGTTCTTTAACAAAAGATAATCAATACTTTTTTCGCCTCTAGCTGGCATAACATTATATCTGATAATTGCTTGTTTTTCATTTCCGTTGCTATCTACAAACACGTTTGCTGCAGAAAGTAGTCTGCAATAAAAGGTTACAATGTGGGAAAAAGGAAATAACTTTGTAGCTGCTTTATTTTCAATGTAGTGACTTCTAAAGTCACGATCGGTGGCATTTGTAAGTTGTTTTATTTGCATTTATAGCTGAGATAGCAAGTCTCATTGGCTGCTTCTTATTCAAACCCTGTCCCACAAAAATGAAAATTATGTTTATCCTCCCACACAAATAAATCTTAAAGCTGCAGACCAAACAATGGTTTTTTTATTTTAATTTAATCAGTTCTGTACTATGAGAAAATACTTGTAGCATTTTTTTAAAAACAATTCTGAATGACATTTTGAATGTATTATAATGTAACAAACATTTTTTTGTTTCAAAAGAAACTATTTACAAAGCCACATCCCCTTCTTCTTCTGAAACAGGCTCTGACACACCCCTTGTTGAGCCCTGCCCTCTCTCTAGCAGTGCACCAGCTGTATCTAGTGTCTGCTGGTCACATGATTTTCCCAACAGAACTTTGCATCTTTGGTCCTCTTCTGCTGCACTGGCAGCCATTTAGTGAACCCCCGAGCCAAATCTTCGCCGATCGATCACAAGAAAATGGATCGATCAGCAACTTAGCTAATTACTTACGATTGTGTGGATTGTATTGATGCACATATTAAAGGGATTTTTTTTTTTTAACGGCTGCTTTAAAAGCTACTAAATTGTTTCTGTTACCAGCACAAATGTAAGAAGACCAATAATTAAGTATAATTATTCCATGCACACACTACCAAAGGTGAGACCTGCGCTCTATTACTTTGCGCAGGCACCTCTGCCAGAAAAGGAGTTGAATCAAACGCAGTATCAGCAGGGACGTTTGTAAGCATGTAAAAAGCTGCGGCCATGGTGTGAGCGCCGACGCATGCGACGACATGTGCGGCCCTAACAAAATGCAGGGTATCTATGGGGCTGGCCATAGTGAGCACGCACACGAGGAAGCGCGACAGAGCGGCAGATTTTTCAGCAGACAAATTCATTTGTTTTTGTCATGTGACGGCCGGGTCACATGAGCGGTGCAGCCAATGAGGGCGAACCAGCCTCGTGATGTCACGGCCCCACATCTGCCAGTCTCCGTCACGCCTCCACCGTCACGCACGTCATAGAAATCCCAAAGGCCACGGATCGCTCAAGCCACATGCGCGTACGATGCCATCCACTCTGTCGCGGGCGCCTACTATATCTGAGCCCTAAGAAAAACCATACTGGATCAGCACTAAAAAAATAAATAAGGGAAAGTGATATCCTTTTCCCTAATTTATTTTCTGAGTGGTGATCCAGTATGTTCTTTGGTGGTGCTGTATGCATCCAGCGGTATAGATGCAGGGTCCCAGCACCTCTATTTGAACGATATAAGGCAGGGTGAGTGCAAGTTCGTTCTATTTTTTTAAGTTCAAAAGCAAGTGCCAAGAGCCTGCAGAATAGCCATGTAACTGCCACCCATGCAATTGCATTTACACAAATGTGTATTTTTCTGACACATACTAACGCTACCCCCAATAAGTATTAGGACCACGGAAGCCTCATCAGCTGGAGACCCCAGTTTAGCAGTTCTGAAGCTCTGATTTCCCACTGCTTTTCTTGCGTTGTCTGTATTCTTTGCTAGGTACGCAGGCAAACAGAGGCTTATCATGACTGACATCAATAAGAGAAATGTGTGTGTGTGTGTATTGTTACTTTTAACTAAGGAACGGATGCACTCACATTTCTCCTTCGTAATGTGATGGGAACCTTGTTTCTGGCATTTGCCAGTTTGTTTATTGCATTGAATCACAGATAGCCTTACGCTGCATTAATTTAACCCTTTAGGGCCGAGGCTCCCATCTTCAGTCCTCCAGGACCACTATCAGTGCAGGGTTGAAGGATACCCCGGCTTGTGCCCAGGTGGTTCTGTCAAAGTTATTGGACCACCTATGCTGAGACGATGGCCTTAAAACCTGCACTGTTCGTGGTCATTGAAGACTGGAGTTGGGAAGCCATGCCAAGGGGTTACCCACAGATTTCACTAAGTTTAGTCCACAGGACGATGAGAAATAGTACACCTTGAGAATAGGTACCTGCAGAAATGGTGTTTACCTCGCTGGGGTTAGCAGGCGTGAATCATTGTTGAGCAAGAGATACATTAGACATAGGATTTAAATGTAGAATGTCACTAATAAATTGCAAGCCAATTTTGGGAGGAGCGCAGGGTTTGTGTATTTGTTTTCCAAAGGCGGGCTCATACGATACGAATGTTGTAGACGCAGAAGAGCACAGCAGACAACAGAGCAGCATTCCAGACTAAAACCCCATTGTATAAAACGAGCACATACAGTATTGTGGCCACAGCATGAAATTAATCCATACATCAAGGAGGTTTATACAAACATGACAGTGCCATGAATGGTTTCCAAAACAACAACGACTTTGATAATGATAAATAAATGTATTTTAAAGTTTAAATGCTCCATCAGATATTTTATGCCAAAATGAAATAGAGAAAATGCCCCGAAGAAGAAAATGCTTCATATTTATTGATGTATTTCAAAGGCTACAAAAGGCTTCTCAGCTGCAGATGATTTTCCAGGTGGCCAGTTGGAAACAGCAAATGAAAATTAAGAGTCTATTAGCAGTTTGTCGTTGCAAAGAGTAACCCTGACAAACAAACAGAACATTTTCTTCTGAGAAACCTACTGGATCTGTATAAAGTTCAGTAGCAATTAGTGCTCCTAATTATGCATTACAGTGTACACTGCTCCATATATGCAATGTTGTACATATTCCTGCCCAATCAATCTAATTGTTGTGCTTGAGCAACAGATACAGGTGAAGATATGTATTGAGAATTGAATTTGTTGGTAAAAGCAGCATTTTTGCTTTCCTTCTTTTTTTGATTTAGATTTTTGTTTAATTTGTATTGCATTGAAGCAGGGGGTCACCGGAGCTGAACTGTGTTAATTTCAGTTTCGGAGGCCCCCTGCTTCCCGAGATACCTACCTATGTAGGGGGTTTTGGTATCTCTCTGCTGGTTTAAATGTCCCGGGCCACGCAGGCCAATAGGAAGCCGCAAGGGAGGACATGACGGCTTTCTATTGGCACGTGAGACCTTTAAACATGAACCTGCTATGTATTTGAACTTTTTTCTTTCTCCTGGCCTCATGGAGATGTTACTCCCTCTATCCACTACAAACTCCTCAATCCTGGCCCACACCCAACATCACCATACACCCTGGACTACTCAAAAGCCTTGCACTATCTACTGAATGTTGGTGGAGAACTCTAAAAACCAGCACACCAACCACTGCTCACTCAAATGGCAAACACCACAAATCTACAACTTGCAAACAACTAACCAAATTTCTACTCATACTATTACTCTCTTTAGCAGGTGATATTGAACCTAACCCAGGTCCTCCCATTTCAGCTCTGTCCCATGCCCCTGAGAATACCCCCTTCAAATTCCAAAAAGGGCTATCTGTCGCCCATATAAACATCCGAAGCCTGCTGCCCAAACTGGACGAACTAAGGGCATGGTGCCTTATGCATAAACCCAAAGCCATCATTCTTACAGAAACATGGCTATCCCCTAAAACCCCTGATGCAAATATTGCCATTCAGGGATACTCCATTTTTAGGAGAGATAGGTCAAAGAGAGGAGGAGGGGTGTTATTTTATATTGCAGACGCATTACAATTTACACTGTTAAATTGCCCACCAAGCCCACCCTCTTTTGAAATTCTAGTTGGCAAAATCTTCCTCCCCTTTTCTAAGCCCATCTTGCTTGCTGGCATCTACCGCCCCCCTAAAGCCCCTCTACAATCCTTGACTGATATCACCCAATTTCTTTGCTCCATTTCCTCTATGAATGAGAAGAGTGAGCTGCTAGTTCTTGGGGATTTCAACTTCAATTGGCTTGACCCTAAAAACCACAAAATCCAGATACAACTCAAGTCACTTAACCTATCGCAACTCATTTCCCAACCCACACGGATAAACCTGAAATCGCATAACCATTCCTTGCTAGACTGGATTCTCTCCTCAAACCCCAGCAGAATCCAATCCTCTGGCATCCTTCCTGATATTTTCAGTGACCATGCAATAGTGTACTGTGTACGGAAAATTAAACCGCCCCATTCAACACATACTTCAGTCTGACTTTTTGAGACTCGAAAACTGGATTTCCCAAAACAAACTGTTTTTAAACACTGACAAGACTGTAACAATGGTATTTTGGACCAAGACTAAATTTGTAAAGCTTCCAGTGACTCAGCTCCTGATTAGAACCAACGCTAACACCACCCTAACACCTGTCACTAGTTTTAAATACCTGGGCTTATGGTTTGACTCCCACTTAACATTCGGGATGCACATTGATACCCTGACAACCAAGACTTATGCCAAACTAGGGGTACTTTACAGGAACAAATCCTCCCTAAGTTTCCTGGTCAGAAAGCGTATTGCACAGCAGATGCTAATGCCAATTATTGACTATGGAGACATAGTATATGGCTCGGCTCTTCAAACCCACCTTAGCAAACTTGACACCCTCTACAATTCAATTTGTCGTTTTGTTCTCCAATGCAACTACAACACACATACTGCGAAATGCTCAAAGAACAAGATTGGTCAACACTAGAGTCTAGGCGCAAAGTTCACCTTTCCTGTCTTGCCTTTAAATTCTTCATGGGCAAGCTACCCAGCTACCTGAACAAGCTCCTCACCCCTAAGACCTGCAGCACTTATCACCTGAGATCAGACTCCAAAAGACTATTCATGGTCCCAAGGCTCAACAAAGTATCCGGACGTTCCTCCTTCTCCTTCGTGCACCCCAAAACTGGAACAACCTACCAGAGAATCTCACATCCACCACCAGTTTAAGTTCTTTCAAATCTAAGGCTGTCTCACATTTTAACCTGGTCTGTAACTGTTTCATACGATCATAATATATATTTTCTTTAACTGTGCACGCAATGTCTTGTATATAATGTATACCCTGTTCATTTAAGTAACTGTACTTGTAACCATGTACTATTTGTTTTACTCTGTGCCCAGGACATACTTGAAAATGAGAGGTAACTCTCAATGTATTACTTCCTGGTAAAATATTTTATAAATAATAAATTTTGATAGCCCCACCAAGCCCCGTCGGAGCTGCTACCTGCACAGAGATACTGGCACCTCCTATGGAGGTAAGTATCTCAGGAAGCAGGGGGTCCCTAGAGCTGAAATTAACGCAGTACAGCTCTGGAGACCCCCTGCTTCAATCCTATAACTGAGGTTCTTACAACTGATATTGATTTCTCAGACACAGAGGTTTATGCAAAATCAGACCTGGACGATTTAAATGATACAAAGACAAAAGGAAAACTGCACTATTTATAAACGCAACATTTAATATATCCCATTTTATTCACCTAGGAACACCACCCCCAACCCCATTCTTCAGATCCGCAAGTGGATATAAGTTGTGTAAAGCATCTACATACTGTATATTGATGCCAAAGGACTCTACATGATATTGAAGCTTTTACATTGATGCTAGCCCCACGTGCCTCTCATGATACATATCTTCCAAAGCAACTTATCTAGGACAAATAGTCAACACTGGCATGTGAAGCAGGTTCACCCTTGTCAAAGACAGTGAAGCTACCACCAAGCCACTACCTTGTACTGAAATAATGAAACCTCTACACAGAAGAAAGGTGGAAGAGTGAGAGGTCATGGTAGAAGAGGGATGTGAAGCCTGATTCATATCCTTGGCTTCTAGTGCTCCAGGCACCAACAGTTAGATTGTAAACTATATGGGTGGAAACGTCTATGCACAGGACTGTGTGTAATGTAAGGTTTCCATACACAAACAAAGATATGATTATTTTTTATCACAAAGTGGTTGCACTGGAGATTTTTGTTTGTCTTCTAAATCAACAGGAATATAATTCAGTGTATGTGTATTTTTTTTTTTTAAACCGCAACTTCCTTGTTTGTTACTACAGTATGTGAATATAATTCTAACAGCCATGTACTGTGTGCCTGGCAGTACGTGGTTCAGAAACAAAGCCAGTAGAAATTCGTACTACATTGAGCTGGCAGCCTTGGTAGAGAAGCTTAGTTGGATATGAAGTCATATTTAGTAAACGGTAATAAGCTATAACACACAATAATTATTTAGAACAACCTACCACAAATCATATAAAATCATAGGGTTTGGAAATTTCATTGCAAAATATCATCCAAATGTCAGACGCCGATTTATATATCAGAGCAATCGTTTTGTGTACATTTGAACTAATTTTTCAGGACGTTAATACATGTTCTTTGTACTCATTTTGTCATTGATTATTTCTGCGTCCTGTACGACTACAGCTTATCCGGGGGTGTTGTCTTTCCATGTGACTTGAGCCTCTCTAAACATACAAGCAATTTTTTGACTCACGTTGTGCTCCGCGTGATTAGTAAAATATCAATATGTTTTCTTTAAAGTAGCTTTTATGTCTTTATCTAACCATGGGGGATATGTAACAGGATGGGGCAATTTGCTCCAAAACACAGAGAAAATACATTTAGTGTGCTTTAGATTGAGCTAGCAGCATACAGATGTAGCAGACTCCATTGTTCTCTGGTTTGTGTTATGGTGGGGTATACTGCAGCATTTGGCAGAAAAATATACCATTGAACACAATGTAAACTAGGTGGTATACCGAGGTACCCCTGGGTATGTGGAGTTATCCTGGGGAAGAAATAAAGCCTGCTACATCTGTAGCTTGTTAATGGAACTTCCTTCTTCCATTTGGAGCAGGTCTCTTGGGAGCAGAGATTAACACAAGGTCAGACCTTGTGGATTAATATGATCAAAAGAACAAGTACAACTGCCACAGTTTTAGGTTTAAATAATGTTACTACTCATTATAATTTTGCACTGGCTACCTCCTTCCCACACTCCTATAACCACTCCCCTAAAACACTCACTGGGGAGCAATCTTGCAGCAAAGCAGCCAAAATACATTACATCACCCTTATGGAGTGTCAAAATGATGCACTTTGCCCCAGTTTTGCACCATTGATCCATATGTTTGGCTTCACTGACCTATTCACAGTCATTATCACCTTAGGTCCAATACCTGTTGAAGTCTACCTTTTTTCCCCCTACTCACTGCTTATTACTGCAGTGAGTGTACAGAATTGTAAACTGCAAACTGAACCTAATAGAAACGGTGTCATTCTGTATGCAGATATACACCAGTGTTATTTCCAGTGCTAACACATTAGCAGTAAACTGCCCATTTATTATGCATGCAGCATTGGAGTTCAAGAAGCAGCTAAAAGCTACGATTGTCCTACTGTATATGACAAAATTACATTAAAATTCTTCAGATACATTTACAGCCATTAGATGTTTAAAATTGCTTAATGCAAGTGGCTTACTTCAGAGAGAAAGAGAAGCAGACTCTAGCAATTTTGTCCTTGATATCTTTTCTATCTGTGTCGCACTTTAGTGAGAATTTGCATAATAATGATAGAAAGTGTTGCAGCACACGTACCAGTGCACATTTAGTTGCTCTCCCAAAAGGCTCAAAAATGCAGCAGACTTAAGCAATCTAGGTCAAAAGAGACCTCGGTTTTACAGCGGAGGACATTTATACAGAGCATTTGTATTCACTGGAGAGGGAGGATGACAGAGTGAAACTCTTCCAGTAGAACTCCCCAGTGCAGACGAAGGCTGACAGCAAACTTGGACTTGCGGCCAATTAACAGGAATGCAGGCATAACGTGCAATATACATAGACAAAAAAATGGTGCGCTGTGGGATGATTCTTCAGCTTTAGCTACCGGCCTGAGACTGGGTATTCTCTTGATGTAAAACGTGTATGGTGACGTGATGACACTAATGATATCCGAACCTATTATGCTAATAAAGCACACACAATGCAATAGCACGATGAACTCCGGCACCAAGCATATATTTTATTTTTAACACGAGTCGATGTAGTGATTCAACCTCAAAACAGCTAAGAATGCCTTTAATGACTTGGTTGGTGGCCAACTAATAATTCTTTATTTATTTTTTGTTTCTACAACAGGGTGCCAATTATTCCCAGCTCAATAACAAAACCATTTGAATGTGGTAGAATTGTCAGTTGATTTGCAAGGCATATTGTGCGTGTGCGTGTGCGTCTGCATAGCAAATACAAATAGCACTGCTTACTTTTTTGTTCCATGACAGTTTATTGATGAGGGTCTTTCTCTACATTGTGCAAAAGATCCCGGTGGCTTACCAAATATCATTTAGGAACTGGCACACCTTGCTCGGTTATTTCCATCACTAAATGCGTGACATGATGTGTGAATAGATTTTTCTGCCAGTAAATTTACAAGTTAAAGAAGAAAGAGCAAAACACTGCAGAACAATTTGAGTTCTGTACTAGGACTACAACGTCACATGCAGATGGCAGGGGACCCCTAATTGACCTTTTCTTTTTTTTCTGTATACACTAGGGGCGGCCAACTCCTGTCATTAAGGACAGTTTCTGAGAATATCCCTGCTTCAGCACAGGTGGCTCAATCTTCTACTGAGCTACCTGTGCTGAAGCAGGGATTTTCTGACAACCTGACCTGTTTTGGTAGCTCTTGAGGACTGGAGTTGGCTACCCCTGGTGTACAGAGCAGGACCAAGTTCATTAATACAAAGCTCGATGTAGCACCACATTCAATTTGTGCTCTCTATAGCCCATTAAATCTGTCAGGGTTATTTGTCAAATGGATAATGGCAAACTGGATAGTTGGCACAACCACAAATGAACCAAGCTGCAGAGATAGCATTGAACAGGATGGGAACAGAAAAACAGATCGGACCAGCAAGAAGTCAAAGTTAGGGTCACGAAAGAGGCAAGGGCAATATTGCCCTCCTGTTCCTCTTGTAAGACAGTAAAACAAGCTTCCGTACAATGAGAGCACCGGAGAGAATTCATAGCTGTTCCAATTAAGGCTTCACTCTGGGGAGAGAGGCAATAGGTAACAATACTGTTTTACCAATCAGCACCCGGCAAGCGGACAGCTCACCTGGCAGATGCCTGGTGCAATAAATAGCAATCACATCAGACTTTTATTATAATGAATGCATTTTCACTATAGCAGCTTACTGGCATAGCTGCTTTTAGCATTTATGAACTTGTTTAACTACTGATACAATACTTTTGTGCTTTGCCTGCTAAGAGGATTTTCATTATTTTTCCTGACTGTAAAATTAGAAGTGCTTTTCCTTCTACTCAACTAGAAACTTCACAACAGCTTTCTCAGGTACATTTGTGTAGTGTTACTTTATCGTCTCAGACAATGACATAATGCAATATATCATGCAACCCTGTTGATATATTTGTTTCCTCTGCAGAAGTGTAAGGATTTATTAATTTCTCAGTCAGTGTAATATTGGGAATTATCTCTCTTCATTCACATAACTAGTTCCAGGGCCGTAATTGGCATTATAAGATATTACAGTGGTATTAGAACATTTAATACCTTTTGAACAGTTTAATAAATGTCTTAAATCATATTTGAATTCACAAAATAGAAAATAATGCAAAGAATACATTATATTGTCTCATTTCCTTTATTATTGAAATCACTCATTTTTAGCATATGACTGCAAGGCAGGTCTTATCACTGGGTGAGGAACAGATTAGAAGTGCCTGCAGCAGAAGGCACTAATGAGACGAATGCCTGGAGATTGCAGGCATGTGTATTAAGAGCAGGCTGGATGCCAAATATCAGTCTTTGGTAGTGGCAGTCACAATGTGTCCAGGTGTGCAAGTCTGTACAAACTTACATTTAGAACTGTGCTTTGCAAAAAACTATTCCACCAAACTACAGAGACAGAGAGACAGAGACACAGAGAGACAGAGACACAGAGAGAGACAGAGACACGGAGAGAGACAGAGACACAGAGAGAGACAGAGACACAGAGACAGAGACACAGAGAGAGAGAGACACAGAGAGAGAGACACACACACACAGAGAGAGACAGAGAGAGAGAGACAGAGCGAGAGAGAGAGAGACACACACACACACCGAGAGAGAAAGACACAGAGAGAGAGAGAGAGAGAGAGACAGAGAGAGAGAGAGAGACAGAGAGAGAGAGACACAGAGAGAGTGTGAGAGAGACACACGCAAAGAGAGAGACAGAGAGACACACACAGAGAGAGACACAGAGAGAGAGAGAGACACACAGAGAGAGAGAGTGTGAGAGAGATACACACACACACAGAGAGACACAGAGAGAGACACACACACAGAGAAAGAGACACAGAGAGAGAGAGACACACACAGAGACACAGAGAGAGAGACACACACAGAGAAAGAGACACAGAGAGACACACACACAGAGACACAGAGAGAGAGACACACAGAGACACACATAGAGAGAGAGACACAGAGAAAGAGCGACACACAGAGAGAGAGAGAGAGAGGCACAGAGAGAGAGAGAGAGATACAGAGAGGGAGACAGAGAGACACACACACACAGAGACACACACAGACAGTTACACTGTATACAGTTCTAATAATGTATATTTTTATGTATATAGCGCCATCTATGTTATATAGCACTTCACACCAGTAATACACGTGACATAATAATATAACATATAATGGGAATAAGCTCTTCAGACATAAAAGTAACATTACGAAAAGGAGTCCCTGCCCCGAAAAGCTTACAATCTAAGTGATCCATAGGGAGAACTTACAGAGACGGTAGGAGGGTGTTCTGGTGAGTGAATCTGCTAGGGGCCAAGGTAAATACATCTGAGATGTGCAGTAAGAGATGTAGCATAATTACTGTGCTCGGCTTCGCGGGTGATCAAGGAAACTGAAGACACTTAGCTTTGCTAAATCTGTATATACGTACATATATACTGTACGGCAAACAAATATTTGCCTAAGCAAGGAGAGAACTCCTATAGAAAAGCACTTGTGACAGAAATAGTGAAATGTTGGTATTCTTGAAACGTAACCTTTAATAGGGTTATAAACATTAGTTTATGTGTATTACCCTATTAAAGGTTAAGTTTTAAGAATAACAAAATATCTCCTGGACTGAGGGGCAGCAATAACATACTGCAGTTTCTACAACTTTAAGAATGAAATAAGTATCTTCAACTGGAACTGCTGCTTCAATTGGAGTTTAAAAGAGAGTATGCCCTTTTAATCTGGGCTGGGATCTCCAGCTGTTAAGGTAGATAATTTGATGCTTGCTGAAATGCAAGATTTTTCCATGTAACAGATTGGGCGACATAGTAATCATACTGTAGGTTAGACGTACAACTGTATTGGTTTTTCATTTAGGCATCTAAATCAAATTGTTAGATTTATAAAACACCAGTCACCCCCAAGAAAAATATCTTGCCCACTCTTAATGTAGCTAGTGTTCAGTCTTTCTTTATTCTACTTGTATTCACAATATACATCACGTGTAAAGGCTTCAAATTAGTGCTACCAACATCACAATAGCAAACAGTGGTGGGACCATCTACAATGCCATGCCTGCCAACTAACTGCAGGGCGACAATGATCCAGCCCTGAATTTCTATTTCCAATTGTTGCTCTGTCACGATGTTATTATATATAGGCAGCTGTGAAGAAAAACCAGCCTGGATTATTAACACATTGTTGGGCTGGAGATAGTTGACGGGTATGTATAAAGCAACCATACCCCGCATTTATTTGGATCTATTATTAAAGGATTCCATAAATATGCGCTAAACAATAAGTTATGGGTAAGGTTAACTTCTGATCAACCCCAGGGGAACTCATGCCTAGGGCATAAGCGGTGTATAAGCATTCCACGGGACTCCGGGTAAATAAAACATGGCAGCCAAACTTGCTGGGACTGCTCATTTTCATTCACTTGGTTTTTAAATATTTAGACAGACAAGAAGAACACTATGATTTTCTAGGTGAAGAAAATATAAGAGGATACATGGTGTGTTTCACACGCTTTTCTAATTTATTGTTTAAATCGAATATGCAAAGTGCTGCTAAAGGTTTACGTTTGATCTTCCGACTCGGAGGAAGCACCTGGCACAACTGGCCTCTTGCTCGCCTCTCTTGAACTGCATTGGATTGACAAGATGACAATATCCCAATTGAGATTTCAGGCTCGTGTGAAGTAGGCACCTGATCTGCCTGTAAATGCTTTGACAAAAGGCGGTTTCATTCACAGGAGAGAAAAACTCAGTAGGACGTCTCTTATTTAGCCTCTCATGTCCTACCGCAGTGTAACCCCTTATGCTGCCGGAGAGACCTGCAATGCACCGCAAAGGTGGCAACTCCGGGGTTCTCAACTCCAGTCCTCAAGACCCCCTGACAGGTCAGGGTATCGGGATAACCCTGCTTCAGCACAGGTGGCGCAATCAGTCCCTGTTTCAGCACAGGTGGCTCAATCAGTGGCCCAGTCTTTGACTGGGCCACTGATTGAGCCACCTGTGCTGAAGCAGGAGTATCCTGAAAACCTGACCCGTTGGAGAGCCTTGGGGACCGGTGCACAGAACTCCTGAGTTAATGAAATGTTCCATTCCCAATCTTCCATTGAATCTGTCAGCGGAGAATTCCATTACTCGCTTAGAGAACACAGAACCCTGTCATCAGATAATCATAACGTCTGTTTTGAAGTGGTTATTTTATTAGCCTGGAAAGTAAAGCAGATTTCAGAGGTTTAAGCCACGGCAGGCTTTGAAAAGGCATACTGATGTATGTGCTCTTGTTTTCTCACATGCTGTGGTCAGGATACAGATCTTGACACTAGATGATAATGCTCTTAACAATAGGAAATCTCGAAACTGTCATTTCTTTCCTGTTTAAAACAAAGCGCAGAAAGCCCCATTCCTTTGAAATACCATCAACCAAACATCTGAATGCTGCTATTTTAACAGTAGCCCTTGTTGTCACCAATAAATGACCATCACTTCCCCATTCAGAGGCCCCCAAGAAATTCAACTAACCGGCTATGTGAAATTGCACCTTTAATGACACTAATAAAAGAGTATTCAAATCTAAGCACATGCAAGAGCCCACCAAACCACTGTTAGTGTTTTTAAAGTACTCGATTATTTTGGGATGCACCCACATTTTATTTATAAACAGATATACAACAATACTCTTCTTCATTATTTGAGCAACTATGTACAGGCATACCCCGCATTAACGTACGCAATGGGACCGGAGCATGTATGTAAAGCGAAAATGTACTTAAAGTGAAGCACTACCTTTTTCCCACTTATCGATGCATGTACTGTACTGCAATCGTCATATATGTGCATAACTGATGTAAATAACACATGTGTAACAGGCTCTATAGTCTCCCCGCTTGCGCACAGCTCCGGTACAGGTAGGGAGCCGGTATTGCTTTTCAGGACGTGCTGACAGGCGCATGCGTGAGCTGCCGTTTGCCTATTGGGCGATATGTCCTTACTCGCGAGTGTACTTAAAGTGAGTGTACTTAAACCGGGGTATGCCTGTACTCTATTTATTAAAAAAAATATTTTCACAGAAAAATTGTTTGACTGTTTTCTGTCCAAGAACTAGATTGGTCATCCCTTGAGTCTAGGTGCAAAGTACATTCTTAGTGTCTTGCCTTCAAATTCTTTCTGGGCAAGCTACCTGTCTATCTGAACAAGCTCCTCACCCCTACCACATGCAGCACTTATCATCTGAGATCTGACTCCAAAAGACTGTTCATGGTCCCAAGGTTCAACAAAGTATCCGGACACTCCTCCTTCTCTTACCGTGCACCCCAAAACTGGAACAATCTACCGGAGACTCTTAAAGCCCCCACCAGTCTAAGTTCTTTCAAAACATGTTAATCTTGTCTGTAGCTCTTACATACGCCTATAACATATATTGTCTCTAGCTATCCATGAAATGTCTTTAATAAATATTATGTATAACCTCTGCTCATTTAATGTAATCATGTATTGTCATCATAACTCTGTGCCCAGGACATACTTGAAAACTTCCTGCTAACACATTTTTATAAATAAAAAGTTGGGTTCTGGGATACGACACAGAAAGTGTTACAGAAAGACATTGCAATGAACCTAAGCTTCATTTTAAACATATGTAATTATAATTGTAATAGTGCAGAGAATTTAAAAGACCCTTACAAGTCCTGATGCTCACCTACTGTATATACATTTGATGATTTAACTTTGCGTTCTAAAGTAGGGATCATTAAAAGCATATTGCAGGATTGAGGCAAGTGCAGGACATTTGTGATCCCATTTTGCTATGTGATGATCTTTTTGGCCCATTAACTCACTAGTAAAGATCTGCAAAACGTCCACACAAGTTTTCAGCAAATAAAAATACCGCTTGCGGTGCATTTGCTTGTCTGAGACAGGTCTGCAGTCCTGTAGTATCGCTCAGCGATAATGGGGAACTCCAGGATTGCAGACCTGCCTGAGACATTCAAATGCACCACAAGCGGTATCTGTACATGCAGTAGGCTGGAGGGTTTTTGTCACTTTTTTTTTACCCACCATAATTTTTTTTAACTGTCCAATTTTGGGCTCTCAACACTAGCAAAAGTTGTGTGAGGTTAACAACATTCGCAAACATTCCCCATGCATTATGCAAGGAGAAATACACCGGAATAAGAAGAATGGAGAAGGAGCGGCTCAGTGAGTAACGACACTGACTGGCACTGAGTTTGAAGCAGCGGAGTCTGGTTCAATTCCTGGTGTCGGCTCCTTGTGACCGTGGGCAAGTCACTTTATCTCCCTGTGCCTCAGGCACCTCAAAATCATACATTGTAAGCTCCACGGGGCACGGACTGTGTCTGCAAAATGCCTCTGTAAAGCGCTACATAAAACTAGCAGTGCTATACAAGAACAGGCTATTATTATTATAATAATTGCTGCACTCTTCAAATACGCTTACATTTAAAGTGCTGTATGAATGGTACCCAAGTCACATGTCTCCTTACATAGAGACGTAGCAGCCATTATTGCTACCGCTGGCGCGTTATGCACACAACCCGTCAGCCGGAGTAATCACCATTGACAACGAATTAGCCGCTCGCAAAAAAAAAAACAGATGGAAGTGTTGACTCCTGCTACATCATCTTTGCATGAAAACTGCCCAAAACCTCCTCACTTACATAAAAGTCAGCAAAGAAAAAAGCACTATGTCCAAAATTTTCCAAAAATAGGTTAAAAAAAACCTGCTGCTTGAAATTGATTTTAATATTTCATCATATGAGATGAGTTTAACCTAGTACGACGGGAAGATCCACTGTGAGCATGTGATCCCATTGCCATGATTCACACCCTGATGTTGGAGATCGCCTTCTATTCTGATCACGTTCACAGCTCTGAGAGAACTGATAACGTGATCTTCCCTAAAAACTAACCTGCTCTGTACAGCATTTGGGGCATTTAAGGGGGGGGGGGGCAACTGGGACAAAGCCAGGGCAAAAGTATTGCACCAGAACGATCAAAGGGAAACTCCAATTGCTTTCAGTGGATTCCGCCTCTGAGAAATATGGGGCCGTTCGGCACTATTGTTGTATGTATGCATATCTCTATTTATATAGTGCAGGCGGTATACTCCGCGCTTTGCAAAGACAAAAGAGTACAGGGAATTATAATAATACAATAATACAATAAGCGCAGAAAAGTCAGGCAACAGGGAAGGAAATCCCTGCCCCGGAGAGCTTACAATCTAAGTGGTATGTCGGGAAACTTACAGAGACAGCAGGTGAGGGAATCAGTGCACTTTTGCCCCAGGTTTGCAGCCGGGAGACTCTTAAACCCCCAGCACTTTAAAGCTTCACAAATGCTCTGCCCTCGGGCTCACTTTGTGCTCATACATAACTAGAGAAAGGACACAGCACTTCCAAACTTGCAGTGATCACAATGAAGCTATGAATACATTTGAAGAAAATCATAGCTTAAGTTATCCCCCAAATATGTTTTTGCATTGATGTTTCTTCAAAACGAAGAGCTGCCGGAGGATTTCACAGTGAGGTGTGCGATGGAAATGGGAAAGGCGAAGCAAAGGCAATTTGTTAACAAGAATGATTGGGACAGATTTATGATTATAGGCCATTTTCACTAAGTGGTGCTGCTGAATGCGACACGCTTCAGCATGGCTCTTTACAGCTCATTCGGGTGAATGGAGTAAGAGTAACACTTAGTAATGATGGCCCTTTATGAGGGCATCGGTTCAAAGGGACACCTGTTATAATGGTTTTAGCTATGTTTATTTTCAATATAAAGAGAAAAATATCTATATATACAGTAAATAGCTGCCTCTTGGTTGCCACAGGGGCCAGCAACAATTGCTTTGTTAACTACTTGACTGCCCAAGGAGTTAACAATTGGCATTCCATTTGGCATCCTTATTCCAATCACACAGGTGATTTAACCCAGCGCTTCAAGGGACAATCCCTCATAGGACCAAAGTGAACTAGTTTCAGTGACATGTTTGAGGCGTCTTGTCTAGGTCATTGGTACCTTTTCCATCCAAATCTGAAGCCTATGAATATTTTACATTTATTTTGTAAAATTTGGGAGGTGTTCGATTTCTGTGCGGCGTCACTGTGTGATCAGCGAGTGATTGTACAGCCAGAGTGAGTCCCCTCTCCACACCGCCTGTTATCTGTATTGGCTCTCTGATAAGGGCAGGGTGTGATACGTGTGTAGCGGTCATGTAAAATGCCTACAGTCATCTCTCCTGCTGGCAGTAAGGCCTGGTAAGTGTGGGCATGCCAGCAGTAATCATGGAGGTTTTCCCTCACACCCTGGTGGGGTGCTCTGTGTATGGCTGGGACTGGTCACATGCTCTGACTCCATGGTTAGTGATGTCAGAGATGTGTCAGCCTCAGAACCTTACATAAGGCACAGCACTGTGTTCTAAAGTTAGTTCTGATGTGGAGTTGCAAAGTGGTTGGTTGCTGAGTGTTGCTGGAAAGCTCTTGTCAGAGCTGAGGAGGAGCTCTGGCAGTTATGTTATAGTAACTCCATGGGAGGCTGTGTCCAGGGACCTGGCACAGGACAGTGATTCCTGCGGGAATAGTGAATCCCTGATCTGGGTGACAAACCTAACCAAAGGGAGCACTGGTGAGATGAGCGGCTGAAGATACTCCTTGTGGGGGGGCAGTTGCCCTGCCGTGTCAATAAAGATGAGTTCAGCCAGAAACCCTCTCGTGTATCTATCTGGGATGAGTGTACAGAGAGGAGCACCACGGAGGAGTTCCTCGCCAGGACCATCCCCATGCGGACGCAGGGACCCTGGTGAGGTGGAGGCGCTGCACTGTAACTAGGTGAGACTCAGCACACTACCTCAGGCCTGTCTGACGGGTTCTCCCCACACACCATCATGCGGGAGACTCAGGAGTCCTGTAGCCAGCAGGTGCACCATATGACATATCCACACTGTAATGGGGTCCGGTTAGACCACAGGGGCCAATGTGAGATTGGGTGGGTCAGACCGGGCCAGAAACACCGTTACATTTGGAGGCGCTGCTGAGAGCAGACCCGTCAACAGGACAGGCTTTTAGCTAGGTCACTTGGAAACAGGGAGAGTGTCTGCTGCCACTTTGTGCTGAGTAGGGACGGACCTAGGGGTGGTCAGGGGGCTGACGGGATATTGTCAGTTCGCAGGGACAACCTAGGGGCCTGAAGGGAGTGAGGGGTCTGGAGCGGGCTATAGCTGACCGAGTCACCTTGAGGCAGTGCTAGTTGGTAGGATGCCAGAAGGGACAGCCTGTTAACTTGGTCAGGAGTCCTGGAGAGGGTCTGCGCTAGGCTGACCAAGACAGGTAGACGCCCCAAGTACTGCATGGCAGAGCCAGCCAGAGTACCTAGCCATTCCAGACACTCACCGTAGGGAGCATAGACTGGGAGGAAGGAGTCACAGCAGACACTGAGAGAGTGAGCCTAGCCTGAGGTAGTGCAACCCTGAGTCACACCTAGAGAAAGTACACATGTGGTGGTGCATCTGAACTAATCTTTATTGTACCGGTGTGGTGGCTGCCCCGCAGAGTGGAGCCTCATGTACGACAACTGTTATGAGAAAGTGGAGGATCCGCGTGGCGCGGAGAACGTAAAATGGCGGACAGAGGCTGATGGGGAGGGCACCCGTGGCGTGCAACCCACTGAAGAGCAGACTGTCGCTGAATTGTCCTTAACGAGTTTGCTCTGGAGCGGAGCAAAGGCCGTGGCTGCCCCGTTTTTATCCTGCCTGGGACAGCGAGGGGCCACCCTTGAAGAGTGTGAAGAAATTGTTATAATTGGGGGAGAACCCCGTGAGAGCGAACGAATGGACTTTTTGGGCGCAAAAACCAACCAAAATGGCGGTTCCCGCTTGCTAGGGAAACCGCATGGGCCAGGCGCGGGAAAAATGGCTGCTGCAGGACTTGCACAGAGCTGGCCGGGAATGGCGCGAACAGCAGAGCCCCGCCCTGATGGGGGGCATGGCGCGAAAGCTATGGCTGCGCCGGGATGGACAGTGACTAATTCAGCCCCTGTGCTGAGTCAACCGTTGAGTTTATGGGACCCTCCCCTGATTTCTACCAGGGGGAATGACTTTCAATTATGGCCTGTGGGGATGCACCCACTGGGCCCAGGGACTGATATCCAGACGGCGCCACTACAAAAAGTAGTTCCGGCCGTGGAGATGATTTGCAAGCAAAGGTACCTTGTGCAAAAAGCTGCTGCAAGGAGAAAGCGGGAACTAGCCGCGGGAAAAGACTCCAGCTCTGAAGAGGAGACTGGCGCGAAAACGCAAACCGCGCCCACCAGGACTGAGAGAGGTGCGGCCTTAATTAAGGGGCATGATATTCCCCTGTGGGACCCGCCCATTATTGCAACCCCTGGGGGCGGGTTCCAACTCTGTCAGAGAAGGGAGGAGTCGAAGCAGGGAGTGGCGGATCCAGCAACTTCCACCAGTCAGTTGCGAGGAACCACAGAGAAGGAGAGACCTGTACAGGAAGTGACTCCTGTACAAAGAATGGCCTGCTCCTCTACTGTGGGCACTATGGTCTCCACCCAGCCCTACTCAGTGCCCGGCGGGGTGCTGGTGGTGAGGGTGGCCAATACAGAGACGGTAGTCGGGCTCTGCCTACAATGCGGGCTGCCCGGAGGTACTGTGAATACGATGGCACGTTGCCCTCATTGCGGGACTTTGTATCTGTGGCCTATGCCCACGTTTGTCCCAATACAGCCTGCTGACCCCCCGGTGGATGTGACCCGGCGCTCTGCTGAGTCCCCGGGCGCGCTGTGGATGAACCGCGCGAGTCCCGGAGATAGGGGACTGGAGCCGGTCAAGTCGGCTGGGTCACTGGCCATTGAGGCGGCTGGATTAAACCCCGAGACAGGGGCAAAGAGACTTTCACCCCGCCCCGCGACCCCTAGGTCGGGGCGAGGGGACTACTCTGATGAGGACCTCCGTGAGCTGGCGGTAGCAAGAATGGAGCGGAAAAGACAGACGGGAAGAACGACGCCCCGTGGGGTGAGTGACCGGACGTCCCCCGCAGATAGGCGATCCGACCGACGGAGTCCCGCCATCCCAGGACCTGGCGGAGATGGGAGAGAGACGCCTACACCCCTGCGGATGGGTAAGCCAAAAAGCCCTATCTCTTACCTGGTCACAACAGACGGCGAAGCGCTGGAAGGGCCGCGCCAGGCCCAACGCGCACGTGGAGGGACGGCATCACTTCCGGTGGCGACGGCGGAGCAACCGGATGTCGTCGTGGAAGAAGAGATCCCGCATGGGGGTCCAACGCGAGATGGCGACGCTTCCGGTTCCGGGGAGGACGTCACTTCCGGTGGCGACGGCGGAACCCAGGAAGGGGAAGCAGCGACGCTTCGGCGATTGGGGGAAGGTCCCCGACCGCTCGTATTGCCCAGAAAATGGAGAGACGGTATCAGGACTGAGGAGGGTGAGACATCATCCTTGGACCAGTCTACGGACAGCCAGGAGCGGGTCGTAACCCCGTGGGATCCCGCCCCATGCCCCTATACCCAACCCCATGCCCTAGCTAATGTACCTACCCCTATCACACGGTCACCGGGTTCACCGCCCAGCTTGGAACTTGTGGACATACCTTTGGGGGGGGAGGAAAAACGGACTGGGGAGAGGCAGCTCAGTGGAGCTACGGAAGGCGATTCACGGGGAGGAGGAGAATTGAGGGTGGCGCATACAGTACCCCAACTGGCAGTAAAGGCTCCGGGGTCATCAAGGTGGTCCAAACCGCGATCCACAAGGTCGTCAGGGGTATTTTCATTTGATGACGATCGGGAACCAGGGCCTAATCCCTTTAAGGAGACCCGGTGGTGGGCTCCACTATTTGAGGGGTACTCCGCATGGATGGACCGTACTCGGTTCCTCATCCGGCGGGAGGACGTGGTAGATTTCTGGTGGAGAGAGGGAGAGTTTACACCAGAGCAGAGGGACAGGGAGCTACAGAAGAGGTGGTTCCAGCTGGAGCGTAGAGACATAGCGCCCATGGGTCCAGACACACTGTCAGACCCAGTGGATTCTGATGAGCCCCTATCATGGGTGTTACCTGGGAGGGCAGGTAATGCGGATCTGACCAGGGTCAGTAGGGCGGAGAGGGCTATAATAGTCAAATATAAAAAATCCCATGGGTTGGAGTATCCCTATGTTCCGGAGCCCCTGATGGATGAAATTGAGGACAATAGGGAATCGTGGCTCCAAGAAACTATAGAGCTGTACTTAACCAATAGGGGGAGCGACATAGTAGGTAAAAAGGCGGAAGAAAGAATAGACACCCTGATGCGAGTGTGGAGCATAGGGAGAAATGTTCACAAACATAGAGTGACCTATGTGCCAGAGAGAGGGTCACCTAGGCATTACTATGTTACGGTCCTGGATATGGGTAACCGGGAAGTGAGGAAACCTGACCCAGATCACTATTTTTAGGGGGTACTGACGCATCCTGCGGGTCTGTGGCTGCTGGTCGGGGCGGGCTTGGCGGATGACTGTATTCATATGTACTGAGGTCATGTTTACAATATGCTGAAAATTTGTATGGATGTTAACCTAATTATGTTTGTGTTACAGTGCTTCCTGGAAAGAGGTATACAAATTTAGGTCCCAGCGAGGACGATGGGATTCACCAGGGGGAGAATGTAGCGGTCATGTAAAATGCCTACAGTCATCTCTCCTGCTGGCAGTAAGGCCTGGTAAGTGTGGGCATGCCAGCAGTAATCATGGAGGTTTTCCCTCACACCCTGGTGGGGTGCTCTGTGTATGGCTGGGACTGGTCACATGCTCTGACTCCATGGTTAGTGATGTCAGAGATGTGTCAGCCTCAGAACCTTACATAAGGCACAGCACTGTGTTCTAAAGTTAGTTCTGATGTGGAGTTGCAAAGTGGTTGGTTGCTGAGTGTTGCTGGAAAGCTCTTGTCAGAGCTGAGGAGGAGCTCTGGCAGTTATGTTATAGTAACTCCATGGGAGGCTGTGTCCAGGGACCTGGCACAGGACAGTGATTCCTGCGGGAATAGTGAATCCCTGATCTGGGTGACAAACCTAACCAAAGGGAGCACTGGTGAGATGAGCGGCTGAAGATACTCCTTGTGGGGGGGCAGTTGCCCTGCCGTGTCAATAAAGATGAGTTCAGCCAGAAACCCTCTCGTGTATCTATCTGGGATGAGTGTACAGAGAGGAGCACCACGGAGGAGTTCCTCGCCAGGACCATCCCCATGCGGACGCAGGGACCCTGGTGAGGTGGAGGCGCTGCACTGTAACTAGGTGAGACTCAGCACACTACCTCAGGCCTGTCTGACGGGTTCTCCCCACACACCATCATGCGGGAGACTCAGGAGTCCTGTAGCCAGCAGGTGCACCATATGACATATCCACACTGTAATGGGGTCCGGTTAGACCACAGGGGCCAATGTGAGATTGGGTGGGTCAGACCGGGCCAGAAACACCGTTACACGTGTAAAGAAAACACTTGCTTAAAGCTGCAGTTCAGGCAATATCCTGCATGTGTGTTTTTTTAATAAATCAGTTCTGTAGTAAGAAAAAATACTTTTAGCATTTTCTGTTTTAAAAAACAACAACGTTGAAAGACCAATTTTCTTGTATTCTATTTTAACAAGCATGCTTGTTCCTATAGCAACGATTTACATTCCCCATATTTAAAGATGTCGCCAAACTTTGCCGATCAATAGACGGAGAACGAATTGATCGGCAGCTATGCAGTTCTTTAGGTAATTAGAGATTGCCCACATGAAACTATTGAAGTAAAAAAAAAAATTAAAAAAAAAAAAAAGACTGAACTGCAGCTCTAACAAACACTTTCCCATTTAGAGGCTCCTAAGAAATTCCACTGGCTAACTATGTGGGGTAGACCTTTAATAAAGATTCAGCCTGTGAATAGGTTTGCAGGAGGCTTCTCCGAAAATACTGGACTCAATGGTGAAAGGTGCGTCAGGTCACTATGTCCAGGGAGGAAAATACCGGACACATACATGTCCAGTATTACAGTACCTCTCATTTTTTACTGGACAGAGTATCCAAACACAGGACAGTCCAGTTGAATACAGAGCACCTGGCAACCCTACCTTTGAACCACAATGACGATTTCGTCGATACACTGAAACAACCTGTTTGCTTGCAGAAGGACCACTAATGCATTGCAGTGAGGCTGAATCCCCAATCCTGTGCTTGTCTGGTACACATGTTCTTACCTTCTTAGAATGTTCAATACAGAATTGTTAATGGTGAGTGATTTCAAAAGCACCCGAAGCAGGATACAATAAGATATGCCTTACTACACATTCATACTTCCAAACAAATTATTCTGCCCATCTCCAGTGTATCCATGTACTAGCAGAACGCTTGTACACAGAATTAGTTTTGTGAGAGACAGAGTGTTTAAACAATTTGGTATTAGGAAACCCAAGCACCGCATCATCTGTTGAGGCTTCATATGCATACAGGTTATCTCGGAGAACAGGATAATCTGGAGCGATCTGCTTTGCTCTCCGGAGGTGTTGGGTAAAGATTTCCCTGAGAAGAGTAGCAGATGTGATTGGAAAAGATTTGCTCCGGTCCAGATGGGTTTTCTTTGCTGTGAATCTATTTTATAATTTCAAATGAAAATATTTGCAGTAGCGAGTCTTTGCTTCCTTGCGAAGGATTTTATACACCCCGTACTGCGGAGATTTAGCAGCTGCGTAAATACAGGAGAAAAATAACTTTTGTTGTTGAAGGTTGTCATACTCTTAACTTCTTGGCTGAAATGAGCCCCTGCAGCAGGAGCGTGTCTAACCTGGAACACATGGATATCCCTGCTGTGTGTTGTAATACATTAACGTTTAGACATTAGACGCCACTTCTGAAGTCCGACAACGGGGAAAAAAAAACGATTGCGATTTTAAAGGTCATAGGCGTTAAGAAGTACTACTGCTTTTTATTTCGAATCCCAAAATGTCACCACTTTGTATTACTAATACCACAGTACCATTACCTTTTATTTACAAAATTACAGTTCCGCTAATTTTTTAAAGGTATTTATTTGAAAGGAACCTCTCCATTTTCTGCTGTGGGAGCATACATGTGGTACAAACCTTTTGAATTTGAGGTTCAAAGAGCTTTGCTGCAATGTACATCAGATCTAGACTGTAATTAAGGTTCTAATTTTTTAAGGCACTTTCAGGCACTAGGATCAAGCTTCAAGCTTTTGCCTGACAACATGTATCAACATCATGTATGAACACATGTATGAACTTTTTGAAATGCACAAAGGAAATACAATTCTATGGAACGCTTATAATTATTCTACCTAACTGCTGTCTCCAAGTAACACAGAGAAAATATTGATGCCCCGCCTCATGCATATTTCATTTAAAGAAGAACTCTCAGAGGTTTAAAAGCTTGTAAATGGTGTGTTGGGCTACTGAGTTGACTCCTCTTAATTCCTGTCAAATGCCACATATTGTTGCTAAACCGGGTGCAGCCTGGCTCTGTTTCCTCCATAGTGTGCTTTCAAAATGACAGGAAAAGATGAGGGCAAGAAGTGCAAACTAGGCATTATATCGTGTATGTAAAATAACCCCTTCCCCCATCTAACTAATCCTCAAATTCTGCACCAGTGAAAATGGAAAAATAATCAACGCAAATTATTCTGGTAACAACAGCAAATTCTATATACTCAATTTAAGTTTATGGGGATTTTCGGCCAAATTGAATGACCTAAATCCAATAAATAATAATGTACTTGCCCTGCGCTTCCCATTGTTGCTGTTGTTTTTTGTGTGTTAATACTGTATGTTTTCAGGTAGCAGATTTTCCTCAGTGCTTCATATCTATGGTGGGATCTTCCACGGGCACCACTACATCAAATTTCATCAAGAGAAAGATATCCGCACTCTTATCAGTGAAGAGGATCTTTTAGACCATTTAATATATATATATTAAATATATATACTGTGTGCTCATTTGCATGTCATTTCCCAGAATCCCTTGCTGCAGTGGAAGTGCTGTATGCTGGGTGATAATGGGGAAAGGCGGGGTTGCAGACCTGCCTAAGACATGCAGATGAGCATACAGCTATATTTGCATATATATATATATATATATATATATATATATATATATATATATATATATATATATATATATATGATCGACAGGGCGCAACGTTTCCTGTTGCCCCTGTGGAAGGGTTGACACCCGAAACGTTGCGCCCTGTCGATCTATATATATATATATATATATATATATATATATATATATATATATATATATATATATATATACAATTAAGGTCTGCGCTCGTGTGTGAATAGCCAGAAATATAGGAAATCTAAATATAGACTATTAATAGATAATGATTATATAAAAAATAATAATAAATTATAATTAATATAATATATCCTTATAAAATGAAATTAATATACCAATAGTGCATAATGGATGTCTAATAAAAACAGCTAAAAAATACAATTTGAACAAAAAAAATGTGTGTGGTGCTGTGAACTTTCCTTGATCTGCTCAATGCAGATAGTCCTATAGAGTCCAACAAATAAGTCCAATGATTGGGGAGTAACAGTAGCACTATTAGGACCGACAGGCAGCTTCTTTAAAAGGGCACAACGACCTCCCTCTCCATCTGCATAGAAAGATAAAAGAAAAAAAAAGCGCCAAATCCTAGTGCATTACTGTGCAAAAATCGATATATTTAATTCCCAAAAATCTCAATAAAAATGAACTCACAAACATAAAACAATTAAAAGCATTGTATGAGATATACTCATGCTCCTAGGACCAGGAAACGCTGCTTTATATATATATGTATTCTAAACTGGGGAGCGCGAACTTTTGGAGCCACGCCCCCCTGACTACCCAGGTGCTCGCCGCGTCCCCCTTGCTTTTTTTACTGACGTCAAATGACGCTGCGGGCGACATCACATGACCCCGTTGTCATGGCAACGGGCGCCAAATGACGCTGTGGGACCATGGCGACGCATCACAACAAGGCTTCTGAAATCCCGATAAGTAGGTTACAGAGTCCTGCGTGATTCCACGACAACTGGTGCAAGCGCCCGCGCCCCCCCAAAAAAATCCTGTGCCCCTCCAGTTTGTGCACCCCTGATCTAAAAGACCCACTTTCTCTGGATCAAAGTATATTGAATTACCACCTAAGCCAGATATCTTTTCAGCTGAAATGATTTGTTTTATAATTCCATTTCTTCATTTTCCATTTTAATCACATAGGGGCCTCATGCACTAAAGGTTCATAAAAAAAATTGCCGGCCATTTAAATCACCGGTTTTATGAGCGTTGCTATCACGGTATTCAGAAAACCTTGATACCTGTCATAGCAAAATTCACAAAACGGGCGATTAGCCGATGATATGATGAACGACCCACTGAAAAGCCTTACCCGGCGAGTTGTATCTGCTGCAGAGAGAGCTGCTATGAGAGAGCCGTCTCTCCCTGTGCAAATCTCGCCCGAAATGTATGTGTATTAATTTTAATTTTGTTAATAGTTTAGATGGGCAGGGTGTCTCCTGAGCTGAACCGCATTGGTTTCAGCCTCAGGGACCCCCTACTTCCTGATATATAGGTCCCTTTATGGGTGCCGGTCTCTCATATGGATTTTATTCCCATGGTCACGTGACGCGGACATTTAAATGCATAGGAGATACCGGCACCCCATAACGGGGCCTGTATCTCAGGAAGTAGGGGGTCCCTGAGGCTATCTGCTATGGTAATGAAGTTTAATGTAAATGCATTTTTATTGCATAGGGTTCATGCCAGGGGTCTCTGGTGCTAATATTAATGGATATCAGCGTCAGAGATTCCCGGCATCAATCCTATGCAGGAAAAAAGCATTTTTTTTCTAAGTCCCATCTCGTCGCTTCTCTGCAGGTTTCCAACACCTTTACACCAACTTTTTCTGGCGTGAGGATTTTGTGATAAAATCACCATTCTAGAGCAGCGATAGGCGTTTATAGCCCAATCACTGCTACTAGAATTGCGCGAGTTTATGAACATGCCGAAAAGCGGCGATAAGTGGCTTATCACCGGTGCCTCAGTGATTTTTTTATGAGTAATTTTTTTGGGGGAGATTCAGTCTTTTATCGCCCACTTGTCACTGCTTACTGAATAACAGTAGGCATTTTGGGCGAAAGGTGCTCGATACGTGGCTTATGAACGCTTACTGCATAGGCCCCATAGTTATGTTAATGTATTTTGACGCCTGTCTTGGTGACACCTGGTACCACAAATTGTTGGTATTACGTATAACTGCATCATTATGCACCATGATAATCATGCGTTGGTGTGTTGCATTGCAAATACCCACATTACAGATGTAACAAGATGTACTGTCCTTGGCGCCCGAGATGGTGTCTGGCGCGATGGAGCTGCGGGGGTGGGGGGGGGAACACCGCAGCATTAATATCTGATGCCCCAGCCGTGCGTGGCAGCAACATAGTGAATACCTCGCTTTGCTACATCTGTAGGTAACACGTTGTACCGTAGTAACACACACAATGTATCATTCTGTATAACTTCCTAGTGCATTATTGGGAGATTCGAAAGAAAAGACGTCTTATAAATGAACTAAAGCCACATTAGTACAAAATTGTCTTATTATGAGGCCAATTTAATAATGGCTTTTATTTTGTGCCAGTAGCAAAATTGTTTGTAATTGAAGCTTTGAAATACTAAAAGCTGCGTGCGTTTTCATTTCCTTTTTTGTTTAATCTGCCCAGCTACTGTATCCATAATATTAAAATCCCAATCATCAAAAGGACTATTCCAGCGGTGGCCAACTCCAGTCCTCAAGGGCCAGCAACAGGTCAGATTTTAAGGATAGTCCTGTTACAGCACAGGTGGCTCAATTAGAATGACCAATTGAAGAGATTGCATTGTATGTCTTTATTTATATAGCGCCATTAATGTACATAGCGCTTCACAGTAGTAATACATGTGGTAATCAAATAAATAACAGATAATATAAATAACAGATCATGGGAATAAGTGCTTTAGACATAAAAGTAACATTAAGGAAGAGGAGTCCCTAATACCTGGCCTGCAGGTGGCCCTTGAGGACTACAATAGGCGTTGTTCATGGTGAACTCTCAACATGAGATCACCACCGTGGCACAGAATATACCCCAGAACGAATGAAACACCAAGTATTGTTCCTGCTACTTTTAATCAGCATCACAAAATAGTGCTATTTGTAAGGAAGCGGGGCCAGATTATGCAGTTTCCAAATTGATTGGGCAGGTTGAGGAAATGATCAGCGTAATAATAATTTGCATTTATATTGTGTCATTTCATTTGTCTAAACCACATCCATTTTGGTATGCGGGCGGATTCCTTCACAAATATAATTATTCCAACAACCCCCTCTAGCTGGGTGCTTGCAGCTGACTCGTTTGAAGGGAAGGGAGGACAAATGCATCATCCAATTATTGGCTTGTCTTGATGCTTTAACCTCTGCAGTGCTGGAAAGGCTTACCATGCATTTCAGAGCAGTCTCCCGCAGTGAATGGGTTAATGCACAGTTCACATACTGTAGTGCACAGTTTCTATCCAATGAGAAAAAATGCATATATATATATATATATATATATATATATATATATATATATATAAATATATACTGTATATATTTAGCAGTCAAAATACCCAATTATTTTCACATATGCCAGTGCAACATTGGAGTCCGTGGTGCACCAAACGGAATATGAAACACAAATAGTATCTCCTATTTTTCACTCCTGTAAGATATTAACCCTTTGAATGCTGGCGGTGTTTGCGTGCAGAAGACGTTTTGGTGCTAGTAATGTTCAAGCCAAAATAAAGTTCATATTTCTAATATAAACCTATACAAATCAGATTTGTTTGTTTGTTTTGTAATAGCAGAACCTCTAGATAAATCTACCTCGGGCTTGATGTAGTTTTCTCACATATTACAGAAGTTTCAGTTCCAAATGTTTAAAAAATAAAAAAAAATAAAAAAAAACGGAATAATGTACAGTGAATATAAACTGGCATCAAATCTTTATTTCAATGTCACACTTACACAATCTATATATTACTATGTTTATCGCCCCAGAAGCTACCAGAACATCTACGCATAGTATTTGTAGAGAAGTACTTCAGCAGTATAAAAACACATCTAAGAGTAATGATAAAAAATATGCGTGTAATCACGGTCCAGGAAAGTTCCTTCCAATAACTTTGTTACCAACTGAGAATGTCCAACAGAAGCAGCTGTGAGTGAGAATATGAGCAAATCGTCGTTCACTTATATCTGCACCTATAGCCCCATATAACTCCATCCTTGTATCAAAAAACACTTAATGAAGGCAGCTCCACCCCATTTGCTGCCGGAGAGGCCAGTAACATTAAACAGAAACATCCACCATTGTTATTTAGTGAATACCATAAGATTCAGTGTGGTCACTACATCTTTGGAATTGCTAGTTGTTCACATCCATTGGTTAGTGCCCGACTAGCCATTCAAAAAAACAAAAAAAACCAATCTGTATTTTGTTATATGTATTTGTAATAAACTGCCCACTAACTCACTCCAGGTCCACTGTGTACTAATGATCCAGTCTTGGTTTTGTATTTCCATTGGCTGGTCAGTTAGTAACGTTTGTAGTTCTAAGTAAGATCTAACACAAGAGCGTAATGGATTTCCACATTCTTGACCAGGAGTTACTGTAATTGGCACAGTAGATATATATCAGGTACATTTTGGCCCACATTTACTAAGCGGTGCTGTGACACACGACACATTCTAGCACGGGAAGGCACCTCATGGCTCATTCATGTGAACGACTGTAAAACCTCATCCACGGATTGAAGGTGACTTATGGCAAAGCACTTATTAGTACAGTGGTTTTTTTGGTTAAGGATCCTATGTGAAATTCTGAGGAACCCCCACCCCCTCTAATAGCGCGTCTGAGATCAGATGTATTGTAAGGAGCCCCAACCCTCTTTAATAGCGCGTCTGAGATCAGATGCGTGTTAAGGAACCCCAACCCTCTCTAATAGCGCGTCTGAGATCAGATGCGTGGTAAGGAACCCCAACCCTCTCTAATAGCGCGTCTGAGATCAGATGCGTGGTAAGGAACCCCAACCCTCTCTAACAGCGTGTCTGAGATCAGATGCATTGTAAATTCTTCTGTATTCAGTCCAATTTTAAAATGACCTGAAAATTACAGGGAACCCTTTAGAGATGCCCAGGGAACCCTGGTTGAAAAACACTGTCTTTGTACATGTGGTCCTAACTGTATCTTAAATTGGTTTTATTCCAGTTAATAGAATCATGGGAATGTTACATGGTTGGGTGGTTTAAATGTGTGACAGTTCCAATATATTTTAGTGGGCCTATACTTTTAATCAGTGGCTTTATTCATACAATGTTCCTTCCATAGCTGAATCTCTGCCTCGAATTGGACCCCCTGATGCCTTTCATATTCTAATATGATTACATCTCAGTATATGAGTGTATGGTCAGGCAATAAACTTCTTTTATTCTTGAATGAAATTAGCATACATCATTTATCATCACATGAAAAGATTTTAATCAGCATACCCACTGATCTGTAACTGACCCCATGATACCTAAACGACTGAAATAAATTTGATTTTAATTTTCTTTATATACTCCATTTTTTAGTATATTAAACTATGAAATTGAGTTGGTCTGTGTTAATACAAATGGGACCTTCAATATCTCGACTGCAATTACTTATAATTATGGAAAGTGGGAAAATATTCGTTGTGGAAGGGGTCTCTGACCTGTTTAACACCTTCAGTGCTGGAGGGGCTTGTCATACATTAAATACTAATGCATTGCTGACTACTGGCACGAGGTAAATGTCAAAATGTGATTTCTTCAGGAAACAAAGTCAACTCTAGATGTAATTAGAGACTGGATACTCTTGTATGACAAAATCAAGGGGTTAAAGAATGGTAGTACCAAAGCAGCTACTGTTTAACCCAGGGATTGCCAACTCCAGTCCTCGAGGGCCACCAACAGGTCAGGTTTTAAGGGTATCCCTGCTTCCGCACAGGTGACTCAATCAGTGGCTCAGTCATTATGACAAGAGCCACTGATTAAGCTACCTGTGCTGAAGCAGGAACATCCTGAAAATATGGCCTGTTGGGATCTTGAGGACTGGAGTTGGCCACCCCTGGTTTGATATCTGGCCTGCTGGGGGTCCTATGGTGCAGCTAACATATGTTGAGATCTGACCTTACGGGGTCCCATGATGAAGCTACAACATCATAAGATGTGGCCCTCTGGGGGTCCCATGATTTAGCTACCACATGATGAGATCTGGCCTTCTGGGGGGTCCCATGATTTAGCTACCACATGATGAGATCTATCCTTCCGGGGGTCCCAGCACAAAACACGAAGAGATGACACCACCTCTTCTGTCTGTGTCATCAGTAACGCCGTGATCATCGGGAGCGATCACAATGCGCCGGAACTCCCCTGCCACGCTGGAGCCATGTCCCCCCAGGCATTTAAATTAAAGGATGAGGGGGAGAGCTGAGGATGATGGTGGTGGTGATGATGATGAGGGGAGAGCTGAGGAGAGATGAGGAGGGGGAGAGCTGAGGAGAGATGAAGATGAGGAGGGATGTTGAGAGAGAGGATCAGGGAGAGGATGGGGAGGGAGGAAAAAATTGCAGTCATTATTAATATTAATGGGGCCCTGATAAAATGTTTGGCCGGGGGCCCGCGCATATCTAGCTACGCCACTGTTATGAGACCAATCACGCATGAGACTAATCGTGAGCTTCATCATTAATTTGGGGCCCTAAACATTATTAATCAGTGCTCTTGTGCTTGTGTTTTATTGCCAGTAGTAAAACCTGTAAAAGGACTTTACATGCAACCTGAAATGGGTGGAAAACTTGTTGAGTAAACGGAAACAGTCCTTCATTGGGTACTTTATAGCAAGTGCTTAACATGGATGTAAATGTTATGTTTAATGGAATAAGTTAGAAGGTGAATTTCTCGCATGGCTGCTTCCTATGGATTTAATGTACCACTGTAGAGCATAAAGCATTGCACATAAATCTAGGACAGGCTCATGGTTTAGCTCACATGAGCCACCTTCAGGAAAACAGAGTGCAGACGTGGTGCTGTATTTATATACATTACACAACGTACAGTAGGAAGGGAACAGAACTACACAGCACACGTCAATGCATGAACAGGAACCATTGAGGCCGGGCTTCTTTTTATAGTTAACCTCTGCATATTTATTAAACCATAAAGGACATACTTCATATTACAACATATTCTCTTACAACAGGGCCAGCTTGAAAGATGGCGGTGCCAGGTGCTGTGTGCCTCTTATCCACGCATCGCGACGTCACATGACATACTTGGAAAACGCCGGCGCTAAAAGAGGCCCCGCGCTCTCCCTTGGCCCAAGGTCCGGAATCACTGTTTAAATGTAGTGGTGGTTTAAGTGGCATAACCCCCCCCCTCCTATTCCCCCCCCCAACAATGCAACTGATTACGGAAGTTGGGCCGAGGGAAGAGTGCGGGGCCTCTGTAAGCGCAGGTCCCACTGTGGTCACATTGCTGGCACCAACGTCAAGCCGGCCCTGGTTATTATTCTAAAGATACCACAGGCAGCACAAGATACAATGCTTTTCATAATAATTTGGGAATGATTTAGAGTTGGTACACGGTATGACTACAAAGTTGTAGATCAGGTGCAGTCGTGTCTATGTTTCACTGTACAGCTACTTAGTATTAGTTGACAAATAAAGTGTGAAGCGTTATTGCTCAAAAAATGTGAATGTGCGTACACTAGGAATCGATTCTGATATAAAAATAATAATTGACTTAAAGTGAGCAATAATACCTAAAAGTGAGTTCTAAAAGACGAACTGCGAACGAATTTAAAGTGGGTATCAGGCCACCTGGGGAGATCCTTGGATTGAGCAAAATCAGATACACATATGATAGTCACTTGTTTTCATCATACATAGTACTAGTATTACCCCTGAGGAAGTGAACCTGAGAGGTCACAAAATGTAGGGTGGAGCTAACCTACTGAGCAGTGTGCAGACGAAGACGAATTTGAAGGCTGAGACAAGTCGGTGGCGTCATCCGTGAGAGACGCACTGGCTCCGGGGCAAGTGTGACTGTGACCAGAGGTATCATCCTGGTCTTATTAATAGGACGCTGATGCCGGTCTTGAGTGCCTACGCATGCTGCGGACAGCATTTATAAGGGAACACATTACCGTGCCAAACTCTACATCTCAGAAACAGTAATAGCTGCTAATTGCTTTGAGCATTTAAGGACAACTATAATCAAGGATTGTCCTAGTCATCATTATTTTACCAGAAGAGTTGTTTGGCACCAAGGAGGTCTTCTTTATTGCTAAGTACTTTTAGTATTAGAAGTGGCTTATTCTTCAAATACTTGTAGCCATAGTTTTTGCCATTGCTAGTTGCTTCTGCTGTGGCGGGGAAATATTGTGTAATGGGAAAAGAGTAATCTCATAAAGATGTCAGGGCACCTTTAAATCCACGAGGACAGGCGTTGCTTGCATGAGTGGGGTCCTGAGGGTAAACGTCTATGGGGGTGAGTGATGTGTCTGAAAGGGTGAACCTGAATTCTGAGAGGGTACATTATAAAGGGAAGAGTAGGTGTGAATGTGATGAAAACGAGGGACGCAACAAACGTGCTTTAAGCGGAAGTAGAGCCGTAGTACTACTGTAGGTTGGGATTCACTAAGCCCTAATAAGGGGTATTGAAGTTCCATCCGGAATGAAAGGGCAGCTACCGTGGGGTCGAGCTCATTACCTGTTATTGCTTAGTAAATCCCCCACTCTATGTAGTTTTCTGTGTAGGATCTGGCTTTGCAATTGCTGCTATTTTATACCTGATTCATGGTTCAGAGTTAGCGGGACAGAGTACAAATACATTGGTCATGTTATGGTTAAAGGGCTATAGGTTTAGATAATGAACGAGTTTATATACAGTATATATTTATAGATGAGCTGACATACCACCATCTGACCTGTCTCTACTCTCTATTAATACAACATTCAATCAGTTTCAGTTGAGTTAACACTGTTAGGTTACCTGTGTTGGGTTTATAGTATGACATAGAGATAACACCACCTGTCTAGTATATTAGAATATATATGTGTGTGGGTGTATGTATATATTATATATATATAATAAAAAACAACAAATAGTCGATACCGTTCTGTGGCTAACTAAATGCTTTTATTTGTGCGAGCTTTCGAGATACTCATCTCTTCTTCGGGCGATGTTACAATTGATTAAGCCAAAAAACTTTCTTAGAAACAAGGCAACTAGAATGTTATCTGTGGGTGAATCCTAACACCCCCCCCCCCCCTGTGCAGTATGCGATTTATGATTTAAGGTAGTAATGGTCCCTGTATGCTTGTAATGTAAGGGAATATGTGTGTGTGTGTGTGTGTGTGCTAACATGTTACAGATACCTTTACACATATAAATATATATATAAATATAAATAAATATATATATACAGTGTATATATAATATATATATAATGCAAAGCAACAACCAGCACACAGTTATTGTATGTCAAAAAATCCAGATGCTAATCCCATATGAGAAAATTATAGGGGTATTACCAGATTGGAGTCCAGCAATTAGGAGACAGCACACCAGGAATGATTTTCAAATGGTAGTTTTGTATTGTAGAAAAATACAGGCACCTCAGCCAACGTTTCGGTCTGCAGAGAGCACTGCCCTGAGGAAGGTCGCTCTCTGCAGACCGAAACGTTGGCTGAGGTGCCTGTATTTTTCTACAATACAAAAATACCATTTGAAAATCATTCCTGGTGTGCTGTCTCCTAATTGCTGGACTCCAATCTGGAAAAAAATAAAAATAAATTATATATATATATATATATATATATATATATATATATATATATATATATATATATATATATATATATATATATATATATATATTATATGAGATACCTCTACATATAAATAATGAGAAAATATGCTGGAGCCATGTGGAGAGCAGAGGCTAAAACCACATTACCTGGAAGATGGTGGATCGAGTAGTGGATTGACAAGGGCTGAAGAGGATGATATATATATATATATATATATATATATATATATATATATATATATATATATATATCATATTTTGCATGCATTATGATGTTATTTTAGCATGTTTTCTGCCTATTTGTAGTTTTTTCTATAGTTCTTCCCAAAGCCAGAGCATGAAAACGTTATTCCATTAAAAATGTTGCCAAAATAGCAAACCCCATTGGTTCCTCAGAGACCTGCAAGGCATTACGAGATGTGCTTTCCAGGCCCTAGTGGTAGCACAAAGGGTTAATTAAATCATTAAATTGTTCCATTCTGTCTGCACTAAAGTATAAAATAGCAAAAATACTACCCCTGATCTCCAACTTCTAATACATGTATATGGGCACAGTTAGATATTTGGTAGCAGCAAAACAATATGTATTTGTAATACAGGTAATGGGCGTTACATTTAAATATTGTGTTAAGTCAAATTTGATCAATTCTAAAAGGCAACTTGCAATCCCCTGCAGCAATACTTCTTCCCCCTTATTGTAGTTCTTTCCTATTTGTATATGTGACGCGTGTGACAATGTGTAATTCTACGTTCTTACCTACGCTGGCAATCGTTTGGTGCTCCTGTTATAAATCTGTAAAAATCATATATTATATCTCGAGGCTATATTTTGTATATGCGGTGCAGTATAACTTTAATACTGATAATTAACCCATGTTCCAAATGTCAGTTTTATAACCACTTCTTACTGTACACGACTCCTTTGTCATCATTTCCACTGTACGTATACCATTGTTTTTATAGTGTTACCTAAACTCTCTCTCTCTCTCTCTCTTTTCTCTCTCTTCTCTCTCTTCTCTACCCCCCCCCCTCCCCTCTCTCCCCCTCTCTCTCCTCTCTCTCTCTTTCTTTCTTTCTCCTCCGCAGGTTGTTGTTTCGTAACGTTTTATACAAGAAAAGCTGCACTGGAAGCACAGAACGCACTGCACAATATTAAAACTTTACCTGGGGTGAGTGCATTTGTTCTTATCCTTGACACTTTGTCACCATTAAGTGCCATGTATTTATTCTGTTTATTGGTGGGCCTCTTTCCAGAATGACTGTGGGCAGTAATGGAATGGAGGCAAGATCGTGTTGAACTAATCCCTTAATTGTCTCAGCCAGATGGCTTTGTCTACAAAACGGTGAAAGTACCTTAGGCTTTAGCTACGAGACAAACATCCCTACGACTCTACTACCTTAAAGGTGTAATCCTGTACACTCATGATTTATTTTCTTTACCTACGTGAAATGTGTTGGAAAATAACGTCCTGGGAAGAGCCGGTAGAAGATAGTATAGCACAGTAGTTGACTGACACTTTCATAGAGATACATGCATGGGTATCTTAAAGCAGCACAATATGTAGCACTGCGCAATTATTTTTTTCATTGCATATTTAAAGCAGGGGGTCTCCGGAGCTGAACTGTGTTAATTTCAGCTCTGGGTACCTGCTGCTTCCAGAGATACTTACCTCCATAGGGGGTGCTGGTATCTCTGTAGAGTTTATATGTCCAGATCACGCAGGCCAATAGGAAGCTGCAAGGGATGATGTCACGGAGTCCTATTGGCCCATGTGACGTGGGACATTTGAATGCTGCTATTTCATTAGGCTCACAGTTCCCTATGGGAGGTAGGTATCTCAGGAAGCAGGGGGTCCCCAGAGCTGAAATGAATGCAGTTCAGCTCCGGAGACCCTCTGCTTCAATCCTGTAATAATGTTTTTTTTAATTATTATTATTAATCGCGCAGGTCGACATTTTCTGCAGCTTTAAATATGTATGTATGTATATCTTTTTTATATAGCGCCATTCATGGACATAGCGCTTTACAGCAGTAACACACGTGACATACGGTAATAGGAATAAACGCTTCACATAAACGTAGACATTAGGAGCCCCTGTCCCAAAGAGCTTACAATCTATTATGTAAACAGTCATTATTATCGGGTTCTAGTAAATGTGACGAGCAGACTGCAGTTGAGAGATCTTCTTGGCACCTATGGTTGGGGAATGTTCTCTCCTTGTGAACCCTGAGAATCCTAGAAGTGGGAGAAACCAAAATAATGTTATATGTGAATTGTTTGATTTTTTCGTATTTGTTATGCATAGAAAGCTCAAATTATTTGGGGGGAGGGGAATGCATTATAGTGCACCCAGGGCAGTTTTATATGCAGTTGCAAAATGCAACTGTTTTCTCCTTCTCCTTCTCCCCCAAAAGCAAACTGGTGAAGAAGGAGCATGTTGGCCCAAATTGGGACAGCGCCATGGATCAGTGTTGTCTAAAGTCCCATTTCATTTCAATCCAACGTTCAGTTAATTATACGGGGCTGGAGAATAGCTCAAATGAATTGGGCTAAAACCTTTGCCAGCACGGGGAAGATGGTTTCACAGCATACTGAATAGCATCTAAAGGCTTTCAAGCATCTTAAGAAAATAAGCAGCCAAGTATCTACAGCTAATGTCTGTATATTTATGTTGCTGTAACAAGTAGTGGTACCATGCTTCATCCCAGGAGAGCCGTATCTTTAAAGAGTTGGTAAGGAAAGGAGGAAACAGTTTTGGAGACATAAGGTTTAGATTTATTTGCAACAAAATGAATTGGGGGAAACCCTTTAAATTGATCATTTATTCTAGTGTTTCACAGCATTTTTTACATTGTGCACACCCTGCTGGAATATATTTGGTCCGCAAACTCCTAATTCACAAATGCTATTAGAACCAAAGATGTTATTGAGCCTACTTATCAGAATATTGCTAACAAAACTGTGTGACCGATCCCCGGCAGTATAGTGTCCTGAACTTTTGGATTGAACACATGCTTAACAAGGCCCCAAAATGCACCTTAGTGTGGGAAGACAGCATGGCTGTCAATCACTGCGGGACCTTCCAAAGTCACATCCCACAATGCTTTGCTTCTGTGGATGCAAAGCATTGTGGGGAGCGACATGGGAAGCCCCTGCTGTATTTGACAGCTATAGCAGCCACACTAAGGCTACGGCCCCGGTAACTCAGCTGCAACGCGCGCCCGCGAGATTGGCGGCGTGTGCAGCCGATTACCTGGTCTGCAGGGAGCTGCAGGAAGAGAGACCGGGGGGGGGCGTTGCGGAGGAGTGACGGGGGCACAGCCATGACGTCACCCGGCAGGTTCGCCCTCATTGGCTGAACCGCCGGGGGGCATGCCGTATCGCTCGACGCGAGTCCTGCTCTCAATTCTATTGAGAGCAGGAGTAGCTCTCGCGCGAGCGCTGCGGCCCCCCCTCGCAGCGGGCCCGACGCCATTGCGGGGAGGGCTCTCGTGCGCGCAGCGTCCGCCACAGCGGACGCTGTAGTAGGCAGCGGGGGCAAGGCCTAAGGTGCAGTTTGTGGCTTTACTAAGTGTGCAATCCCCACACGGGCTCAGGAACCTGCTATACTGCCTGCAATTCCTGCACGGGCTCAGGATCCTGCTATACTGCCTGCAATTCCCACAAGGGGCTCAGGAACCTGCTATACTGCCTGCAATCCCCACACGGGCTCAGGAACCTGCTATACTGCCTGCAATCCCCACAAGGGGCTCAGGAACCTGCTATACTGCCTGCAATCCCCGCACGGGCTCAGGAACCTGCTATACTGCCTGCAATCTCCACACGGGCTCAGGAACCTGCTATACTGCCTGCAATCCCCGCACGGGCTCAGGAACCTGCTATACTGCCTGCAATCCCCACACGGGCTCAGGAACCTGCTATACTGCCTGCAGTCTCCACACGGGCTCAGGAACCTGCTATACTGCCTGCAATCCCCACACGGGCTCAGGATCCTGCTATACTGCCTGCAATCCCCACACGGGCTCAGGAACCTGCTATACTGCCTGCAATTCCCACACGGGCTCAGGATCCTGCTATACTGCCTGCAATCCCCACACAGGCTCAGGATCCTGCTATACTGCCTGCAATCCCCACACAGGCTCAGGATCCTGCTATACTGCCTGCAATCCCCACACGGGCTCAGGATCCTGCTATACTGCCTGCAATCCGCACACGGCCTCGGGAACCTGCTATACTGCCTGCAATCCCCACACGGGCTCAGGATCCTGCTATACTGCCTGCAATCCCCACAAGCTCCGAGCACCCCCTGCTCCCCAAAATACTCCATAGGTACAGCCAGTATCTCTGTGCAATTTAAAGCTCTCACATCATGTGGGCTGATAGGAAGTGACAAGGGATGATGTCCTATTGGCCCACGGGACCTTTAAACCATCATATGGGGTCCCCAGCCAGAGCTGCTACCATCGGCCCCTTTAGATGTAAGTATCTTGGGAAGCAGGTGGTCCCTGGAGCTGAAATCAACACGGTTGAGCTCCGGAGACCCTGTGCTTCATACCTAGTACAAAAAGAACAAAACAATCCCAAGAGGCAACCCTTCTTTAACCATAAATCACTCTAATGGGAAGCTTGATAAATAGAACTTTTTTTTTACTTTGCTATGATATTGCTGTGAATCAAAAAACACTTTTTAAAACGTGTCCTGCTCTATATACAGTAGTTAGCGTGACACACCTGTCTTGAGGATGAGACCTTCTGACATGTCTTGCTGTATTATGGTCAAAAGCTGAGCAGTCACTGCAGCAAGCATCTCCTTAGTACATTCCCTGTTCATTTGTATCAAGACCAGTATACTCTTAGTAAATAAATGTGGCAGTTTCTCAGAAAATATGCCATACACAGTATCATTTAATTAGATAATTTAGCATGAGCTGCATTAATTGGGTTAGTAAGCCTTTGAGATATTAAAACCTGACGCTTCTCCTTGGAGCATAATTATCATCCAGACATCAAAAATGCATATTAAGAGGTTTTCTTAGGTCTGCGTCAAACCAGAATTAGTCTCTTATGCACTGCAAGGAAAGCAAGGGTGCCTTTTAACTCCATCTACTTGTTTAATAAAAAAAATAATTGGTAAAGGAGATTAACCTACATTATGTATCAGGGTGGTCTTCTGTATCCTAAGAAAGTCTTACTTTTCTGGTGACTGATCTACAGTGTGTAAGGTGTTCTGATTTAGCATGTAATAGTGGACATTGGTCAGATTATCACAGCACGCCGGGTTAGAATGCATGGGACAGGAGTGGCCACTCCAGTACCTAAGAAACACCAAGTGGTCAGGTTTTAAGGATATCCCTTCTTCAGCACAGGTGGCTCAATCAGTGGCTCAGTCATTGACTGAGCCAATAATTGAGCCACGTATGCTGAAGCAGTGATACCTTTAAAACCTGACCTGTTGGTGGCCTTTGAGGACTGGAGCTGGCCACTTCTGGCATAGGCTGTTCTCAGTAGCCTCTTCATTCTTGCATTGCCGGAAAACAAAAAGAGCCTTGAGTAGACAGGATTGGACGTTGGAAGCTTCACCACCCTAAATCGTGGCTATCACGAGATTATTGGCCAATCCTGCGTCTTCACGTCTCTATTTTCCATAGAAATAAGTTTGCAAACGGTTCCATATTTAATGAGAATATCCTAAATGTGTAGGTTGTGTCTGGGATAGGTTTCGACCACACATCAAAACAAATTATGGTGGGTAAAGAAGTGACAAAAATCCTATGCCGTGCAGCATACAGCAAATAGAAATGTCACTTGTAAACATATTCATATTCAGACAGGTCTGAAACAAGGCTTTTCACCATTATCTATTAGCATACAGTGCTTCCACTGCAGGCAGGGATTCTGGGTAATGACATGAAAATGAGCAGACAGTGTCATCTTTTGCTTGAAATCCATTTTAACATGGATCCCTATAAGCGTACGCCTGCCGTATTACACAGCTTTCCAGCACAGCGTGGTTTAAGGAAGTGCAGAGCCAGTAACCCTACTCACAGACAGCTCCTTCTACCTTTTGGGTCTCATCAGTGTGAGGCTGGTTATACTGGCTTTCCCACGGTGAAGCTGAGATAGGTTCCAACCTCACATTATAAAAGTTGTGGTGGGTCCAAACGCAAGCTGGCTGGTACTGCAAACTGACCTGAGTATAGAGACACTTTGCTTTCCTATGATTTGTATGAGTGATAGGCTACTGTAAAGAGCAGACGCACAGAGGGGGATTGGGAATCAAGAGACCAAAATGCCTCATCAGCAAAGTGGTTGTAGAGTGCACCCTGTAAGTGTATCAGCCGCCCACTATCATCTAGCCTGCCCAGCTTAGTTGTTGTTTTGCAGTGAACCCCCACCCACAGTTACAAGTGCCCACAATGTACTTCTAATGTGATGTTGCTGGAGTGCTAACTAAAGAGGGTTGTGCCGCATAGAAAAGGTGCCTGCATTTATTTGCAGAGAGCAGCCTGCACTGCTGGCCTCTCATCACAGGATGAAACGGCAAACTGATTATCACAGACAGCACTGACTTTATCTTCATTCGAATATAATAGGAATATATATTATTACGGCTCCGTTTAATGTCCTCACTTGGACATTTGCATGCTATAGTTGGCAACTCTGCTTTAAGCATTTATAGCAGGGGTGGGCAACTCCAGTTCTCAAGAGCCGCCAACAGGTCAGGTTTTCAGAATATCCCTGCTTCAGCACAGGTGACTCTTTGTCTTTGACTGAGCCACTGATTGAGCCACCTGTGCCGAGGCAGAAATATCCTGAAAACCTGACCTGTTGGTGGCTCTTGAGGACTGGAGTTGGCTACCCGTGATTTACAGAATACTTGATATTGTTCAATGACTCCATAGAGTGCTGCCCCATAGGTGAAAACACAGCAAAGCTGAGTATTTTGCAAACATGTATCAGACTTTACATTCACGTGCAAAGCCTTGAGTCGGCTTTGATGCTCCCTTATCCGCAGCCTATCGAGAATGCTGTACAATCTGCGTTACTAAAAAATGATCTAGGAATGGGTGATTTAGACTGACCTGAGACATCTATCACAACAATAAAATATGCTGGATTTATGTTTACTAGTTATTATTGCCCTTTTTGTTTTGTTTTTACTTAATCCCAGTTAAAGTTTCCAATGATTGTATATGTCATTGTATCAAAATGTGTTTGATTAATTGCTTCAACATCTCAGCTGTTTGGAGAGGGAGAGCTTCAGTCGTAAATGTACTTGTTTTGTGATGGGAGAAACTGGTTTGAACCCAGTTGTCAGCCCCTTCTGACCTTGGGTAAAGTATTTTAGAGTCTGTGTATCGACACTGAATAAAGTGCTTTGACTCACTGGCATGTTATTTCTTTCTGATGGTGTTCCACTCGACTTCATTCCTTATCAGGACAGGTTTACACTATCTTAAAATGGGGAGACTTTTGGATGGAAAAAAATGAAAAGCACATTTCACGAATGCCTGATAATACTACAAGCGTCACTTAATCAGCAATCCCACCAAGTTTCTCACTGTCTGTTGGTTTCACAATACCTGAAACAGGGGTGCTCCAGAGCAGAACCTCCTCATTCCTTTATACCGAGCACCCCCTGGAGAAAATCCACAGAGGACGACCTGGTGCTCTAATAGAGACGCTGGCCGTGCCATCTGATCAGTGCAGACACTGCCATACAACGTAGCAATATTCCAATAGTCCCTCATCCATGATACTGAAAGGGGCCATTTTAATTTCCCATCTGAATTTGAATTCAACCGCAGTGCTTCCAGTCCTACTTTTATTTTTACACACAGATTAGTATTACTTTTTGTATTTATAGACTTACTTGGTACAGAAATAGGGATTTGTTTCTGGAAGCCTTTTTCCATTTCTATGCTACAGCATCAATGTTGCTTAAATCTTTCTAAAATATGGTCCAAAAAGCTACTCTCTGCTCCAATGTCCCATAAATGTAATTCTTTTATTAAAAACCACTGCTTTTTTTAAGCCGTGTGTGTGTGTTATATACACACACATATAAACACAAATATATTATATATTCTATTTCCCACAAAGGAATTTGAAGGAGTTTTGTATTTATCTCTTCCTTTGAACTTACACAGATCAGCATCTTAAAGCCACATATCATTTATAAACCATATGAATGCAGACTCCCATGCTTTTGTATGTATATATGTTTATATTTATTTATATAGCGCCATTTATATTATTCTGGAACCAGGGTCACATGTAGGATGTGAATGATGCCAGATAGCTTAACTCGTCCTCTTTTGAAAGCACACCAAGTCCTGTTATATTTTCTTAACTTTATTGGGAAAGCATCAGACATATAAAGGCACTTGTAGATGGTATGGTGTGGTGAGAGAGGGCTTCTCTAGGGTGAAGGTGCTTTGTAGTTTGAGGAAGGTAAAAACGGAATGGCCTTGCCAGGGAGAAAAGAACACAAGAGGTACTCACTCAGCCTGCTTAGGATAGAAAGGAAGCGAGGGGTGCCTGGGAAACAGGAATAGTCTCAGGACTAAACTAACTAATCAACAGAGACAGGGGGGTGGATTGACCCATTCTCAGCTAGGAGAATTGGGAGGTTGCTAGGGCAACCAGCTACTGACAGTGTAAAGAAGGGAATATGTAACAATAATGTATCGATTACACAGGCACTGTCAGTTTTCAGAGCAGGGAAAAACATGCAACTGAAATGTGAAGGGCTAGCATGTAGAGCTGCAAGGGGGGGGTGGGGTAACAGAAATTAACAATCCTGTTCCAGGATGTATATTCATAGCGCTTCACAGTTGTGAAACACGTGACATAATAAAACATATAATTGGAATAAGCGCTTGAGACATAAAAGTAAAATTTGGATAAAGGAGTCTCTGCCCTGAAGAGCTTACAGTCTACGTTGTGCGTAAGAAGGCCGTACAGAGACAGTAGGAGGGTGTTCTGGTGAGTGTGTCTGCAAGGGGCCAAGGTCTAGATATGAGGTGTATAGTATCAGCCTTGTACATAGTTACATAGTAGATGAGGTTGAAAAAAGACATGCGTCCATCAAGTTCAACCTACGCTATATTTAGACGACAAATACGTTATCCTATATTTGTACTTACAGTATATGATCCAGAGGAAGGCAAACAAAGAACCCCAGTGACACATCATCTAATGGTCTATTATAAGGGGGGGGGGGATTATTTCATGACTCCAAATATTGGCAATCAGATTACTTACTGGATCATCATCCTTCCCATGTTTACATATTTGTTATATCCCTGTATACCTTTCCGTTCTAAAAAGAGGGCCAAACTTTTGTTGAATATACAGTATGTGCCCTGAGCTTTATTTCTTCACCGCCTCCTGCTGTTGAGAAGCAATAAACTGTAGCACAAACTACAAATGCTTCTCTTATTTAGCACAAAAATTGCAGGTTACTGTACACACACTTTGTACCTTTCAATTTACCTGTTCCTCAGCCAAATAATGAACGCAGCCTGCTCTATAAATGGCCTAAGAGGTCAACAGGAACAGGTAGTAAAACATGTCAATTTCACCAAAGTAAACTGCGTGTTCCCGTTGGAAGCAGTTACTGAAGACACACAGTGCCATCTTTTTCATGCAGGCCTCATCCAAATTAATAATCAGGCCTTTTCTGAATAATTAGAATGATATTTCCTTTTTTAATAACATGCCTTTGACATTCATTACTGTTTTGCATAAATCCTTCTCAATACCCAGCTGAGTTATCCACCTATGGGCATATATTTCAGTCACTTTTCAGATCATGGTTAAACAGACTTTTCATGAGTGAATGACCCCCCTTTTTCAGGATTTTGCTTTTGGCGTTGGAGCGCAGTTATTTTGCATGTAAAGATGATCTACTCTAGCAACACAGACATAACTGGGTTATAGTAGCCATGCGTAGTTTTGTTTGGATACGTAAAGCAGAATTTTATGTTTTATAGCGATTTTTACCCTCAGCGAAGATGGTTTAAGAGTTACTTTTTATATATCTAGATCCCCAAATTATTTTATATAAGCAGACAATAAATGAATGAATACATAACCACGCAATCTATCACTAATTACCAATGCACTGTAATTGTCTTCCTTAGAAAATCCAATTACTGTTAAACCGGGGCATTGATAGGCCAGGCCCACAGAAAAATCTAGTATGCCCATCCTATAAAGCATCTCCTCTAATAATGCAGTGATGGCATTTAGGAAGTTGAGCTTAACTATGCGGACAGGGACTGGGACTTCTGGGGGGGCCTGGAACTCTGGGCAGATGGATAGGGAGGAGCTCTGGGTATTCCTTTTATGGGTGTGGGGGTCAAAAGGGCAGCTGTGCAGGCCTGGAATGGAGGGAGCCTTGGTAGAGAGATAAAGCCCCTGGAGAGTGACCCCTCTCATGTGGTCAGCGGCCACCACACTGTCACGCTATTGTATTAAGGAAGCGTAGTGCTCCGAGATTCGTGAAGAGATGTTACTTGTGCCAAGCAGTGGTTATGGGTTCTAGTCCTGTTGGGTCTCACACCATTCCAGTCATTAGGTTTGCGCCTTTGGCTTGTTAACTCTATATAGTTGGTATGGAAATCCTTTTAGGAAGTATGGGATGGGATTCATTTAAATATACCTTGCATATCTCCCAGCCAGGTAAATCAGCTGTGCTTCTTTTTTCAGCACAGGCAACTCTCCCTAATTTATTTGAAGGGACGTTTCAGGGGATGTATATACAACTGGAGACACTACTAAATTGAAAGTGTCGCTCTCTCTCGCTCGCGCTCGCTCTCTGTATTGAAGGACAGATTTGAATGAATCTGCTCGGCTTTTTTAGTACCCAACCCCAGATAGGTTTTGGTGGGGGGGAACGGATTTAGTCTAAACCAAAGGTTCCCAGCTCCGGTCCTTAAGGGCCACTAACACTAACAGAGCAGGTTTGACGGAACCACCTGAGCCCAAGCAGGGATATCCTTAAAACCTGAAGAGAGCGGCTTTAGTAGGGGCTCGCCTACGCTTCCGCAAGCGTCGGTCTTAGCAGAATTTTAAATTTCAGCGCTCGCCGGAGCGCAGGGCCGGTCACGTGAGCGGTTCGCCCAATGAGGGTGAACCAGCTCCGTGACGTCACTGTCCCGCCCGCCGACACACCCCCGACACGCCCCCCGACGGCGCACTGTCTAAGGCCAGGGAAAGCACCCGCTTTCCCTGAGCCTCAGCGTGCCTCCGCACGCCAGCAGGAACCCTGGCCGAGGCCTTAGACAACCCTCGGAATCCTAGGGAACGGAATTGGACTGGTTTGCCCATCCCTGTGTGAGACTACACTAAATATTGACACTGCGTATAACCAGGCTGCTTTGGTGCAAAAGTGCAGGGCTAATAACTTCCAGCAGCGTACATTTTGCCTTTAGTGCCCCACCACCAATCCAAAATGCCCTACCCCATGAAAACCCCTGTTTATGCCCCCGCTGGTAAAGGGAAAGTTTGATTGTTACTTTCCCTGTGAATAATGAATTGATTTTTTTTTTTATACTATCATTCAAATACTTTTCTACTGTATCTCTTTGGTTAATGACATCATCATAGAAGCACAAAATAGCAAAGGAAAAAAAGTGCGGATTAGCAATTTCTGTGTAGGTATTAAATAACAAACAGGTTTATCCCTAAACAGATAAAGCAAAGATCGCACAAACACTCCAAATAGGTAAGAAGAGCCCCCTGCTCCACAGAGCTTACAATCTAAAGAGTGAAAATACAATATAATGAAGGATAACGGTTGCTAAACCAGGTATTGCATATCCAAGTGTTTTCAGTTTATTGAAACTCTAAAATATGTTGACAAGAATATTCTCCGCCACCTTAAAGCAGCAAAATGTGAACAATCCTATATGTTTTGTTTTAATAAATCAGTTCTGTAGTATTAGTCTCAGAGCCAACTTCAATAGCTTTCTAGCTTTCTATCTTGAATTTGTTTTTCTGGGGTACCTGTCTGCATTTTTATTAACTCCTAATGTAATTTTTCATGTACTGAACATCCTTTGGTTGCTACAACAACGATTTATGAAGTCCTACCCCCTTCTTCTTTTGAAACAGGCTCTGACACACACCTTTTTTGAGCTCTGTCCTTTGGCAACAATGTATCATAAAAAGATCTTTTGCTGTCTTCCAAAACAGCAGAAAATTGCTCTGAAAGCTGTAACAATCATTTGTTACACTTTGCAATATAATTACTTCCCTCCTACTGTCTCTATATGTTCCCTACCTACCAATTAGATTGTAAGCTCCTCGGAGCAGGGACTCCTCTTCCTTAATGTTACTTTTGTCTGAAGCACTTATTCCAAGGACCTGTTATTTATATTATTTGTTATTTATATGATATGTATTACTACTGTGAAGCGCTATGTACATTTATGGCGCTATATAAATAAAGACATACAATACAATATAATATTACATATCAGCTGCAGCATTTCACAGACTACAGCACAGTTAGAAGGCGGCCATTTAATTAGCCACACAATCATAATTTTGACAGATTTATAACAGGAGCACCAAACGATTGCCAGTTTAAGTAAGAATGTACAATTATACACTGTTGTATGGTTTACAAAGACAAATAAGGAAAAAAAGGGGGTGGGGTGGCATGTCTTTTTCTAGCGCAGAATACTAACGCAGCATACACACAACATTCTTAAACAGTAGAAATACACTTTATAAATACTGTATGTTGCGTTTCAGAAAGAAAAAACGCAAATGTGTTTTCGCAACTGCATCAGCGCAGAGCACTTTCTTGATACATAGGGGCTTATTCTGTAAGGTGTGGTAGCACAGATGAAGTGCTACCGCATTAAATGTTCCATTGACATTAAAGCTGTGGTTCAAGCAATATCCTACATGTGTGTTTTTTTTTTAAATAAATTAGTTCTGTACTATGAGAAAATACTTGTAGTATTTAAAAAAAAACAAAGTTTAAGACATTTTTATGTTCTAATGTAAGAAGCATTTTTTTCCTATAGCAACCATTTACAAAGTCACATCCCCTTCCCCTTCTGAAACAGCATCACCTTTTTGAGTCCTGCCCTCTCTCTAGCAGTGAACCAATTGAATCTAGTGCCTGCCTGGTCACATGATCTTCCTCACAGAACTTTGGCTGTCAGTGCAGCAGATCAGGACCCAAGATGCATTTAGTGAACTCAGAGCCGAATCTTCACCAAGCGATCACGACGACAGCTTGAACTGCAGCTTTAATGGGGCTTGTCATGTGATAGCATGTCATATCTGCTACACCTTACAGAATAAGCCCCATAAAATCCATGGGTTTCGGGGAGGGTGCTGCTTTAAGGGATTTGAATAACAATACAGATACTTTATTCATACATATTTGATTTACAGTTTTAAAGGTTCATCACTAAACTGACACAAATATAGTCACTGTAGTGTTTGCAGAACCACATGTATCTTCAAGCAGCAAACCCCACTTACCCGGTTTCTTAACTATTGATTTTTTTTTTACCGAATTGAAACCTCAGGGTCCTCCTAAGCAGACCCACACTATTTGTAGCTCTGGGCCCTTCCCCGATCCACTTACCAGCTTAGTTGTGGAAGTTTTCCTCCCGTTTAGGGAAATCAAAATGGACGCCAAATCTTACGGTCCCATGGGTTAGTAAAAAGCCGCAACATCACCGGGGTAATGCTGTTGCGGCTTCCGATTGGACAGTTGTTTAAATGTCCAGGAAGTAACACTGGTAACTAAACAGGTTAGTACCTTGGAAAACGGGAGGTCCCTGCAGCAGAAACATAGCGCGGTTTAACTCCGGAGGAATGGCTCTGCTAACATGTTATCCCCAACTACCTCCTAATATAACAGTTTGTTGAATTGCAACTATGCGAGACCCATCTTAAAACATCCTTCTTTATCGTAGCATATGGGCAGCTCCGCTGGCTGACCACTATATACATCTCATGCACTGACCTTGGCCCCTTGCAGAGACTCTTACCAGAACCCCCTCCTGCTGTCTCTGTATGTTCTTCCTACTTACCACTTAGATTGTAAGCTCTTCGGGGCAGGGACTCCTTTTCCTTGTGTTACTTTTACGTCTGAAGCGCTTATTCCCATTACGTGTTATATTATTATATCACATGTATTACTGCTGCGATGTGCTATTTACATGGATGACGCTATATAAATAAAGCAATGCATACATACTAGGCACCCTAAATTATTAACCCCTTCACCACCGGAGGGGCCAGCATCAAATTAGTTCTAATTACACAGGGATTCAGACTGAATTAATTACTCTTTTACCTAGATTCACAGAATCCATATTTTATGGGCTGCTCCAACCCCACATTCTCTACTGTCAAAGCAAACATCAAACCCTATTAGATAAACCTTTGATTTGGAAATTTTTATTTTCCCCCTGATGGCCCCGGAAGAATAAAAGGGAGGGGGCGAATGATTAATGCAGATTTCTTGGAAGAAAATATTGCCGGGTACCCGTCCGTTTGATTACAACCTTTAGAATTAGTCAGCATTTCCATAATTCTAAACCAATATACACCTGTTTCCCCACTGTGATGTGAAGGCACAACTTAATTTAACAGATGCCCCGCTGTGCTAAATCTCTCATTAAATCCCAGGCTAGTTGTGTAATTTAAAGTTACAGCACTGCTGTTTTTGAAGTCTTGCTTTTGTGTTATGGAATTAATAAGAAGTTAATGATGCCCTTTCGCAAGCAGGCTTCGGTTGGGAACTTCAAAAGGGAAACGTACGAAATGTTAGCAGTATGGCAGCTGCTTTTGTAGTAAACTGTGGATTTTTAACCTCTGCCTTGCTGTAGTTGTCTGAAGCCTAATCACTGCGCCAGCTGTGCTCAACTCTAGTCTCCAAGCCCCCTCCCTCCAACAGGTCAGGTTTTCTGGATATCCCTGCAACAGCACAGGTGGCTCAATCTGACTGAACCTATACCTAAACCTTTCTCACTGACTGACTGCCGCACGTCTCTGGAATGCCCTTCCCCTCAATATCTGTGTAGCACCCTCCCTATCCACCTTAAAACACACCTGCTTAAGGAAGCATATGAGTAGCTCCATGGCTGATACTTTACACCTCATACATTAACCTTGGCCCATTGCAGACGCACTTACCAGAATGCCCTCCTACTGTCTCTGTACGTTCTTCCTACCTACCAATTAGATTGTAAGCTCTTCGGAGCAGGGACTCCTTTTCCTTAATGTTCCTTTTATGTCTGAAACACTTCTTCCCATCATGTGTTAATTGTATTATTTGTTATTTATATGACTGTCACGTGTATTACTGCTGTGAAGCGCTATGTACATTAATGGCGCTATATAAATAAAGACATACAGGAGTTGAGCACCGCTGTACTGGGCAATGCATTGTAGGATCAAGAACCATTCCTTATTGTGTTGGGAAGCACTAAGCACATTACCTTGGACCAAGAGTATGTCCTAATGATGTGTGTGGTTAGGATATACAGGCAAAGTAAAGGTTGTTTGTTAAAAAATATTATGCGTCGGAAGCATAGTGTCAAAATATTATATGTCAGATATTTAATCGATCAGTTCTGGACACTCCATGGATGACCAGCTCACACAATACCACTGGAAAGTACAATTCAGGGACAAACTAAAGGAAGCATGTATTATTGAAATAATTGCATACAGTGGACTCTGGTGGCGCAAGAGATTTTCATGAGGGGGGCGCAGTGGTTACAGAGGTCCCACGCTTTCCATGAAGGAATTTAAATTAAATGCCGTGGGACCGCACAAGGCCTCCTACCTGGTCTTTGGCAACGCGTCGCCATGGTAACCCGGCGGCAAATGACGCCGCTGGGGTCACGTGACATCGCATTGCCATGGTCACATGACCCCCGTGGCGTCATTTGACGCCGGAGCAGAGCAGGGGGGCGCAAGCAGGGGAGGAGAGCAGGCAGGGGTGCACAGGGAGAAAACTTTGTGCACCCCTGGACTAGAACATGGAAGTGCCAGAATGTCTTTCCACAACCTCCTCTGGAAATTGGATTTATGGTCCATATATGGACAAAGCCTGTCATTTGAGTAGCCCCATCTTATTCAATGGCCCACAATAATACTTACCTACACTGTACTGATTAATGCAGTGGAGCTTACATGGCCACTTCTCTCAGAAGCTCTATTTAAATATGCTGTGAAACCATTTCTCAGTGTCAGTCCACTCAAATGAATTGCAACTTTGCTCCTTCAGTACGTAACCCCTGCACTGCCTGCGGGGTCATCAACGCATTGCAGAGCAAAGAACTCTGACCACAGGTGGCTTTCATAGGGATTCATGTTGATACAATTGCTCTTTTAGCTAGATTCCCAGAAGCCACACTTCCATGCTGTTACTAACCTAAAATTCACTAATGTCACTAAAGTCAGAGCCAACTTCAATAGCTTTCTAGCTTTCTATCTTGCATTTATTTTTCTGGGGTATCGGAAGGAAAAAGAGATGGGTGTGAATGACCCATCCCACAATGCGCTGTCAAAGCCAGCGTCGAGCATCCATTCAATTGAGTAGAGCCCAGAGCTTCCTAGACACAGAAAGCTGCTTCGCATCATGTTGAATGGTCGCCAAAGTGCCTTAACATGCTGGAAGACATGTTGAAATAAAGTTTGAAACCTTTTGTGTCCCTAGAATTTTCTTCAGATCAAACCACATGCTTCCGTCCTCCGATAGCGGTTTGTTTCCTCGGCACAGTGTATTCCTCGGCCTATCGAGGGACTTTTATCTTCCTGGAGGTTTTGAATTTCAGGTTGTGTGTGCCATTTACAACTTGGCGTCTATTGTCTACAGGGACAAAGCAGAGTGCCTCTGGAACATGGCCAAGGCTGATACACATTATCAGCTGAACAAACGGATTCATCTGTGCCTGGCTGGCTTTCAAGGGTGTCGTTTTCTCCCCCTTTCTCACTCACTTTGCCTTCATCTCTCTCTCCATACAGTATGTTATCATTTTCTGTTCTCTTGCTTCATTTCTGCTTTCTAAAATCCCTTTCTTGTCTTGACTCCATTGTGCGTCTCCCACTGCTTCTCCTGGTCTCACGGTCTCTCTGTCTATTTACAGTGCAGTCCAGGGCACTAAAGAGGTTAGGGACACATGTTTTAGGACAAATAGCTTTGTACCAGTTCAGAGCTTTGTTGGGCTTAATATGCGAACAAAAAAATGGAGAGAAACAAGAGGGCAAGAGTTTCCTACATTCCTTAATTATGTAGAACAGGGGTGCGCAAAGTGGGTGGCACGCCCCCCTGGGGGGGCAGGAGAATGTATAGGGGTCCCGCTCTCTCCCCAAATGCACTTAAATTAAGTGCCGGGGGGGGACCACATGAGGCCTCTGAAGCTTCCCCTTCCTGATCTTTGGTGATGCGTCGCCATGATAACTGGCATCAAATGACACCACGGATTCACGTGACATCACGTTGCCATGGCAACGTGACATCACATGACCCGCAACATCATTTGACTCCGGAGCCGTGCAGGAGGGGGGGGGGGTGTGAGACGAGAGGTCACCAGGCAGGAGAAGGGGGGGGGGCACAGGATCAAACTAACAATTGATATTATAAGAGAAGCTTTCAAGAGTTCTCTTCTCTTCCTCAGGTCAGCGATACTGATTTACAGAGACTCCAGGAGCTTAACACAGATGTTAAAAAAACAGATAATTTAAGACAGAAGATGTGGCAAATTCATGGAAGAAGGGGTGGTAAATAAGCAGACAGGGCTTCCCTTCTGCCATGAATCCTGCACATCTTCCATCTTAGATTCTTATCTTGTTTCTTTCACATCTGTCATGGGGAACAGGACAGGCTTTAGATGATCCTCAGGTTCTTTTCTTTTGGTGACAGTGCCTCCAATCACAGTAGGCTACAGCAGAGCTGCAGAAAGTCCCTACCCTGACAGTTCTTTTCTCCTATACTTCTTCACAATAGACTGCGACTTAGTCAGAAGTATATAAAAGGGATCTTTATTTGGTGCAGCCACTGCAGGATGGTATTACAGCGTTTGCATCTTTGTGGAGAATGGGTTCCAGACCCCTGGATGGTGCGGGCCAGCAGATAATGTTGAGGCCTTGTGCTCTGCACTGATCTTGAGCTCCTCAACCCCAGGAGGGGCTGAGCTCCTCTCCCTTCCCCGGCTGGGAAGGACTCCAAAACACAACTGACTCTATCATTTGGAATGCATTCCCCCTAATGCAGAAAGGGGAGGGCACAGGGTCTGCACCATGATTGGCTGCAACACAGACCCAGTGTCACCTCCTCTCCTGCCACTCAGGGAAGCTGTGTGAGGGGGGGTAAACCCCACAGGATAGCCTGCCACTGCCTGTAGCTATTAGAAATACGTGAAAGGAAGGCAGAAAGATAATCTGGACCAGCCATGGCTATAGTAATAATTGTAACTAGATGTTGCTATAATGTATGCAGAATGTTACATAAGCAAGTCCCAGCCCTGAGTTTGTAGTCTGTTACATGTCATACCGTAGGTAGAGATTAGATGAATCTGCCCAAATCTGTTTCCCGGATTCTCTGGCATTTTCACCCCCACAATCCGTTTCACGGTGTAAAATCCACCTACGGATTTGGTCGGTTTTAATCCGCACAGATTCATCAAAACCCGCCATTGGATACAACCTGTGGACGGATTTGTAGAATCCAACCCGCGGATTCAGCGATCTGTCCGCGGATTCTTAAGAATCTGACAAGAGATTGCAGAATCCGCGGCGTGTATTGCAAATAATAATAAAAAG